>NW_022437020.1:9403871-9491399 GCF_009761245.1 Sapajus apella | reverse complement strand
TTTTTTTTTTTTTTTTTTTTTTTTTGAGAGGGAGTGTTGCTCTGTCACTCAGGCTGGAGTGCAATGGTGTGATCTCGGCCCACTGCAACCTCTGCCTCCCAGGTTCAAGCGATCCTTCTGCCTCAGCCTCCCAAGTAGCTGGGATTACAGGTGTGCGCCACCATACCCGGCTAATTTTTGTACTTTGAGTAGAGACAGGATTTCATCATGTTGGCCAGGCTGGTCTGGAACTCCCAACCTCAGATGATCCGCTTGCCTCAGTCTCCCAAAGTGCTGGGATTATAGGTGTGAGCCACCACGCCTGGCTGAAGCCAGTGTATTCTTGATACCAAATCCCAACAGCACATATGAAAATAGAGAATTTTCAGCCAGTCTCACTCAGGAACATAAATATAAAAATTCTAAGCCCAGTATCAAGAAAACTAAATCCATCAGTATTAAAAAGATAAAATACTCTGTTCCTCTTTTCTTGCGTTGTTTTAGATTAATCAAATGTTTGTCAGTATTCCACTTTATTTCCTCTACTGGCTTTTTAGCTGTATTTTGAGTGGTGCTCTAGGGATTACAACATGCATCCTTAATTTATTACACTTTACTTAGAATTAATATTGAACAGCTTTACACCTCACAAATAAAAGAATCTAATAGCAATGTAATTCCATCCCCCTGCTTCCTCGTTATTTGTGCAGTAGTGGTGTTGCATATTTTACTCTGTATATGTTACAAACTCCTTAAAACAGTGATACTATTTTTTGCTTTAAGCAGTCTTCTAGCTTTTTTTTTTCTTTCCAAGACAGGGTCTCTGTAGCCCAGGCTGGAGTGCAGTGACATGATCTCAGCTCATTACAACCTCCACCTCCCAGGTTGAAGCAATTCTACTGCCTCAGCCTCCGAGGTAGCTGGGATTACAGGTGTGCACCACCATGCCTGGCTAATTTTTGTATTTTCAGTAGAGACAGGGTTTTGCCATGTTGGCAAGGCTGGCCTTGAACTCCTGGCCTCAAGTGACCCACATGCCTTGGCCTCCCAAAATGATGGGATTATAGGGGTGTTGTGTTTTAAAGAAATTAAGGAAAACAGCTACTCTTCAGTGTGTTTTCTGTCATGTTTACCATTGCTAGTGCTCTTTATTCCTTCCTGTAGATCTGAATTTTCATCTGGTATTTCATCTGAATTTTCATCTGGTTTCCCTTAGCCTGAAACGGATCCTTTACCATTTCTTATTAAGCTGGCCTTTTGGCAAGGACTTTGCTCAGCTTTGTTTTCATTGAAAATGTCTTTATTTGAACCCATTTTTGAATGACATTTTCATTTGATGTAGAATTCTAGGTTGGGAGTATTTATTCCAGCACTTTAAAAATAACCGCATTTTTAGGCTGGCCACAGTGGCTCACACCTGTAATCCCAACACTTTGGGAGCCAAGGTGGGTAGATTACCTGAGGTCAGGAGTTCCAGACCCGCCTGGCCAACATGGTGAAACCCCACCTCTACTAAAAACACAAAAATTAACCAGGCATGGTGGTAGGTGCCTGTAATCCTAGCTACTTGGGAGGCTGAGGCAGGAGAATCACTTGAACCTTGGAGGCAGAGGTTGCAGTGAGCTGAGATTGCGCCACTGCACTCCAGCCTGGGTGACAGAGCAAGACTCTGTCTCAAAAAATATATATATCACATTTTTGGCTGGGCATAGTAGCTCATATCTGTAATCCCAGCACTTTGAGAGGCTGAGGCAGGTAGATTGCCTGAGGTTAGGAAGTTCAAGACCAGCCTGGCCAACATGGTAAAACCCCATCTCTTCTAAAAATACAAAAATTAGCTGGGTGTGGTAGTGGCATCTGTAATCCCAGCTACTTGGGTAGCTGAGGCAGGAGAATTGCTTGAATCTGGGAGGTGGAGGTTGCAGTGAGCCGAGATCGTGCCACGGCACTCCAGCCTAGGTGACTCTGTCTCACAAAAAAAAAAACATTGGGAGAAGCACATAAATGCCTTAAAATTAAAAATGTAAGTCAAAAATTAAAAGTTCAATAGATATGTTAGGAGATAAACTTGAGGAAATCCCCCAGAAAATGAAAGGGTGGTGGGGGAAAGACAATAAACACTGGACCCAATAAAAATAGTTAGAAGAATATTGGGGGATTGGGGAGGGAGAGGGAGCACGTGTGTGTGTGGGGTGGGTAGTGAAAGAGAACTGAATTCTCAGCTTCCTAGGTGAGACATCGTTGGATAATGTCTCGTATCAAGAAACCAGGACATGGATATGAGTATTTGTATCTAGCAGTGTAAGGGTAAATGCCAGAAAAATTAGCTGAAAGTGTTCAGAAGAGGCAGGAAGTCAGGGGGACTTCAGGAGGTAGAGTGGAGTAGAAAAAGGACTGTTTCTTTGTTATAAACCTTGTAAGAGTTTTTGACTTTCCAGACTATTAATTCATTTCTTTGAAAAGCCTGGAAATTAAAAAATTAAAAGATAGAATGACCTTATAGATGCCATTAGGAAAAGTGCTGTGTGGTTCATTGTACACACAGGTGATCATTCTTCACTGGGTGCATATTTGTTTAGGACTCTTCGATCCTTTTCCTGGCACTGAAAATACCATCTTTCAGGGTTTTTGTGGCTATGAGAGCACAGGGAAGATTTCCATCCCCCTTCTTACACCCGGCTCTGAGAGTTCATGTGTGTGTATGTATGTGTGCTAATGTAAGTACATGTGTGCAGGTGTGCATGTCATGGGTGCCTTGTGAACACATGTATGTGCGCATACATGGATGTGTGTGTACATGGGGAGCGCATAGATATGTGCTCTTTTTCTTAGCCTTTCCACGCCATTCCTAAATTCCTTTTTATCTTCCTTTCTCTTATTTGCCATAATCTGAAGTTAAAGTGCATTTTTAATAATGTGTTAAATCTATTGAGCAAAGGTCAATATTTCTGTTGTCTGTGTGTGTGTATATATATATATATATATACATATATATGTACAAACTAAAAATCACTGTGTGCATGTGTAATTATATGTATATTTTTTGAGACAGGGTCTTGCTTTGTCACCTAGGCTGGAGTGTAGTGGTGTAATCATAGCTCACTGCAGCCTCCAACTCTTGGGCTCTAGCAGTCCTCCCAACTCAGCCTCCCAAGTGGCTAGGACTACAAGAGCACACCACCACGCCTGGCTAATTTTCCTGTTTTATTTTTTTGTGCTCACCTGCTCATGCCTGGCCCGTAAACAGTATTTTCAATAATAGCTTTATTGAGACATAATTCATATACTGTAAAATTCACCCTTTCAAGGAGTAAATTATAGGAGTATTCAGTATGTGAATTATAGGGGTGTTTTTGTATATTTTTATAAATAGATGGAAGTAAGCCTTTTTTATTCCTTCCACCCAAACCTCTGCATTAAGCTTTGTAACCTGAACATAGCCATGGGTGACTGGTTCACTGAATCTCAAAAGGAAAAAACTTCCACTGGTGTGTTAAACTGAAACATATTTACGTGATTTTTCTAGGGCTCTCTTGCTTCACTGTGTTTCAATTAAGGAATTTCTTCCTGCATATTTTAAGTATGGGGACGTAGGGGGAGAATTAATAAACTCTGTATTGTTAATAACTTCTCTTATAGTCAAGAAAATCCAGGAATCCAAAAGTATTAGCTCAGAGTCCTTAATCTAACAGAACTTTTCCCCCACCCCTACGCGCTTTGTCTCCGATTGTAAATTTCCTTCTCAAGGATTTTAATGCTTAACTCAAAATGCCAGGCACAGAAAAGCTTCATTACCGCTGGTACTTTCCTGTTGGCAAATTCAACCTTAGTCTCCCCTTAATTCTGGTTCTTTCTTTGCATAATGGGAGTAATCCTGTTTGTTCATTATGAATTTAATTCGTGGAGGGGAAATACTGCATTGAAGATAGTGAGCGATGATAAAGCCATTTATTGGCAGCCTCAGATGCCATTAGCTGTGGATTATCCTCCACCTCCCACAATGACATTCCCCTGGCCTTCATTGTTGACATCTGGAGGCGGCCTGCTGGCAGTGCCGGTCCAAGTGTTTGAACAGGTGGATTTGGGATTCTTCTACAGGCTCAGGAATCTGATGGCAAAGAATTTGATTTGGGCATCTTTCAAGAGCCCTCCTTTTAGAAACTAAGGAATTCATGGTGCTAGTTGGGTTTTTACAATAGCAAACTTGAACAGGCTTGGAGTATCTTGAATAGTAAATAATGCATTCTTGTTAAATGCTTTGCCAACATTCTAAAATCCAGCTGCCTCCAGGTGGCAGTTCTGTTGAGCGTAGACCCTGGTCTGGCCTGGGGTGTCCCTGGATGTGTCTGCCTGTTCTTCCTCCTTGCTTCTTATGCACCCATGTGGCTCATCTCCCCAAAGAGAATGTGGCCTCTGGGGGGTGACCGAGTATGGAGGGGCTGGCCGGGGGAGCCTGTCCTGGCACATGTGCTGCTGTTCTTGGGGACTGACACTGTGGACTCAGTGAGAGGGGCTGGATGCCCCCTGAAAACTAGAGCCTCCAAGAAGCTTGTTCCTGTGTGTCTCTGCCTTAGTCTGTTATGTTAAGTCACCAGCGTCTGACCCTCCTGCCTCAGTTAAGCTTGGGCTGCAGTTTGGGGAAGGGGCTGTGTAGAAGGGGTGATTCTTATACAGGCACTGATTTGCCCAGGTGGCCTGTGGTCACTTGCCTGGCTATTTTGCAGTCAAGCCTCATGGGACACCAGTCACTGTGGTGGGATCATGTGGCGTTACAGCTTATGATAGACAGAAGTTGGCACTGCAGTTTATGATGGTCATAAGTTGGCATTGCAGTTCATAATAGACATACAGTTCAAGATGAGACGTTAACAGCGTCTTCTCGTCTGACCCAGTGGTTCCACTCTGGGGACTCTTGGGAAAAAGTAATCCAGACTGCATCAAATAACATTTCTGGCAGATTTATGTATTTCATAAAAAGAAAACTGGGCTAAATGTGCTGTCATAACCTGTCATAAGAGATTGTTAAACAAATGGTGACATTCATGGGGTGAAGTATTTTGCTGTCAACAAAATTATGTTGTAACGGATTCATTCATTCAGCAAACATTTATTGAGTACCTACTGTGTGCCCAAAACTTGCTACACACTGAAGCTAATGCACCAAACAAGAGATGCCTGTGATGCTTCTAGGCTGAAGGGAGAGAAAACAGTGAACAAGAAAGTAAACGGCATCTAATGCGATTAACATGATATAAGGCTAAGCGGGGAGAAGAGAGATTAAACAGGGCACTGTGTGCTTTCAACTACGCAAGAAATGCACATGCATAGGAAACAGCCCAGGAAGTACGTGCAAAGAGTTACAGGTGATTTATTTTTATTTTTTCTTTAAATACCTCAACATTTAATAATTTTTATTCTAACTGGGGAAAAATAATTTTAAAAAAGAATCACACTTCAAATGTATGCTACACGCTTTATGCATAGGTATGGAATACTTATTTTTATGTCTTCCGAAGGCTGGAAAACCAAAGTGACTCCCTTGGTTGAGGAAGTGAAGAAAGCATTTAAGTACTAGAAAAGGGAGATAAATGTCTCCAAAATTACCATTGTCTAAACCTTAACCTTAGGTCCAGTGTCGCAAATCGCACCTGTTAGAAAGGGAACGGTCTCCTTTGGGGGCACAGGCAGGAAGGGGTTGCTTTGGACCCACTGCCTCTTCCCTGCTGGCTTTTTAGTGCTCCCAGCTCTCAGCTCCACAGGTTGTTAGCTCAGCGCCTGACCCCTCACAGGCTCTCATGAATATCCTGGAGATAGAGAGAAAGAACAAAAATATGAGCCATGTGTGAGCAAAACACCATCTCATTCCACTGGCCCTTGCTACGTATGCAGCTAAGATCTGCTTCTATGCATCTTAGAAGTCTTATCACTTGTTCCTCACAAATATCTTTGGTATATTTCCAAGTTTATAAATGAGTTTTAATTTTACCATATCAGAAAGTTGTCTTTGCTCTTAATTACATGAAAAAGATGCTCAGTTTCTCGTATAATAAGGGAAAGGCTACGAGGGAGCCCGATCCTTTTGACACTGAGTTTTACCTCTAGTAATGTAGCCTATAGGTGCACATGCACACAGCTGAAATGATGTGTGCAGTAGATTTCCCTTAACAGACAGCTCCGGTATGCCAGTCACTATTCTAAGTGCTTTACCATCATTAAGTCATTTAGTCTCCCAAACAACCCTGTGAGGTAGATGTTATTATTATACCCACTTTACAAATGAGGAAACTAAAGAATGGAGATTAAGTAATTTGCTCAAGGCTCACATAGCTAGCAGGGGCAAAGCCAGGATCCAGGGTCCTTGCTCTGCTCACTTCATGTAGTTCCTCCCTGTATCCTTGGTCACACAGGGAATGAGGATGAGCAGGAGCTACTGTTCTGGGATTTAGAAATGCTAAGAGATTTCCAGAATTGAAACAAAAGGTAAAATTGTACTGGCAGAGCGACCCACATCGCGGAAAGAGTGTATCTAAAGACAGACAGGCTGCCATTCAGAGCCAGGGGGCGCAGCAGTGAGCATGGGCAGAGGTGAGTGATGAGAAAACATGGTAAACACCAAACAATCTGTTTTCCTCCCCAAAACCATTCTCCTTGCCAAGAAACCCCGTGGCAGGAAAGGAAGAGGAAGCGGGGATTTTCCAGCCGACAGAGACACTGATCCAGCAATGCCCTGTCCCCCCCAGCTTGGGTGGCAGGAGACAGTCATGAGGACCTGTGGAGGGGGTTCACAGCTGGTATGCGTCTGTTTCCTATTGAGCCAATCCAGTTAGAAAGAAATACGGAGAGGCTGGGGTGGCTGGGAGCCCCGTCAGCTTGAGCAGCCGTCCTTGGGCGGGTCAGAGTCACACTGGGCCCTGCTCCCCTCAACTACGTGGGGTGATGACCTTCTAAACAGTTACCCTGCTCTGAATGCTGGGGATGATGTGGGGGGAAAAAAAAAGGGAGCTTAAACCAGTGGCCGGCAGCAGAGCCGGCTGGCAGATACATGTTGATTACTTGTATAGATGCTCTTTGACATACAATTGTAAGTTGACTTATTTTAATGATATTTTCAACTTACGGTGGATTCATCCCGACATAGCACATCATTAAGTCTAGGAGCGTACTGAATACATCTCGCTTCCACACCACTGTAAAGTCAAAAAATTGTAAATCAAACTGTCATAATTTTGGGGACTGTCTGTAATGTGTTTTATAACATTAGGATTTCACCTGGAAATCGTTAGCAGATTTTTCACTTCTCTTGATACCTGAGGACAGACAACTGCATGGGCTGTCACTCCCCATGGAGGCGGTCAGTGGAGCGGGACCCCTGCTGCCCCCATGTTGGCTGGGAGCTCTCCCTGAAGCCCCGTCTTTCCCGTGCCTTTCTGTCTCTCACGTCCCCCATGGGGCCCAGTGTCTGTCTACTCATCCCCCTGCTTTCAACGATGTTTTCCTTCCACCCACCTTCTACAGACATTTGGGTTTTTACTACCACTGCTATCTCCCAGAACATCCCTCACTATCCTGGACTAGCCATGGAGGAGAGAGCCCAAGACCTAGTCTTCCCATGATCTAGGAGCAAGGACCCAAATAGCAGGGCTCCTCCATGCAACCCAGTTATCAGGTTTGGAGGCTCACAGCCAGGCCTGGCACCAGATCTACCCAGTGGATATCCCGCAAGGGGAAAGTGGCTGGTGCTAATCTTCAAGGAGGCAGCATCAAGGGAGGGTGCAGTGAGATCAGCAGGGCAGAGGACAGCCTCCAGGACAGTGGAGAGTCCAGCCCAGCCGACTTTCATCCCAGCAGGGACAGGAAGTGGAGGGCAGCTCCCTAGAACAGGAATAGAGGGGCACCGTTTGCAGGAATGAGACGCCTGGGGAAAGCAGCATGTGGCCTAGGCAAGAGGTCTGCCCTGATCAGCAGGTAACCAGGAAGGGAGGTAGCAGCCGAGAGCCCGGCTGTCAGGAGAGGAGCCAGGCAGCATCTGGCTTATTTCTGTGAGTGATGGAGGTCTTGGCACAGGCAGGTGATTCTGTGAGTTTGGTGCCTTTCAGGGAAGTTGAAAGAATGGACCCTCATACTGTATGGCACGGCGGAGCACCCATACCACACCTTCAGTGGCCATCAGTCCCGCTTGCGGATGCTGGAGCTATCGACCCTGGAGCTGGAGCCGCCCAAGGCTGCCCTGTCACCCCCCCAGGTGGAAGTTCCTGAAGATGAGGAAGATTACACAGGTAATGAACCTGAAGCAAGAGGAGACAGCCGGCCTCCATAAGCTTTGATTGTCCAGAGTTGCTCTTAAAACACGGGGCTGCTCCTGGCAGTGGCGGGGCTGATGGTTGTGTGTTTTCTCTTGCCTGGGAGTCATAATAATCATGGCAATTTGCACTCATACAGCTAATTCCACCCCAGGCTCTGGTAATATTTTACAGACCAGTAAGTATGCTTCAAACCAGTAAGTATTCTCCAAACTTCCCAGCTGGGAAAGCAGGGTCTATATGCCCAACCAGAATGCAGTCTTGCTCCCTGGTCATTAGCCACCTCCAGGAGCACCCCCTTTCCTCAAAGGCCCCCATCTCACAGCCCAGCCTCCTGACTCCCTCAAATCCATCCACTTTTAGTCCTTGGTGCCAGGATGTAGGAAGGACACGGTTACTCCCAGCGACCCAGGAAGGTTGGGTTCAAGGAGCACAGCCGGAAAAGAAGCTTGTGGCAGAGATCCAGACCAGCCTGGAGGCCTGGGGTTAAAGACCCAGAGAGGATCTCAAGAGGTGATGCCAGCAGATACTGATGCTAAACAAAGACACCTTGAAAATCCTACAGCATCTAAAGAGGCCATGTATGAATCCTTTCTCTCCAGTCATCCCATTGTCAAGGTGGCCCCTGGTTTGGGGCTACCAGCTCACTCCACAAGGTACCCAAAAGCCACAGTAGCCCGGAGACGCTCCAGCCACTGAGCTGGGGTTTTATGCATGCGTTAGACCAGAACCTGGTCTTCTCCCTCTGGGCCATCCTATAGCAATTTGCGTGAGAAGAGGTGTTTCTGGTTGGACATATTTTCCTTAGCTAAATATTACAGCTACTTGATAGATGATGGGTGTATCTAAGAACATTGATGCTTTAAGTTATCTAATAACTTCTGTGAAAAACAAATAACAAAATGGAGAATTCCACCAATACATTTCAAGTATAAATTATGGTCGATTCTAAATTTCTTCTACTATTCCTTTTAAATAGAGCATTGAATTATGTATGGACTAATCTGCTCTGTTTCCCCCTGTGATTTATAAACTATGGCAAGATTCAGTAATTATTAATAAAGAACTAATTTTTTTCTTAAAATCTGCTACTGACTTCAGCCGTGCACAACGGAACCTCACTGTAATACCATCCTACAGTCTAGCAGTCTACTGAGCAGAGCTTAGATGGAGAGAGGGGTTCTCCATGGGAAGGAGATACGTTCCTGGTTCTCAGGGAAGCCCCCTGAAGGCTTAGGGGTGAGTGGGATGGGCAGAGAGTGACAGGAGAAGAGCCTATTCAGAAACCAGGACAGAGGAGGCGAGAACCGGACAGTGCCAAAGTGCAGAAGGCAAAGGAGGAAGAGGGAGGAGGAGCCACGTGATAGTCCAACGCAAGGTCAAGTGGGTATGAGATGGGGTGTCCAGAGCTGGCCGTGGGCCTGGTGCACTGGAAATGAGGGGCCCAGGCCAGCAGAGGTTCCACCTGGACCCTTTGGGAAAGAGATCAGTTGCCAGGAAACAGAGTTGGTGAGTAAGGGGGACGAGAGAAGCCGGGAGTGCTTGCAAATGGCCAGGGTCCCAGGACAGCAGCAGGCAAGATGGCCTGTGGAGAGGAAGGCTAGGGTCCACAGCATCTGGCCCAGAGGAAGGGCACCAGCTGCAGTGGGCAGAGTGGGACACAAGGGAGATGTCAGTGCTGTGGTTCTGAAGGCGGACAGCTTTGTGGTGACAGCCAGCCTACTAGGCCAGAGCTGTCTGGTGGCCAAAGTGCAGGTGAAGGCCACCCCAGGGACGACGTAGGGTGCTGGGTTGAGAGCTGACCCTGGGCTGGCCCCACACAGAGACTGGGAGCCAGCAGGTGTGGGATGCCTGGGAGTCTGCACCTAAGCAAGCACTCTTAGGTGCCTGCAGGCAGTGTGGGCTTAGAGCTGGCGATACTGAAACCAGGGTGGGGGCAGGAGGCAGGGAAGGGCTTGGGTGCCTACAAGAGCATGGCCGGGAGGCCAGGACAGAACTGGCACAGGAACACAGGGAAGCCTGGGCCTCAGGGAAGAAGCCATCGCTGAGCAAAGCAAACAGTGGGCTAAGAACAGCTTGGGACACTGTGGTCACCCATGCAGGACTGCGAGGGAGGCCGAGAGCCCACACGGTGTTGTCTGGAAGACAGGGTTCCACTACAGCGCCACAGGTGCAGGAGCCAGTTATCAGGATGAGGGTGATGCCTGGAGCAGGACCGTGTGTGCCCACAGGCTCAGCACATCTGCGCTCACTCCACAAGCTCAAGCTGAGGCCCAAAAGCATTAGGTAACTTGCTCAGGGCACACAGCAGTCAGGAAGGAGACCAGACTTATTCTCAGTGTGCTCTTATTCTCGTGGACACTCTTGTCTGCCGTTAACGAGCTCAGCTCTTGCATGCCTCTCGGGTCTGATACTGTTCCAGTGAGGTTCCGGTGCACTGTTCTCGGATGGGTGGATGGTGGAAAAGCTGGTGATACCAAACAAACCTCCTGTCCTGTGGCAGTTGGTCTGAGCACGCAATGACAAAGCCCATGGAGAACTCCCAAGTTGCTTTCTAACATTTATGTGTTTGTGTGTTTTTTAAATCCTGGGTTTGTTCCACAAAGGATTGAAGGTAGAGTTTTCAAATAAACCCATGTCAGTCTAAGCCCGTCTCAGGGGGGATCAGCCGGTAGCCAGGCTGTTCGGCACATGAATGGAGCCCCTCTTGTATTAAGACACCCCTGCCAGGAGTTATAGGAAGTGAAACAGGAAGGCTGTGGGCCCTGGAGGAATTTTCACGCTAATTGAGGCAAGGGGAAAAGCAGACATAAGGGCAAATTGCAACACAAGTAACATGCTCACCCAGAGAATGAATTACAGCTGTGCCAGAACGTGCTTAGGCATAGTGGAGTGACTGGGACCACGGGGCCAGCCAGGTGGATTTAATTTAAGAATGCTTCATGGGAGAGATGAATCTGGCTATTTGGCTTTTAAACATAATTCAAGTAGAGAGCCATACTGAGGAGGTTTGTTTACAGATTTATCTAGGCATCTCTGCCCTTGGATGGGCATCGTCTTAACCTGACCAGTCAGTGACCTCAACACATTGTGGAGGCTCTGCAGCTCTGTTGAGTAGCACCCTGCCTTGCTTGGGGCTCCTTGCAAAATTATTGAATCAGCTTTCCACTGCAGAGATACCCAGGGGCAGGGTTGGGGGGATGTGAAGCCCCTATACGTGGACCAGCAGCTGGGAGCACTGCTCCAGGGCCCTCCCCAAGGCTGTCCTCCTCTGAGGATGTTCTAGAACATTCTGTCTGTAGATGGTGAGGACCTCTGCACTTTCCCTGTTCCTAGCCACCCTCCTCTCATCCACTCAGCAAATAGTGATTGAGCACCTGCTCTGTGCCTAATGCCGGGAGTCTAGCCATGAACACACTGAACCAAGCCCTGCCCACCCATCTCCCATTCCCGGTGTCTAGAGAGAGTGAGAAGATTGGTCTGCCGCCTCCCTGTCCCACCTCTGCCCTCAGCTTCTTAAGATGAAGGGAATTGTTCACTTTATCAAGCAAGACAGACCTGCTGCCTCCTGAGGGAAAAAGCGCTGCAGGAAAAGGTGGGAGGGAAGTCCTTGTCACTGCAACAGCCCAGCCCTCGCTGGGCCAGCTGTGAGGGTGGGAAGGCAAGAACCCAGTGGCTGAGCTGGAGTTTTGGGCTCAATGGGTAATTTAAAGCAATGGCACAAGAAGAGAGGATTTTAGAGGGTGTCCCCATAGATGGCCCAGGATGAGGTGGGCAAAGAATCCAATCAGATGGGAATTGATCCAAAATATTATGGAAAAACTTCTGGAGCTAGGGGGAGGAGCTTAGTGAGGAGCTCTAGGAATGGGGGGTGACATCTAGAACCCAGGATGCCTGCACAGCCCAGGAATGGTGTCCATAATCTCCTCCTGGATGCGCACAGCTCTGAAAGGGTTTCACAGTGAGAACTGGGACAGGTGAGGCCCCCCCAACCCAGTGAAAACCAGGGAAATAGCAACACCGGAAAGCCTTCGGGGAGGGAAGCCAAACGCTCCAGATCTAACACTAGGAAGGTCTAGAGACTTAAAGACGAATGAAGAGGGCTCCATGCACCCTGGCAAAATCCCACTGTGGGCAGCAGAGAATGAGGACTTTTGTCTTTTCCTCAAGTCCCTACCAAATGAGGGTGGCAAGCAGCTGACGTGCCTTTACTCCTGAGCTCACTCCCCATCCCCTCTGAGAACTCACACCTCGGAGGAGGAGGTTTTTCTTCCAATAACTCAAAAGCCTTCACGTGCCCCCTAGGTCCCTGTGTCTCAGAACTGTCAGGGTCCCCGGGCCACTTCCCCAGCATAGGAGGGACAGGTGGGCAACAGGCCGGAGTCCACCCCAGCTCTGGCTTCTGCAGACCAGCATGGAGAGGGCCCCTGCAGCATGTCCCACCCCACTGGAGGGGTAGACCTTTAACACTGGGTTCACCTCTGGGATACCTGGGGGGACCTAGAGGGTGAGGTTTGCTGGCATCTACTCAGGTCCCCTGCAGTCCTCAGGTGCTTTTCCAACAACACACTCCAGAGTGAGAAAAGCCTCCAGAGTGAGAAGCTGGGGACCCCTGGGAACTTGAGGGAAGACGCGGCTGCTGCTCTCCCACTGAGGGCTCCGAGGAGAGCCTAACAGGGACATTGTGAAAGGGGCTCAGCCCTCGGCACAGAAAGCAGCAGTTCCCCCATCCCAGTACAGCACTGTCAGGCTCTGTCCCTGCCCCACCCCAGACCCGGTAACAGCCCCCCTGGGCAGGCCTGAGCACGCAGAGATCCATCCCCATTCCCACTGTGGCAGGTTGGGGGTCCTACCTAGTTCCTCCTGGCTCCTCAGCTTGCCAGCAGCTCCCCTGACACTCAGCACCCCCTCTTGTGTTGCTCTGTCCTCCATGTGGAAGTCAAAGGTGCTGGCTGGTCCCAGCGTGATGAATGGTGCAAGTGAGTAAACGTGACAGAGCTGCTGCTCCAGCCTCTCCTTTCCTGGCGCCCTCCAGGCTCTCACAGGTCCCATCTCCTCCCTGCTCCAGGCGGTACACCCAGCCCTGGAGGTTTTGCTCCTCCTCATGCCATCCCTGTCTAGGCTGCTCAGGCTCTGACACTGGAGCCCAGCGAGGCTCAGCTGCACCTGTGACCCACGGGGATGGCTGCTCCCACCTTGTTGTCTGGCTGTCCAGCTCCAGCAGGGCCTGGGAGCTTCTCCCGACCCTGCCAAGCTGCGATATCCTGACACAGGGATCCGGGGGACCACAGTAAATGGAGAAGGCGTCTCTCTGGATGAAAGGCAATGCTTGTTTCTTTAAGGTGTGTGCCATCCGGAGTGCGGTGACAAAGGCTGCGATGGCCCTGATGCAGACCAGTGCTTGAACTGCGTCCACTTCAGCCTGGGGAGCGCCAAGACCAGCAGGTAAGGCATGTCCCAGAGCCCTGTGGCTTGTACTCAGTGGCCCTTTCCCGTGGTATCCTTCGCTCCTTGTCCTGAAGCCCCAGCTAGGAATGAATATATCACTCCCGAACAGTCATCACACTAAGGTTAACTGCTTTAGAGTTTTTAAATTTTTACTAATTTGGCATTCCTATTATACGAGTCATACACATCCATTATTAACAAATTAGAAGCCGAGGCACATTGGCGTCCATGCTTATAAGTTTTTTTTTTGGTTTTTTTTTTTTTTTTTTTTTTTTTGTTTTTTTTTGTTTTTTTGAAATGGAATCTCCCTCTTTCACCAGGGTGGAGCTCAGTGGCGTGATCTTGGCTCACTGCAACCTCCACCTCTTGGGTTCAAGGGATTTTCCTGCCTTGGCCTCCCAAGTAGCTGGGACTACAGGCGCCTGCCACCACACCTGGCTAATTTTTGTATTTTTAGTAGAGAAAGGGTTTTACCATGTTGGCCAGGATGGTCTTGATCTCTTGACCTCGTGATCTGCCCGCCTCAGCCTCCCAAAGTGCAGGGATTACAGGAGTAAGCCACTGTGCCCGGCCCATAAACCCTTTTCTATCCGTGTTGTTAAAGAGAAATGGGTCATATTGGACATGCCCAGGCTGCTCTGGTGGGCCCGGAGACGGATGCGATTCAAGGCCCTGGTGCTGCTCTCACAGGCCAGCTTGGGGGGCATGACTCTTGGACAGGCTGAAGCCTCTTGTTGGTCTTTTTCTCAGTGTCTCTGGACTCTGGTTGAGGAAGGATATCGGGAGCGCTGATGTGGGGCCCCGGGTACATGGCCAGTTGCCTGGTTTGGGCTGCCCTTCTGTGGTGAGTGTGCCCTCCTGTGTGGCCTGCAGTCAGGCCCTGAGCTCTGTCCCCCGAGCTCCTCCAGCCCTTGGCATCATCACTTTCTCAAATTCTCTTCCCTGCCAGTCCTGCAGCTGCCTTGTCATCTATTCTCATTTCACAAACTTCCCTGAGGACCCACCATGTGCTGCACATGCCAGGCCTAGGAGGCCACGAGGACAGGACACTGCTAGGCCTCCCAAAGGCCTGGGTGGCAGATGCACCCACCAGCCACTGGTGCACACCCACGAGGGCTCAGGCACGGGTGTGGCCATGCATGGTGGCTGCATGTGTGGCTCTCGTGGCATCCTGCAGCTCCCAGCCACAGCATACTCACTGGCTGCAGTGCAAAGGCTGTCACCCCACTGGCCATGCTCACTGCCCACGAGACAATCCCTGAGGGCACCTGAGGGAGGGTTTTGCCACCAAAAGCTCCAAAAGTCAAATACCAACCTCATGATGCCCTTGGGAAACCACGCTGCAGCCTGGGGACTTCCCAGTAGGGCCCACTTTGAAAAGAAACAACTCCCAGGTTCTCTGCAAGGCCCCCAGCCTCTCCACCTCTGTATGGAGGAACCTCTGAACTACATTCACCAAGACAAAGGGCATCGTGTTTGACATTCACTCCTGAAGCCTTTGTTTCCTCAAGGTTTTGCTGACTCAGGAGGGGCAGCTAAGGTCTGGGGAAGTCCCTCACAGGCGGCTGCCTGGCTTAGCACTGCAGAGCAGGTGTGGGGCTGAGGCTGGGGCTGGGTTGGCAAGGCCCTCACCCGCTCCTGCCTTTGCTTCTATAGGAAGTGCGTGAGCGTGTGCCCCTTGGGCTACTTTGGGGACACAGCAGCAAGACGCTGTCGCCGGTGCCACAAGGGGTGTGAGACCTGCTCTGGCAGAAGTGCCACACAGTGCCTGTCTTGCCGCCGTGGGTTCTATCACCACCAGGAGATGAACACCTGTGTGACCCTCTGCCCTGCAGGATTTTATGCTGATGAAAGTAAGTGGCATGTCCGTGGGCACAAGAACTAATGATCCAACCCCTACTTTCTGGGCCAGTGTCCCCTCTCCTGGGAGAATTTCCCAGCCTTCTGCTTCCTGTATATTTCGTTGTTCTGAGTAAGGACTTTCAACAGGGGAAGGAGGCAGAGATGCTGAGATCAAAGCCCCCAGGCCTGGAGGTTAACAGCATTTCACCCACAGAAACTGGCCAGGGGAAGTTCCAAGTGATGCTGAAAGAAATCCTGGCTGTCCAGGGAATTTCACACATCTGCGCCCAGAGTCAACGTCTGCTATTGAGAAAGGCCAGAGGGATGGCTAGGGCCAGCCACTCTTGGGCTCAGTCTGGTTTCAGATACCAGAAGAGGAGGTGCTGCTGTCTATCCTGTAATTTCTCCTCCGGGAAAGACTGTGCCATTGGCTTCTCTGTAACACAGGATGAGTGCATTGGGCACGGGTCAGGGCATATGGAATTGGGGGTCAGAGCTGGGGAAGAGCCCCTCCTAGGCAGAGCTGCTGAGTTGCAGTTGGGATTTAAGTGTGGGCAGAAGATTTGCAGACCTCCAAAAATGAAGAGCAGCTACTGACCAATGTCATTTGGGCTCATAAAGGAAGGGTTTGTCTTTGTAGGCATTTTGCAGGTAGCAACCGCACCTCTAAGAGACAGGCAGTGTTTTCCTTATCCTACAGAAGCAGAATCAAAGCTGACCGAGGGCAAAGGCCACAACTAGTCATGATGGAGGTGGGACTGGAGCTCAGAGCGGCAAGGCAAGGTGTCTTGCTGTCCTGCCATCCCAGGAGGGTGGGGGGATGGCCAGGAGTTCTAGGCCCAAGACCCCATGCCAGTGTTTTAGTAGTTCACCTTGCCCTGGGAGACAGAAAAGCAGTGTGTGGGTGAAGTGAACAGGGGATAGTTCTCAAACACGTTAAAGAAGCTACCGTTTGACGTTTGTGGTCTTACAGGTAGCAGGCCTCCCCACAGCCCTCCTCTCTGGGCCCCTGCTACTCAGGACAAGTCATTGATCCGGCCTGTCATGGCATCGCTGTTACCCCTGGGGACAAGAGCCAGGAAATCTTTAAAGATGTAGAAAGTCATCAAATAACCAGACTTGCCCTTTTTTTTTTTTTTTTTTTTTTGAGATGGAGTCTCACTCTGTCACTCAGGCTGGAGTGCCGTGGCGTGATCTCAGCTCACTATAACCTCTGCCTCCCAAGTTCAAGCAATTCGTATGCTTCAACCTCCCCAGTAGCTGGGATTACAGGCATGTGCCACCATGCCTGGCTAATTTTTTTGTATTTTTAGTAGAAATGGGGTTTCACCATGTTGGTCAGGCTGGTCTCAAAGTCCTGACCTCAAACGACCCACCTGCCTCTGCCTCTCCAAGTGCTAGGATTACAGGTGTGAGCCACCTTGCCCATCCCAGACTCCCATTAGAGAAGAAACAAAAAGGCATGCAAGACACATTTCACAGCCTTTGCCAACACCTGCCCTGGGCTGCCAACCAGACCTTTGCAAAGGACGGAGGTGCCTTCATCCCCACCCCCTTCCCAAGGACACAGTCGGCTGCCCTCCTTCCCCTCCTTCACCCAGGCATCCTTACTCAGCACCTGCTTTGTGGCGTATGATGCCACCTGTGGGGGCCCTGAGGGGGACACGTGCAGGTATGGCAAGCAGCCCTTAGCTCCCAAGCCCAGAGCACCCCAGCCACTTAGGCGTGGCGCATGGTGGTGTTTGATGAGGTGCCAACTCAGATAATAACTTATGACATTGCAGGTGGGAGTTGGGGTGACCCAGAACTTCCCCAGGAGCACGATGATTCGCCATGGGTTCCCGTCTCACCATATAGAGCCCCCAGATCTTCATATATAGGTTTCCCTGGGAAAGCACTTCAAGGAGCAAGCAGCAGCCTCAGGCTCCCCGTCCCCACCCGCCCACACCTGGCCACGTTTATGAAGATTTCCACCTCATTAAACTCTACTCAGCCACCAGGAATTGGCCTTCATCCCTGTTGAAATAACTCACTTTATTTAAGCCGAGCCAGGCCTCAGAGGCCTGGCAGTTGTCTGAGGACTTTAATTTACCCTAGAAAGGGGAGGTGAGAGGTCTGGGATCCCACAGCAGGTACAAGCAGCCTCTGGCTGTGTTATTTCTACACATTCTGGAGGTGGATCTGGGGAACAGCCCACCTACACCCCTGCTTTGAGATGCCGGGAGCCTGCTTGCCCAGATTTGATTCTTGTCAGTGCTGTCCCTTCTCTTTTCTCATCTTGCTATTTTTCTCCAGGTCAGAAAAATTGCCTTAAATGCCACCCGAGCTGTAAAAAGTGCGTGGATGAACCCGAGAAGTGTACTGTCTGCAAAGAAGGATTCAGGTAAACCACACCCCACCGATAAAGAAGGATTCAGGTGACACCCCCCCCATAAAGAAGGATTCAGGTAACACCCCCCCCATAAAGAAGGATTCAGGTAACTGCTTCCACACTCCATCCCCATAAAGAAGGATTCAGGTAACCACCTCCACCCACCCCCATAAAGGAGGATTCAGGTAACCCCCCACACTGATAAAGAAGGATTCAGGTAACCCCCCCATAAAGAAGGATTCAGGTAACCCCCCCCATAAAGAAGGATTCGGGTAACCTCCCCCCATAAAGAAGGATTCAGGTAACTGCCCCCCGATAAAGAAGGATTCAGGTAACCCCCGCCCCCTGAAACCTGAAGAGTGCCAGGGGGTGGCGTTGTTTTGAGTTTGTTATGGATTTACTGTGTTTTTGCATTTTTCCTAAAAGCTGAAATGTCAGAGGCCCAAAGCCACTGAGGGTAAAGATTCCGAGTCCTGGAAATCATGTGTCCACTTAGAGATGGCTGTGCAGGATGGAAAGTGAGAGGATGGGTGGAATCTCTCTGTTTTAAACAACCTTGGCGAACTGGGCAAAACAGCACTCGATCACGTCACGTATAGTACAGGGCTGTGCCCAGCTCCGCTTCCTTCAGGCTCCAGCACCTCCACCTGCTCCAGTTCCCCTCCGGGTCTGGGCCGGGGTGGGCTGTAGCGGCTCACCCACTCTCTCTCATCTCCATCCCTCAGTCTTCTCTTTTTTTCCCCAGCTCCTGGCATCTCCACTGCTTCTTGAAGGTGCTCTTTACATTCCTGGTTCTCCCTCTTCAACCATGCTCAGCCCCATAAAGCTTGGCATGCATTTTCTTTAAAATCATTTCACTGGGTTAATGATTGTTCTTGGAATATTTTGAAATGTTTCTTTAGCCCATTTAATGCAACCAAATTGCATTTAATGCAATCAAATATATATTACTTGTTCCTCCAAACTGCTGTCTAGAATCTTAGAAACATGCTGTTCAGAATTTTTGGGGGGGCACTCCCATAGTAGGGAGACTGGCAGCATGGTCTGCACTGGAAGGGTCACCTCACATTCAAATGCAGGTTCTGATGCAGCGGGTCTGGGTGGAGCCGATGACTCTGCATTTCTGCAGGCTGGGTGGTGATGAGGATGCCACGGTCCAGGCAGGGAGCTGCTTTCGCAGGGTGAGGCGGTGGAGGGCTGCAACCCACCCCCAGCCCCGTCTCTTCTCAAATGCTGTGAGGACTGGAATTCTCCATAGAAGGAGTTTCTTTTTTGGAGTAAGGAATTAAGGAAGAACACTTACTGAGCATGTCTTCTCTCGCCTCATTTAATCTTTGCAGCAACCTATGAAGTAGACATAATTCATGTTCACATTTTACAAACAGGGAGATGAAGTTTCCCCAGGAGGCGCTATGCTGCTGCCTTCATTTCCTTCACCCTGCCCCTTTCTTCCAGATCAGAGTATTGGGGAGAAGAGAGCCCCAAGCAGCTAGGAGTCCACGGGAGGGAAGGCAAAGCAAGGCCCCCAACGTCACGCATCACACCTGCTGTCATTTAAACCTGTTGGCCTGACAAGGCAGGATTAGGAGTGAAAGGACTAACTGGCCCAGGAAAGAGATTCCCCAAAGAGAAAAGAGCTGGAAGAGGAAGGAGGAGACATTCAGCTGGTGGCCTGGGAGAGGCCAGCTTTGATGTCCCAGGCTCTGCGGGCTAGGCATCCCAGGATGGATCCTCAAGCCGGGCTGGTAGCTGCGGGTGTCAGGAAGAGGAGATTCTGTGTTCCCAGCTCCCTGGAACCTGCCTGTTTCCCAGGAGAGAAGTGCTAAAGGATCCCAGGCAATGCATTTCTGCATCCTGTCCTATCCTGTAGGAGAGGGAAGTCAAATACTCAGTTTAGGAATAGTGTGCTAAAGAGAAAATGCTTCCTGGCAGTAGCCCCCACACATAGAAGCAGTAGTTCCAGCAATGACAGGCTTTCAGAGAGGCAAACTCTAGACACATCGCCAGCCATCAGCCACAGAAAGCTTCCGTTTATTGCCCAATATCCACTTAAGCTGTGACTTCAAATCACTGCAGTCATGTTAAAACAGCCAGAGAGCAGCTGAGCCGCCCCCTCCAGCCATCCATCTCTTCAGGAGGATAAACACAGGAAGGATTCACAGGGGAATGTCAGTTATTAAAGACGTGATTGAACTGCCATTCACAGCAGGCACGGCACCATGAAGAGGAAGGGCCCTGGGTGGGTGTCCACCATCCATGCAGAAGAGCTTGCAAACATACAGACGTCTTCCCACTAAACACAGGTGTAAGAGGAAGGAAGAGCCAGGGTTTTCTTCTACTTTCCCACACTCAGTATAACACACTTCACCACTGGTCACCAAAACTTGTGGGTTTTTCTCCACACACCAAGCAAGTCTCCAGTGAACACCAACTGGGTGTCCTATAAAATATATACAATAAATATATAGCTTAGGCTGAACAAAGTGGCTCACACCTGTAATCCCAGCACTTTGGAAGGCCGAGGCAGGCAGATCGCTTGAGGCTAGGAGTTCGAGACCAGCTTGGCCAACAGGGTGAACCCCTGTCTCTACTAAAAATACAAAAATTAGCCAGCTATGGTGGTACACACCTGTAATCTCAGCTACTCGGGAGGCTGAGGCAGGAGAATCGCTTGAACCTGGCAGACGGAGGTTGCTGTGAGCTAAGATTGTGCCATTGCACTCGCATCTGGCTGATAGAGTGAGATCCTATCTCAAAAATAGATAGATAGACAGACAGACAGACAGACAGATAGCTCAATTCTGACACTACTAGATAGTGTCAGACCCTACAAATGGAGGGCTCAGCCCAAGACTGCCCCCCCACTTTGATGCCAATCACAAGTCCCACGTGTGACCTGTGCTTCTGGATGCTCAGCTATAAATCAGATTTCCCATGACCCCGCCTCAGGTTCAATTAATTGGCTAAAGCAGCTCCCAGAGAAAGACCTGACTTGCATGTACCCATTTATTACAAAGGTTATGATGCACAGCCAGATGAAGAGATATGGAGGGGAGGGTTTGGAAGGGCTGAGCGCTGGACCTGTCATCCCTGTGGGTCTGGGCTGTGCTCCCCTCCCAGGATGTGGGATGTGTTCCTGTTGACCAAAAGCTCTCCAGACCCTGACCTTTTGGGTTTTAATGGAGGTTTTGTTACATAGGCATGATTGATTACATCATTGGCCATTGGTAATCAATTCAGCCCTCAGGCCCTCTCCCCTCCCAGGAGGGAAGTCAGAGTAGTAGGACTAAAAATTCCAACACTCTGGTCACATGGTGGGTTCCCTGGCAGCCAGCTCCTGTCTAGAGGCCACCCAGAAACCCCCAGCCATCAGTTATTGAAGACATTCAGCACTTTGGTAATTCCAAGGGTTTTAGGAGCTGTGTGCTGGACCAAACATATATTTCTTACTCTAAATCCTAGTGTCATAGTAGGAGTCTCCAGATCTGACAGATACACCCCAGAGCACTTGCTCAGTACGTTTAGCGGCAAACCCATTTAAAATATGTACATCACACAAAGTATAATCTCAGGAACTAAAGAAATAAGAGTAGGTGATGTTTATGCACACCGCTGTGTGCCAGACACTGAAAGGTTTACAGGTATTAGCTCATTGAGTCCTTCAAGCAACTTTGTGATGTAGAATGCCATTAACAGGAAGGGAAACGGAGATGCAAAGAGGTTGGCTGGCTTGCTTGGGGTCGAACACTTGGAAGGGGCAGAAGCCATCCGCATGGTGGTCTAGCGCAGCGTCTGTGTTTCTGTCCAGCACTTGGCTAGCTGGAGCGAGGTGAGGGCAGGCACATATGACGTGGAATAGGAAGCCAGGGGCTGCATCTGACAGGCCTGCTAGGGCTCCAGAGGGCATTTTATTTCAAGTTCATTGCAAAGCTGCAGAAGGTTTCAAGTAAGAGAGAGGCAGGAGCAGGTTGGGGTTCAGGGCCAGCCTTGCACCTGACAGCCCCGTCACATGTCATAAATGCTGACACTTCAAGAGGGACTTGACACCGAGACTGAGCTAGCGTGCCACCAGTGTGGTGACCCACACAGCTCCACTTCTCTTCATGGGGTCTGGATTGAAGTTGGGGAAATGGCAGTTAAAAAAAAAGCTGTCACTGGGTCGAGGACAGAGCCTGGCGCCTGCTGCCTGGTGATGGGAGCTCTGTTTCCCAGGCCCTCGCAGCCATTCCTGCTGGACCCCCAGCGGACTGCGGGATGGCTTTCCCAGTTTTCCTAAGCTGAGAACTTTCAGTGACACAAAGAACTGTGCCTCAGTCACTTACATCTCCTCTTGCGAAAGGCATTAAAAGGCAAATCATAATTTAATTAGATTCTTGGAATGGATGTGGAAATCTGCCTCTTTCTTTTCAACAGCCTTGCACGGGGCAGCTGCATTCCTGACTGCGAGCCAGGCACCTACTTTGACTCAGAGCTGATTAGATGTGGGGAATGCCATCACACCTGCAGAACCTGCGTGGGTGAGTTCACCACCTGCGGAGGCCTCGGGCCAGGGCTGCCCAAGCGGGTAGGCTAGCTGCCTTGAGACAGAGAAAGCCTGAGGACTTCATGGGCTTCTGCATTTATTGTGGCATTACAAGGCAAGGGCAGAACAAGGTACAAAGGCCCTATCAGGGACTGGGGGCAGGGAGAGTGGGGATTAAATGTTTAATAGTTTCAGAGTCTCAACTTGAGAAGATGACAGTGGTTCTAAGGACAGACGGTGGCGGGTGATGGCTACATAACAGTGCGAATGTACTTAATGCTGCTCAACTATATTCTTAAAAATGGTTAAGATGGTAAATTTTATGTTGTGTACATTGCAACAGTTCATGCCTACCATCCCAGCACTTAGAGAGGCAGAGGTGGGAGGAGAACTTGGGCCCAGGAGCTCAAGACCAGCCTGGGCAGCACAGTGAGACCATGTTCTCCACAAAAGGGAAAGTTTGTTTGACATTTTTTTTTTAGACCATGTTTCTAAATTTCAAGCAGAAACCCAAAATAAGACAAAGGCTCACTTTGAACAAGCAGCCTGAGTTTCTCAGCATTAGAAGCCCAGCCAGGCAGTGGCTGATTTCAGCCGGGAAAAGGGACAAGGGATGCTCGACCGCTCAGAAGCCTTCTTGTCTTGGAGCTCAGCTCTTGCTGTGGAATCAATGCAGACAGAAACACAACACTATAAATATTCACAGGGCTTTGGAGGAGGTGGGGATGGATCCAGGTGGGGACGGGAATGTTTTAAAACATAGCCTTAGCTCTTTGTACCTATCTTCACTTATTTTGAACGTTTTGTTCAAAGAGGAAAGAATTCCATAAACAATTTTACATGTATTATAACTCCCCACAAAGATGACAGCACAGATGTCTCCCGGGCACAGTTTTTATACAGAATAGCAGAGAAATCATTCATTGTATGGGGTTTCATTTTGCAGAACTATTTGCACAAGTAAGTTCAAGTGCACCATCGGTCTTGGGCTCAGCTATGTTTTCGGTTAAGTTTTCTCCTCTCAGCCCTCCTTCCTGCCCTTGGTACTTTGGTTCTTTCCAAGAAATACATATCACATGGGCTTTTTCTGCAGTAATACTTAAAGAATTAAATCTCTGCTGGCCGGGTGTGATGGCTCATGTCTATAATCCCAGCACTTTGAGAGGCTGAGGTGGGTGGATCACCTGAGGTCAGGAGTTCAAGACCAGCCTGGCCAACATGGTGAAACCCCATCTCTACTAAAAATACAAAAATTAGCCAGGTGTGGTGGCAGGCACCCATAATCCCAGCTACTTGGGAGGCTGAGGCATGAGAATCACTTGACCCCAGGAGGTGGAGGTTGCAGTGAGCCAAGATCATGCCACTGTACACTTCAGCCTGGGCAACAGAGTGAGACTCTGTTTAAAATAATGATAATAATAACAATAAATTTTCTGCTAAATCACAGTCGCCATGATACTACTGTTCCTCAGAAATGCCGCAGAATGGGCACAGCCATTCCCGTGTGGCCAGCCTTGTGTGCTCCATGCAGCTCCCTGCCGTACTGTCCTGGAATAGACAGGCCTGAGAAACCAAGGCTATGGCCAAGGCCGACATCCTCCTATGATTGCCAGGCTGACCCCAGGCCACCCAGGGGAGATATGGCCTCCTCACTACCCTCCTGGGACAGCCCTAAAGGCAGCAGGGCTTAGCATCTGGAAGATTCCACCCACTGGCAGCTCAGCAGATTTCCCTAGGAGTTTGCCTGTCGCCTTTTTGTCTATCATTTTTATTCTTTGTTTCTTCCACTTGTTTAGCCCAGATTGATTAGGAAGCATCACTGATGTTGCTTATTTAAATTTCATAGTCACTTGAATCCATAACACTCAGGCATACAGTTTTATAACTCTTTTGATTTCAATAATTCAATTCACTTTTCTTTCTCTGAGTCTCCAGATTGCTTGATGGCAAAATGCTTTATTGAGTCACTTGGAGTTCCCATCTCAACCCAGTTACTTCTCTGTCACTTCAGCTATTAAATTCATTGGTGAGCAGGTCCAGAGCTCTGGGGGGTCTCCCTTGCACCTCCTGCCCTCTGGCCTGTGTTCTCTCTAAGCTCCTGGGAACGTATACATCTACCCTCTGGCACCCTCTGGAGAGAGACCTCACTTTCCTCCTCTGAGTCACTGGAGGATTCTGGCTCCATGGCAGGTGTGGACCTCACTGGAGGCAGCTGTTCTCAGACCCAGGCCCACCTGGCCTTCCCCTCCCTGCACTCTGTGACCACGGCTGCCCACCACCCACACAGGGGCCTGGGCACAGTCATGGGGAGGGTCAGAGTCAGGCATGAGTGCTGGGGTAGGGCCTGGTGGACTCTGTCCCCCCCACCCCGGGCTCACAGTGCCCCAGTGCACTTGGCAGGCAACTTGATAGAGATGAGCCTCTCATCCTCCTGAGTCCAGGTGCCCAGTGAGTCCTGGCATGGAGGTTGTAATCCTTCAGGGCTGCTGGTGCACCTGAGTTAATGTAACAGACCTGTGGGACTTGACTTACTCACCTGGGGTATGGCATGTGGATCAGCAGCTGGCAGCCTGCAGGGCACACACATACCAAGATGCAGGGCAGTGCCCCAAGCATCTGTGACAGTCGGCCCTCACACATGGGCACCCTGTGCCTGAGACAGCATGACCTGAAACAGCAAATGAGAAGCACTGCAACAGACCAAGAGAGATTGCAGAAGAAAAGAAAATGCTTTCTATTTAATCCCTGTAATGCCACATTTTTCCAGCTTTTTGAACAAGGACTCCATGTTTTCACTTTATACGGGGCCCCACAAATGACATAGCAGGTCTTATATAAGCATAGCCCATTCTGCTATTATCGCTGTGATTGTGGGTGCTTTTAAAGTGTTCAAAGTCTATAAAGACTTGTGACTTAATGGAATCCTTAAAAGACTTTCACTGAGTTATGAAATGCATACTTTTTAGTAGCTGAGAAAATAGGTCGCTTAGAAAATCATCCCATTTTAACATCTTTTTTATTGTGGTAAAATACACATCATATAAAATTTACCATCTTGACGATTTTTAGACGTACAGTTTGGTGGCATTAAGTGAATTTACATTTGTGTGCCGCAGTCACCACCATCTCCAAATAAATGTGTTTTAACAACTTTTAAGTTTAATACATTGAGCATTAAACGAAGTACAAACAAGAACAAGCTTGCTTTCCCACGTTGCGGGCTCCTCGGGTGTTAAGTAAAGACCCTGGTGCTAGAGAAAGGACAGTGAGGGTGGCAGGTCCAGCAGGAGAGGCATGAGAGGTACAGCAGCAGGCCCCAAATAGCTCCCAAGCCCCACGCGGAGTGGCACCCCGCCTTGGCAGGAGACCTACCCACCAGACGCTCCCGGAGATCAGCTGTCGGGAGGGGCAGCCTTGGCTAAAGCATAAGAGCAGCTTCAAAGGCCGGGTGCAGTGGCTCACACCTATAATCCCAGCACTTTGGGAGGCCAAGGCGGCTGGATCACGAGCTCAGGAGTTCGAGACCAGCTTGGCCAAGATGATGAAACCCCATCTCTACTAAAAATACAAAAATTAGCCAGGCATGGTGGTGGGCAACTACCACCATGTAATGCCAGCTACTCGGGAGGCTGAGGCAGGAGAATCACTTGAACCCTGGAGGCGGAGGTTACAGTGAGCCAAGATCACACCCCTGCACTCCAGTCTGGGTGACAAAGTGAGATTATGTCTCAAAAAAAAAAAAAATAAAAGAGTAACATAAACCAGACAGAATCCTGACCTTGGGGGGCAGCTCTTCCACTGCAGCTCAGGAAGAGATGAGACACCCCCCTTGAAGACTGTGGTCCTCAAGAGGCCCCTCGAGAGTGTTACCCCTGCCTCCTGCTCAAAACCCTGTGGCCTCGGCTTCACTCTTCCTGACTCTCAAAGGAGGAGCTTCTCCTGCAAGAGCTCCGAATTCCCTCCCAGGCTTCCAGCTGTGGTTCTGAGGTGTGGAGCCAGCCCCAGGACCCCGGGCCTTGTGCATGAGCCCTCCAGGCTCCGGAATCTCTGCAAAGGGGTTTTCCCTTGACACAGCGAGAGGCTGCATCTGAGTCCACAGCAGACTGTGAGGCCTCAATCTAAGACCACCATTCAATTGAAGCAGTCGGGGGGAGGTTTACTCAGGCATTGTGACTGTCAGAGAGCCCCTGAGATAATTTCTTCTCCGCTGTCAGCCAGTGGCCACCTCGCTGCCTCTCTCTGATGTCCCACCAGAGGCTCCCTGGGGACACCTGGCCCAGAGGACGTGCTATCTTGTCATCTAGTCCAATGTTGACAGGTCCTCCTCAAACCCTGAGCCCACCTGAAGGTTTTCCTCCATGACTCATGGCCCTTTGTTCAGAAATGATGTCTCTTCGAGTCTCCCCTCCCTGCCCTGTAAGCCTTAGTCTTAGTCTTTTTTTTTTTTTTTTTTTTTTTTTTTTGAGATGGAGTTTTGCTCTTGTTGCCCAGGCTGGAGTGCAATGGTGTGATCTTGGCTCACCAAAACCTTTGCCTCCCGGGTTCAAGTGATTCTCTTGCCTCAGCCTCCTGAGTAGCTGGGATAACAGGCATGCATCACCACACCTGGCTAATTTTGGATTTTTAGTAGAGACGGAGTTTCTCCATGTTATCAGGCTCCATGCGATCAGCCTGACCTCAAGTGATCCTCCTGCCTCAGCCTTTCAAAGTGCTGGGATTACAGTCGTGAATCGCCGTGCCTGGCCAGTCAATTTTTTTTCTGTTGTTGAAAACATCTGGGCTATACACACCAAACACCAGTCAACACCATTCCCGAAGATCTCTTCCTCCATCTTCCCACGTCGTCTTCCGCAGCGTTCTGTGCAATGGAAGAACCACAGATGCATGCCGTGGATGCAGTTCTACCTTGTCTAGTAACCATGTCTTAATCAGTCAAACGAAACAGGCAAAATCATTTGGATAACATATTCTATTCAACTTAATGTATCGAAAATATTGCCATTTCAACATGTATCCATATAAAACAGGAGCTGTTTTATATTTTTTTTTATTTGAAGACTTTGACACTGAATTTCCAAGTCTTCAAGGAGCAGAAGTGGGCCTAGGCCTGTTGGAAGTAGAGCCCGTCAGCGTGGCATGGGCAGTGGGCAGGTGTGCCCCCTCTGAGATCATCTCCTGCCTTGATGTCCCTGTCTGTGAAATGGAGATGGAGACACCCACGTCCTGGGAGTGGGTGAGGACAGCCCAGCTCGCAGAATCTGGAAAATGCCCGCTGTGGCGGTGGCCTGGGGGATCTTCAATGGTGGCCTGGTCTCACGAGGCCCCGCAGCGGGCCTGGGGCATGGTCATCTGCCAGCCGTCCCTGATACCTGCTTCTTTTCCTGTATCTCTCAGGGCCAGGCAAAGAAGAGTGCATCCACTGTGCGAAAAACTTCCACTTCCAAGACTGGAAGTGCGTGCCGGCCTGTGGCGAGGGCTTCTACCCGGAGGAGATGCCGGGCTTGCCCCACAAAGTGTGTAGAAGGTACTGTCTTCCTGGTGGGGAACGGCAGGCAGCTGTGTCCAGCACAGGAGTGGCTGGCGGGCAGAGTGTGGCAGCGTCTTCCCTAGGGGCTGGGGGAGGGCGTGTTGCATCACCCCACTGTGGACAGGAGCCCATCTACAGAGCTGGTTAGGGGCTTCCGTCCCTTTGTTCATTGAATGCATATTTGTTGAGTCCCTACTGTGAGCCAGGCTCTGTGCAGCAATGGGCAGGATGGGAAGCGGAGTCATAAGGTGATGACACCCCGGTGGTGGACTCCGCGAGCTGCGCCTGCCCTTGCCATGCTCAGCATGGCAGAGTCATGAGGTGATGACACCCCGGTGGTGGACTCCATGGGCTGCGCCTGCCCTTGCCATGCTCAGCATGGCAGAGTCATGAGGTGATGACACCCCGGTGGTGGACTCCACGGGCTGCCCCTGCCGGTGCCATGCTCAGCATGCATCCTAGGCACTGTCATAATCAGAGAAACCATGTTTTGTGTTAAAAAAAATTTTTGCTTTTTGGAGACAGAATCTCACTCTGTCACCCAGGCTGGGGTGCAGTGCTGGGATCTCAGCTTACTGCAACCTCCGTCTCTGGGGTTCAAGCAATTCTTATGCCTCAGCCTCCCGAGTAGCCGGGACTACAGGCGTGCACCACAATACCCAGCTGACTTTGGTATTTTTAGTAGAAATGGGGTTTCACCATGTTGGCCGGGCTGGTCTCGAACTCGTGGCCTAAGTGATCCACCTGCCTCGGCCTCCCAAAGTACTGTGATTACAGGTGTGAGCCACCAGGCCCAGCCTAAAAAATGTGTTTAGTTAGGTACTTTAGAGAAAGTAAACGACCCTGACAGTTTTCACATCCTAAGATGAGAAAACATTTTCTGTGCAGTCAGTGACATGTGTTTTAACCCTTCCTATCCTCCTTCCTGTTTCCTCCCAGGCGTCCACACAGGTTCTGTTCTCATTTGGTGGCCCTGGACCCTTCTGTTGTTGGACATGAGCTGATAGAGGAGAAGCATTTACCCTGGTCTCCTCTTTTCGGGCTGAATATTGCCCTATGTTGGGACATCATGAACTTGGGACCCGGCACTGGGCAGGGCAACAGTGAGGACTTTAAAGGGAGCTGTGAGGATGTGATGATGGGTGTGGGCTGTGAGGGAAGCAGCAGGTGTTAGGCTGCTTTTGCAGTGCTATGGAGAAATACCTGAGGTTGGGTCATATATAAAGAAAAAAGCTGATCTGGCTCACAGATCTGTAGGCTTTAGAGGAAATGTGGCGCCTGCATCTGCTCAGCTTCTGGGGAAGCCTCAGGGAGCTTTGACGCCTTGTGGAAGGTGAAGCAAGAGCAGCAGCACATCACTTAGCAAGAGCAGGAGCCAAGAGAGGGAAGCAGGCTGAGTGTGGAGGCTCACACCTGTAATCCCAGTACTTTGGGAGGCCAAGGCGGGCGGATCACCTGAGGCCAAGAGTTCGAGACTAGCCTGGCCAACATGGCAAAACCCCTTCTCTACTAAAAAAAAAAAAAATGCAAAAATTAGCCAGGTGTGGTGGTATGTGCCTGTAATCCCAGCCTTACAGGAGGCTGAGGCAGGAGAATCGCATGAACCGAGGAGATGGAGGTTGCAGATCATGCCACTGCACTCCAGCCTGAGCAACAGAGTGAGACTTGTCTCACAAAAAAGAAAAAAGAAAAGGAAGGAGTTGCCACACACTTTTCAACAATCAGCTCTCACAGGAACTCACTCATCAGCAAGGGGGTGGTGTGAAGCCATTCACGAGGGATCCACCCCATGATCCAAACTCCTCCCACCAGGCCCCACCTCTGACACTCAGGATCACATCTCAACATGAGATCTGGAGGGGACAAATGTCAAAACCAATCAGGGGACTTCTGTCTGAAAAAGACTCAAAATGAGGGAGCCCTCAAAGGCTTGTGTCAGAGCAGGGGAGGGGGCCCAGGCCTGCCTCCCAGCTGGGCACCTGTTAGCACTGGTAGATTGCCCCACAGTGGATGGGGTCTGCCTCCCAGGCTGCATGTAAGAACCACTGTGGGCTGTAACCTATTCCCCTAGAAACAAAGCCCTGCAGTGAGCCCACGAGGGACTCCCGAGTCCTTGCACTTGTGACACACGACAGAGGAACCTGGTGGCAGTTCCGTATCTCTGCAAGCGGCAGCCCCTTCTACTTGGTTGCTGTCAAATAGGAAACTTGCCACCCACTTGTCAGGTGCAGCCTTGCTGAGTCCTGCACAGGGCACTGGGCACAGCTGTCTAAAGTTAAACCCTTCCTGTTAACCAGCCAGCTGATTCTCGGATGATGAAATACAGCAGTCCAGGGAGAATGTGGAATTCAACAGTGATAATCACTTTCATTTGTCAAATGCCCTGGATTTCAGGGCATGCTGATTATGCCCACAGCCGTGCAACTGGAGCCCTGCAGTCAGCCAGAGGCGTGGGCATCCACTGCCCCCAGGAGGCAGCAGGCAGGCAGCCCCCACAAACCTTTCTTTGGGCAACGGAGGACAGGAGTTTCCCAAGTACTTGTTCCCACATGAGGGGAAGCTTTCGGCCCCGGAGAGGCCTGCATCGGCAAGTGCTTTATATAAAGCACACAGTAGTCAGCGGTCAGGCTTTGGGGACCACACTGCCTCTGTCACAGCTGCTCAGCTCAGCCACTGTTGCACAAACGATTGTAAATGAGTCTGGGTGTGGTGGCTCACACCTGTAATCCCAGCACTTTGGGAGGCTGAGGTGGGCAGATCACAAGGTCAGGAGTTCGAGACCAGCCTGGCCAATATGGTGAAACCCCATCTCTCCTAAAAATACAAAACTTAGCTGGGCGTAGTGGTGCGCGCCTGTAGTCCCAGCTACTTGGGAGGCTGAGGCAGAAGAATCACTTGAACCCAGGAGGCAGAGGTTGCAGTGAGCTCAGATTGCACCACTGCACTCCAGCCTGGGTGACAGAGCGAGACTCCATCTCAAGAAAAAAGAAAAAGATTGTAAATGAAAGTGCGATTGTGGCCCAGTATAAATGCTGGATATGGCTCTTGAACTGTGGTACACCGCCTCTTCCCCTGAGGTCACGTTACCCTGCATTAGAAATAGCCCTGGCCTGGGTCCATGTCTGCCCAGGCTGGGCCTGGACTGTCCGGGAAGGGCAGGAATTGGGGGGCACCTCTCCTGCTCCCCAAGGGTAAGCAGGCATGGCCACATAGGGGTGGCAGCAGCCCTCTGGTCAGCTCGAGTCAGGCATGTCACATCCCTGGGCGAATTCTCGCCTGGACCCCAAGCCTGCAGCCATCGCAGCCTGGCAGCCGCTGGAGAGAGCAGCCTGCCACAGCTCTGGGAGCCATGTGTGGGCTGGGGGCCAGGGCCCAGGAGGGTGTCAGGTGAGCTGTGGGAAGCCTTGAGGCCTGGGCCTGGCCCCTGATCCTGGGCATGCTCCTGCCACCTGGCCATGGCTGTCTCTGCCCTCCCAGGGCGGGAGTGAGGTCAGACAGGAGGAAGGACAACAGGCAAACACTTGGCCTCTGTGTCAGGGAAAGGGGGAGGAGGGGGAGACACAGCCTCTACACAGAGGACCAAGGCTAAGCAGGTGGGAAGGAGGTGCAGGGAGGTGGGAGCGTTCTGGGAAGGGAGGGTTCTGGCGAGGCCTCTTCCCCAGCCTTCAGCAGGAACGGCGTCTGCCCACAGGTGTGACGAGAACTGCTTGAGCTGTGCAGGCTCCAGCAGGAACTGCAGCAGGTGTAAGACGGGCTTCACACAGCTGGGGACCTCCTGCATCACCAACCACACGTGCAGCAACGGTGAGCAGCAGCAGGGTGATGGCCCTGGGTTCCCCTGGGGCTGCCTGTGGAGCTCGGCCCGCCAGCTTGTGCTCAGAAGAGAAGAGCAAAGCCACACAGGCATGGCGACTCCACAGACAGGCCTGCGTGCCCCGATCTGACTGACCGTCCGGGACTCCTCTAGCTGATCTGGAAGACAGCCGCGCTGTCTCCCAGCTTCCCTCTAGACCTCTCACACCTTAACCAGAGAGGCATCCCAGCCACTGCCGATCTGTTTGTTGAGTGACTCCTAAAAATGATTGTGTTCTTGTACTGATCCCACTCTCATGCCGTAGGCCCCTGGAGGCCTGGGTGTGACAACTTCCCATAAAAGAAGCCTGACCTTGGGGGTCAAAGCCAGGAAGCCTGGAGGGTCTGTGCCTCAGGACGAGGAGGCAGACTCCAGAGTGGAGCACACACTCAGCAGCAGAAATCCCAGCTCCACAGGGATCCCACATGGCCCCACGTCTGTGCTGAAGGAGAGCCCCGGCCCTGCAGGGGGACAGGGGACAAGGACAAGTTGTAAAAACAGAAACTTAAAGGGACCGAAGATAGTTCCCAATTTGGGAATTCCGGGCAAGAAGGAGAGTTGGCAGAAGACCCTGGCCTGGAGTCCAGGGCAGGAGCCATTATAGACACACTGACAGGGAAGGGGGCACTGGTCCAGCAAGCGGCATGGTGGAGCCACACAGGGCCAGCTCTGGGCATCACATTCTGGCATGCAGGAGAGGAAGGCTGTCTGCCCCGGTGTCCCAGGGTTAGGGCAGGTGGTCCTTGGGCATGAAGCTGGCACTGGCTTAGCCCTGGCAGAGGATGGAGCTGGGGAGAGCCCTAGGATGCCTCCTTGCCTTGTTTATTTTTTCGGGGAGGGGGAATGGTCTAATTATGTCCTTTCAAAGGCCCAGAAACTCCCTCTTTAGGAAGTCACCTGCCCAGGTTCTGTACCCAGCCTGAAAAAGTGCAGTTGCTGCCAGAGGGCCTCCCAGGTGCACAGACGATGCATCCTCCCAGGCCAGTGGCTCTTCCCTCACCATGGCTGCTTCCCCAGCAAGGCCTGTCCACGGCGGCTCCCTTCCTCCCACCCCATCCACTCCTCCCCGTCCAGGGTGCCCCCTCCACCCTGGAAGCAGCTTCCATTCCCGCCAGCCTCCAGGCCTGTCCTCCGACCTCCCCCGGAGTCTTCCTCCTAAGCTCCACCACCAGCACAGTTGTCCAGAAAGACAGGTGCACATGTGCCCCATGCGCCCAGGCTGGGTGTTCTCCCAAGACCCCTCCCATGTCACCCCCACATCCTGCTCATGAACTCCCCTTGTCACTTAGACTCAGCAAGAGCCCCATAGACCAGTGGCCCCCACCCCCACTGCCACACGGGGCTGGCAGAGTCAATTGCATTGCAGGAGAGGGACTTTAAGGGCTGCCACCCTGCTCCCCACCTCTACCTGTGTCCCTCTTGCCCAGGGCACTGCTGATGTCCAGAATATGTGGAGTGATTGAAATAATCTTGTATTTGTATTTGTATTTGTTTTTGAGATGGAGTTTCACTCTTGTTGCCCAGGCTGGAGTGCAGTAATGCAATCTCAGCTCACTGCAACCTCTGCCTCCTGGGTTCCAGTGATTCTCCTGTCTCAGCCTCCCGAGTAGTGGGGATTACAGGCATGCACCACCACGCCTGGCTAATTTTTGTATTTTTAGTAGAGACGGGATTTCACCATGTTGGTCAGGCTGGTCTCAAGCTCCTGACCTCAGGTGATCCACCTGCTTTAGCCTTCCAAAGTGCTGGGATTATAGGTACGAGCCACCACCGCGCCCAGCCTTGAAACAGTCTTTACAGGAACCAAAGACTGACCTTTCCCTCTTTTCCTTTCCTGATGCGGGGACTCAGCTGATGAGACATTCTGCGAGATGGTGAAGTCCAACCGGTTGTGTGAACGGAAGCTCTTCATTCAGTTCTGCTGCCGCACGTGCCTCCTGGCCGGGTAGGGGTGTCTAGCTGCCCGCAGAGGGCAGGGACCCCCTGTCCATCCATCCGTCCACCGTCCTCCAGACTGTCAGCCAGAGCCTGTTTCGGGGGCGGTGTCCCGCACCTGCAGCTTTATCTCCCCAGGAGCCAAGTCCTTCCGCAGCATCTCTGAGCACCCAAGCCAGGTGGCTGGTGGTTGTTAAGGAGGTGTTCCTAAAATTGTGATATCCTCTCAAATGCTGCTTGCTGGCTACAGTCTTCTGAAAAACTGAAACAGGAACAAAATGAATTCTGGGAATCCACAGCTCTGGCTCTGGAGCAGCTTCTGGGACCATAAGTTTACTGAATCTTCAAGACCAAAGCAGAAAAGAAAGACGCTTGGCATCACACATCACTCTTCTCCCTGTGCTTTTCTGGGGCTCTGTAGTAAATCTCCCCGGCCCAGCCAGCGAACCCTGGGCCATCCTCACATGTGACAAAGGGCCAGCAGTCTCTACCTGCTCATTGGCTGCCACTGAACAGTCTGGGGACGATTTGGTCAGACTATAAATAAGATAGGTTTGAGGGCATAAAATGTATGACCACTGGGGCCGGAGAATCTATTTCTACATAGTCAGCTACTTCTGAAACTGCAGCAGAAGCTTAGAATGTCAAATTCCAAACCCAGACCAGAAGATTCTTTCCCCGCAGCACTCTCCTTTGAGCAAGCCGAGCTCTCCTTGTTACCGCGTTCTCTCTGCGTCTCCAGGAGGCCCATGGCCTGAACGACCACCTCAGCCCAATGCAGAGCCTTCCGAGGAGGGGCCACCGGAGGCATTCTGGGGCCACCCAAAAGATACCCCGATGGCCAAGCAATTCCTCTAAACAAAATGTAAAGCCAGCCCATTCATTGTTAATCATCCATCACTTCTCATTTTATGGAATTGCTTTTAAAATACGTTTGGCCTCTGCCCTTCAGGAGACTCATTTTTAAGGTGGATACTCCTGTGTCTGTGTGTATTACGAGCCTACATGACACAGTTGGATTTATTCTGCAAAACCTGTGTAGGCATTTTATAAGCTACATGTTCTGATTTTTACCAATGTTAATTATTTTGACAAATATTTCATATATTTTCATTGAAATGCACAGATCTGCTTGATCAATTCCCCTGAACAGGGAAGTAACATTTGCCTTAAATTTTTTCGACCTCGTCTTTCTCCATATTGTCCTGCTCCTGTTTGACAACAGTGCATTTGCCTTGTCACCTGTGAGCTGGAAAGAACCCAGCTGTTGTTTATTGAATCCACAACTCTGAAAGAGAAATCAGTGAAGCAAAAACAATGTTAACCCTAAGTTAATAAAAGAGTTAACATCCCATGGCACAGGAGTCTGTGTTTCTTTGAAAGGCACACAAAATGAAAACATGAGCACTGACCAAAGTGTGAAGTGGACGTTACTTTATTTGTGGTTTCAGAGCTGTTTGATGGTTATGTGGAAGATCTTCTTTTGAGCTTTATCTACTGTTGATGTAAGGAAGTGATGGGGGAAATCCCAGATTCCAACCCCAGGGTGTCATATGACAAATAGACCCTCTTCAGGCCCCATTAGCCTCACTGGGAGGAGGTTGTCCAGATACAGGAACCCCTTCCATCTGTCAAGGGGGAGCTCCCCACAGCCCAGACTGCGAGCCTCTTTCACTGGTACCTACCAAGTGTGATTGAACTAGGTCACAGCTTGTCTTCTGCTCAGTGGCTGAAATCCCTGAACCCATGGCTTATGCACTGCATGGGATTTTTACCATGGCCTCTCTGTGAGGTCATAAGCTTGTAGTTGCTAGGAATCCTTTGGCTACAAGTAAAGGAAATGTACCAGCTAGAACTGACTTAGGGAAAAACAGGAGTAGGTGAGGGGTATTGTTTTGAGAATCTAGAGTGGATTCAGAATTTCAGGGAAGGATGAAGCAGAGCCTCAGGAACCGTGGAACCAGCATTAAATGTCACCTGGACTGTCTCTGTACTGCAGCAGTGCTCTTCTCTCCATAGCCACCTTCTCCAGTTGATAAAGAAATGACAAGACCTCCAGCATCTTCCAAGTAAAACTAGTACAAATCCAACCCCTCAAGCCAACTTTCTGTGTCTGTTTCTTGGCTCTTCTTTCCCCTGGGACAGGACCAGTCAGCCTGCCTTACATTGGTCCTCTCCCTGTGACATCAGCCGTGGCTACAAGGACAGGCTTGTGGAGCAGAACATGGCGGCAGGGAGCTCTGCAGAAGAGGGGGGAAGCAATGTGCAGCTCCCAGGAGGTGGGGCAGGGACACGACCCGACAGCTGGCCACCACAAGCACCAACTGACCAGAGTTGTGCGTGTGAGGCAGTAAGGAATGAATGTGTCTGGGATAAGAATTCAACCCCCACCTCGCCCATGAGACTGACTTAAAACCAGCAACTTGTTAAATGCCCCTGGTGGAAGGCACCTTTTTAGACCCTAGAGCCCAGATCTCAATAAATTCGAGCTCTGTGCCCACTGAGAGCTTACAGTGTAACATGTTTGCAACTGAATCAGAAATAAACTCCTGGTTGGACGCAGTGACTCACATCTGTAATCCCAGAACTTTAGGAGGCTCAGGCAAGCAGATCACCTGAGGTCAGGAGTCGGAGACCAGCCTGGCTAACATGGCGAAACCCCATCTCTACTAAAAGTACAAAAATTAGCCAGGTGTGGTGATGCACGCCTGTAATCACAGCTACTCGGGAAGCTGAGGCAGGAGAATCACTTGAACCCAGGAGGCAGAGGCTGCAGTGAGCTGAGATCGTGCCACTGCACTCCAGCCTAGATAACGAGAGCAAAACTCTGTCTCCTAAAAAAATAAATAAATAAATAAATAAACAAACAAACTTCCTTTATCTCCCAAAGGACACCAGCTACAGGAAAGCCAACCAGCCAGTCTCGTCGAGTGGCTGGGTCAGGCAAGACCATTTTGGGGCTGACAAGTCGGGTGGGGAGTTGAGAAGTTGTTCACAAAGTCCTAATGACTAAGCTCCACCTCGTTGAAAGAGGCCAGCTACATATAATGTCTTTTGGACACAGGTGGTCCAACCTTGAGGTTAAAGTTGTCTGGACCCAGTTGGGCAGGGTGTGTGTATGGATTTTAAGTGACAGGATCATAGATCATCTCCTCTAAAGCTGTCTTTTCCCAGACAAAGACCCTGAGACCCACAGATGTGAACTGCCCTGCCTTGGGCTGCACACTTCAAAGTTGCTCCCAGCCCTGTCCCCAGGGAAGGAGGCTGTCTGTCTGCAGGAGGGGTGTCATTCTGCCGCTGCCCAAACGCAGCCAGGATGCATTTGTTTTAAACCAGCTCTATTTTCAGGGGGTGATGCTTATCTGACCTTATCCTTTGGCAACTCACAGGGGAACTCCATGTGTACATCCTCCTCCCTCCCAGGCCACTGCTGACTTTGTATCTTGTGACTCTTCAAAGGACTGGCGAGAACTGTGCTTTTTACAGAAAACATGCCTGAAATGGGAGGGAAGTAGACAGAACTTAAAAAAAAGGGCCAGGTGCAGTGGCTCACACCTGTAATCCCAACATTTTGGGAGGCTGAGGCGAGAGGATGGCTTGAGCACAGGAGTTTGCAACCAGCCTGAGAAATATGGTGAGAACGTGTCTCAATCAATCAATCAAAAAAGATAGATAGATAGATAGCAACATGGTCTAAATGAGTCCAGGAGTGGAGTGTCCTTGAACTTGGGGAGACCACCATCTGCTGCATTTGCATTACTGATAATACGGCTGGAGAGGGCCTTTTGCCTGAAAGCTTGGATTATGTTGGGGCCTCCGAGGGCAGGTGAGGGGTGGAGGTTCAGATTAGAGGATAGAAAGAGGAGGTGGAGAAGCAGGAAACAAAGACATTTTAACAAGAACAAGCAGGGGTGATGGAAAGTAATAGACCAAGGCCATTCTCTAGCATCTTTAGGTTCTGCCCAGCCAGCTGGGAGACCACTGGGTACGGGCTGCTGGGGAAAAGGAGGAGTCTGCTCCCCTCCCACAGCCTTCACTGTTGCTTTCCTCACATGAACCCCAGACTATCTTTCCTGGTTAGCCATTTAAGGCCTTTCCTGACACCCCAGGCTCTGTGGCTCTTCTGAGCACCGAACAGCATCCTTAGATGGTACAGCACTGAGCACCCACCTCAGATCCTGGGGTTCAGTCCCACCATCCAAAGCCCTGCACTACTACAGGCCAGCCACACTAAGGGTGGCTAGATATCTTAACCTCCCTTTTGAGCCAACAGGAACCAAAGTACCCAGAGCAGAGAACATCCTGTTACCGAAAACAGTGTTTCTCCACCAGGGATGATTTTTGTCTTCCAGGGGCCATTTGGCAATCTCTGGAGACATTTTGGGTTGTCACAACTGGAAGGATGTACTTGACTCCAGTGGGCGGAGGCCAGGAGTGCTGCTAAGCACCCTGCAATGCACAGGACAGCCCCCACGACAAAGAACTCAGCCCAAAATGTCAATCGTGCCGAGGTTGAGAAACTCTGACCACAAGAAATGGAATCAAAAAAGAAAACTGTTTGCAACTTCATAGAGATACCCTAAAATGAATAAAACCACATATGGTTTGATTTCTGTCCCTGTTCCTATGCTGAAGCAAGGGAAACTTTCCCTTTTTAAAAGTAAAGAGATCCCGCCCCCTTCTTTTTTTAAACACAGCAAGGGCCCCAAGCTAACCAGCTCTCCACCCTAAGGACTCCACCTGGTGGTCCTCTCTGGAATCAAAGGAAGTTTAGGTTTTACTTCAACTTTTTTAGTTGTTTTAACTTTTTTAGTTATGTTAACTTTTAAATTATTTGGTATAACTCTTTTAGTTATTTTGTTTAAATTTCTAGTTATTTTGTTTAACTTTTTTCATTATTTGGATTATTTTAACTTTTTAGTTCCTTTATTTAATTTTTTAGTTATTCATTTAACTTTTTTAGTTTTTTAGTTAAACAAAAGTTGTAGTGACCAAGCAGGTATGGTGGCTCACACCTGTAATCCCAGCACTTTGGGGGGGCCGAGGTGGGGGCAGAGGGAGGCGGAATCACTTCTTGGGGTCAAGAGTTTAAGACCTGCCTGGCCAATACGGCAAAACCCTGTCTCTAATAAAAGTACAAAAATTAGCTGGGTGTGGTGGCAAGCGCCTGTAACCCCAGCTACTCGGGAGGCTGAGGAAGGAGAATCACTTAAACTCAAGGGGCACGGAGGTTGCAGTGAGCCAAGATCATGCCACTGCACTCCAGCCTGGGCAACAGAGTGAGACTCTGTCTCAAAAAACAAAAAACAAAAAGAAAACAAAAACAAAAACACAACTTGCAAGTACGATACAAAGAAATTCCCTCCCAAACAATTTAAGAGTAAGTTGCGGATATTTTACTCTATGACCGCCCCCCCCCCATAATACTTTAGTGGGTATTTTCTATAAACAAAGTCGTTCTCCTACACAGACATCAGAATCAGGAAATTAATGTCAATATGTTACTACCATCTAACCCTCTGACTGAATTTTAGTTCTTGGCAGTTGTCCCAATAAAGGTCTTAGCAAAAGGATCTGGTTTAGAATCACAATTTTCATAATGACTCTTTAATGTTCTCCAATCTGGAACCCTTCCTCAGTCTTTCCTCGCCTCATGATCTGGAAGGCCACGTTGGCCAGGCTGGTCTTAAACTCCTGACCCTAAGAAGTAATTACCTCCCACCCCGCCCCTGCCTCTGTCTCCCAAAGTGCTGGGATTACAGGTATGAGCCACCACAACTGCAACTCGGTCACTGCGACTTTTGTTTAACTAAAACTCATGATTTTAAAGACTATAGCCTTCCATGTGGGCTTGTCTGAGACTTCCTCATGTTTTGAGTCAAGTCATGCATCTTTGACAGGAATCTCACAGAGTGATTCTGTGTTCTCATTGCATTCTAGCAGGGAGTACACCCCCTGTTCCATGATTGGTGATGTTAACGTTGATCATTGGTTAGGTTTTGTTTTTTTGAGATGGAGTCTCGCTCTGTCACCAGGCTGGAGTGCAGTGGCCAGATCTCGGCTCTCTGCAACCTCTGCCTCCCTGGTTCAAGCGATTTTCCTGTCTCAGCCTCCTGAGTAGCTGGGATTACAGGCATGCACCAACATGCCCCGATAATTTTTGTATTTTTAGTAGAGACAGGGTTTCACCATGTTGCCCAGGCTGGTCTTGATCTCGTGACTTCATGATCTGCCTGCCTTGGCCTCCCAAAATGCTGGGATTACAGGTGTGAGCCACCGCACCTGGCCTGGTTAGGGTTTTTTCTTGGCTGTGAAGTGATGCCTGCCAAAGCATATCCATTACCACCACTGTTCAGCGTTATACCGAAGATCCCAGCCAGTATAACCGTGCAAAAAATAAAGAACCGGTGTAAGAATTGGAAAGGCGGAAATAAAACTATCATTATTCTCTCTCTCTTTTTGTTGAGACAGAATCTCACTCTGTCGCCCAGGCTGGAGTACAGTGGCATGATCTCTGCTTACTGCAACCTCCGCCTCCCATGTTCAAGCGAATCTCATGCCTCAGCCTCCCCAGTAGCTGGGATTACAGATGTGTGCCACCATACCTGGCTGATTTTTGTATTTTTAGTAGAGACAGCGTTTCACCAGGTTGGCCAGGCTGGTCTGGAACTTCTGACCTCATGTGATCCGCCTGCTTCAGCCTCCCAAAGTGCTGGAATTACAGGCATGAGCCACTGCACCGAGCCAACTATCATTATTCTCAAATAGCATGGTTATGTATGTAGAAAATCCACAAGAATGGTTACAGATAAACTATTAGAATAAGAAAATTTCACAAGACCTTAGGATGTAATGCCAATACACAAAACTCTACTGTATTTCAATATATTAAAACTATTAGAAAATGGAGTTTTTAAACAAAAGATACTATTTACAGTAGCATCAAAGACTATCAAATATCTAGACAATCTAGTAAAGGATATACAAGCCTTCAACACAAAAACTGTAAAATGCTACTGAAATTAAAGAGTAACTAAATAAATGTAGGGTTATACCATGCCCATTGATTGGAATACTTAATAATGTAAAGGTATCAATTCCATCCAAATTCATCTACAGATCCAATACAATACAAATCAAAGCATAGGTGCTTCTTTAGATACATCTAAAATTTAGGTTCATATGCAAAGGACTAGAATGACCAGATAAGTACTAGATAATCTGAGAAAAAAATGGGAACTTTTTTTTGAGAGACAAATACTGTCTTTTTCTAAAGCTTGTATTATAAAGACAGCATGATATTCCACAAGGATAGCGGACTAAACCCATAGAACAGGACTAAACCCATAGAACAGAACAGCTGGTTCAGAAGCAGGCCCTCACATATCTGGACGTGAGTGATTTATGAAAAGAGCTGCTCTGCAGAGCAGTGGGGGAAAAGATGATCTTTTCAATAAATGGTGCTGGGTCAACCAAATATCCATATGGGGAAAATCTATCTTCGTCCCTACCTTAGACTATAAACAAAAATCTATGCCAGAGAGACTACAGATCTAAATGCAAAAGGTGGAAGAATAAAGCTTTTAGAAAAAAATATTCATAACTTTGGAGTAGTCAAAAGTTTCTCAAAGCATACTGAAAAAACATTGACTATATAGGGAAAGCTTCATACATCAGACTGTATTAAAATGAAGAACTTCTGTTCATCAAAAGATACCATAAGAGAGTGAAAACACAAGCCACGGGGGAAGATATTCACTACAGACATATCTCACAAGGATTCCTATCTAAAAAATATAAAGAGCTCCTACAAATCTGTTTTTTTTAACAAAGCCCAATCAAAAAATGGGCAAAACACTAAAACATTTAATTAAAGAGGTTATTCAAATGAATATAAATATATTTTTTAAAGTTCTCAACTATGTTAGTAATCAGGGAAATACAATTAAAACCACAATGTTATACCATTACCAATCTACCAGAATGGCTAAGATTAAAAAGACAGACAATACTAAATGTTAGTAAGGAGTTTAAGTTGGTACAACCACTTTGGAAAACTTATGTTCTACTTAAGCTGAACATAAGTAAACCCTATGACCTAGTAATTCCATCTCTGGGTATATATCAGTATACGCATTCAAAGACATGTATTATCGTGTTTGCAGGGTTACTATTTATAATATAAAAGGTCCAAAGTGAAAATTACCCAAATGCTAATCAACAGCAGACTGGATAAGTAAATTGTAAAACATCCACAATTAAATACTATATTACAGTAAGAATAAATGAACTGTATCTACACACAAACATAATGTTAAGCAAAATATATGTAAGGTACTTCGTTTGCATAAATACAAAATGAGGCAAAGCAAATCTATACAAGATGTCAGGCTAATAGTTATCCTTGGGGCAAGGGTGTTGGCTAGATGAAGACAGGAGGAGGGCTTCTAGAATGTGGCAATGTCCTATTCTTATGAGGATGTTAGTTGCTTGGGTGTGTTGGGTGTGTTCAGTTTGCACTCTTCTCTACGTATATCATATTTCAATAAAAACTCAAGAAGAATCAACTCGAGGTGGATTATAGAACTAAATGTGAAAGGCAAAACAATCTTCTAGTAGGTCACATATGAAAATATGATGGGGTAAAGAAAGATTTCTTAAGACATGTGCACACACACCCAACCCATTAACCTGAAGAAAATAATTGAACTACATAAAAATCGGAAACTTCTCAGCCAGGGGTGGTGGCTCACGCCTGTAATCCCAGCACTTTGGGAGTCCAAGGCAAGTGGATCACTTGAGCTCAGGAGTTGGAGACCAGTGTGGACAACATATTGAAACCTCATCTCGACAAAAAATACAAAACTTAACCAGGCCTGCTGACCTGTGCCTATAGTCCTGGCTATTCGGGAGGCTGAGGTGGGAGGATCTCTTGAGCCTGAGAGGTTGAGGCTGCAGTGAGTCCTGATAGCACTACTGCACTCCAGCCTAGGTGACAGAGTGAGACCCTGTCTCAAAAGAAAAAAAAAATTCTAATCATCAAACAATATCATTAAGAGTGGAAAGGCAAGCCACAGAGTGTGTTCATATCCTTTATAAAGAAATTCCCCACATCAGTAAGAAAAAAGGCAGACAACTCCATAAGGAAACAAATGAGTAAGGGACTTAAAAAGGCACTTAACAAAGGAAGCTATCAGAATGGGCAACGTACACATGAGAAGGTTCTCAGCTTCTTTAGTTTAGAGAAAAGCAAAGCAAAGCAGTATTGCAGTAACACCACACACCCATCAGAAGGACTAAAGTTAGAGACTTGAAATGCCAACAAGGCTGAAGCTGGAAGCCATGAAAACCCTTACACACTGATGGAGTGTATTTCAGCCTCTTAGCATAACTGTTAGGCATTACTTATTGATGATAGATATCATACCCTAAGTCCCAGCAATTCCACTCCAGCAGAAACTCATGCAAATGTGCATCAGATTCACGTACCAGAAAATTCACAGCAGCATTAATCAGAATAGCCCTAAACTGAAAACAACCTTGATGTCCATCAACAGCAGAATAAGTAATTTTCAGTATAATATATACAATGGAATTCTCTTAAGCAGCGAAAGCAAACAAACTATCTCTGTATGCAACTTGGATGGACTCCAGACATAACATAGGCTCAAACTAGGCCAAAAAAAAGGATACTGCAGGATTCTATTTATTTTTTTAGTTTTAAAAATTTATATTTTTTATTGTTGTATTGTTATTTTTTATTGTTTTTTTCCAAATTTTTTTTTTTACTTTTTTTTAAAATTGTACTTTAGGTTCTGGGGTACACGTGCTGATCATGCAGGATTGTTGGGTAGGTACACACATGGCAATGTGGTTTGCTGCCTCCATCCCCCCCACCCCATCACCCACATCTGGCATTTCTCCCCATGTTATCCCTCCCGGACCTCCCACCATCTCCTGCTGTCCCTCTCTTGCCCAGCCCCCCACAGACCCCAGTGTGTGATGCTCCCCTCCCTGTGTCCATGTGTTCTCATTGTTCAACACCCGCCTATGAGTTAGAACATTCGGTGTTTGATTTTCTGTTCTTGTGTCAGTTTGCTGAGAATGATGGTTTCCAGGTTCATCCATGTCCCTATAAAAGACGCGAACTCATCGTTTTTTATGGCTGCATAGTATTCCATGGTGTATATGTGCCACATTTTGTTTGTCCAGTCTATCATCGATGGGCATTTGGGTTGCTTTCAGGTCTTTGCTATTGTAAACAGTGCCGCTATGAACATACGTGTGCATGTCTTTATAATAGAATGATTTATAATCCTTTGAGTATATACCCAGTAATGGGATTGCTGGGTCAAATGGAATTTCTTGTTTTTTTGTTTGTTTGTTTGTTTGTTTGTTTGTTTGTTTTTGAGACGGAGTTTCGCTCTTGTTACCCAGGCTGGAGTGCAATGGCGCGATCTCGGCTCACCGCAACCTCCGCCTCCTGGGTTCAGGCAATTCTCCTGCCTCAGCCTCCTGAGTAGCCAGGATTACAGGCACGTGCCACCATGCCCAGCTAATTTTTTGTAGTTTTAGTAGAGACGGGGTTTCACCATGTTGACCAGGATGGTCTCGATCTCTTGACCTCGTGATCCACCCGCCTCGGCCTCCCAAAGTGTTGGGATTACAGGCTTGAGCCACCGCGCCCGGCCCAAATGGAATTTCTAAAACGAGTCTGTGGTGTCGAGTTCGCGGTTGCCTTTGGGAAAGAAGGAGGCTTTCAAAATAGTGGGTTTTTTTGGATCCCGGCGTCTGCTGTGCAGTTGTGTTCACTCTGGTCATTAAACGGGCCAAGCTGTAAACACCTGATTTGCACACTTTCTGTATATCATACTTTATATGAATATTCAGAAGTCTAAAGGCCGCAAGCTTAACCGCAAACCCTACTAGGCCCGCGGCCGGCTTGCACTAGCGGGGCGGTGTTGTCCCAGCGACCTGCCCCGGGCGGGTCACCTAGCTCGGGAACTCAAGCTGTAGCCTGGGGCCGGGGCCGAGGCTCGGGACGGGTACCTGAACTCGTGGACCCTTCACTGAAGCCCACGGGTCCCCGCGCCTGCTGGGGACAATCACAGCTTCCTAGTGCATGAGAAAGTTCCCCTCGGGTGTTTCCACATTCGCCTTAACTTTTAAACACCAACGTCTGGAATCTGAGGTCCGTCAGACTCCAGATACACCCCGGGAAAAAACCCAGAACCAGACAGGTCCCCAGCGCGCGCGCCAGGACTTGCGGCCAGAACACCCCCGGGGGCGTGGCTCTCGATTGCTTCGGCCTGGCGGTCGAGCTGCGCGCGCACTCTGCGGATGCGATTGGTGCTGCCTGGCGGCGGGGCGCTGGGCACGCTGGGACGCGTCGCTGGCGGGAGACAGCGGCCGTTTGGCTGCGCTGGGAAGCCGGGGGGCGGCAGAATGGTCAAGCTGACGGCGGAGCTGATTGAGCAGGCGGCCCAATACACCAACGCGGTGCGGGACCGGGAGCTGGACCTCCGGGGTGAGTTCCGGGGGCGCGGGCGGGCAGTCCCCGGGCGGCACTGCGCCGCCTTAGGAGCTGCGCTCCGCCGCGTGCACCGAAGGCCGGAGCTTGGCCCGCGGGTGGGTAATCTGGTCTCCGATCGGGCTGCGCCGAGACCGCGGCCTTTTTCTTGCCGTTGTTGCCAAGCGCGCATCCCGTTAGGCTCTTGGGAGCCTTCTGTTGCTGCCGTGCCTCCTGACAGGCACGGGTGACTCCATTACTTCTGGTGCGTACTCGTGGGGCTCTGTTAGGCCTTGCTTGGCTGTTCGTACCGACTGTTTGAGGGCCCGGAAGAGCGACTCATTAGTGGTAGTAGCGCTAGTGCAGGGCGAGTGATTGGTTCCTAATACTTGCGCTAGGTGATATTGTGAATGTAGATAGTGTGTTCATTATTCTTAATGTGATGGAAGAAACTAAGTCCCCGAACAAAAGCGATTGTTTACCCCAGTATTTTCTATTTAGTAGCTTTAATTGTCTGGCGTTTCCCCTATGTGAAGACGTTTTAAAGATTGAACTGTTTCACCCAGGCTTCCACCGCTGGCTGCTGTGTGTAAGTTGTGGAAGCGCTCACAATTATTTAGATTCCTGTACTATTTCAACCTTAGTAAGACTTGGTAAGAAATTGGAAGGGCAGCTAGCTAGTTGGTATTTCAGGAGACCCCTTTAGAAAGAATGTGAAGAGCAACTTTTCTCGGGATAAGACCATGCAATCGTAGCCTGAGATTTGTTCCCACGGGGACCTATGGTCTCGGGATTTGCTTTAATTTCTTGCTGACCTTTGGGAAATCCCAGTGTTTTATGTTGTGTTGCGTTGAGATGAAGTCTTGTTCTTTCGCCCTGGCTGGAGTGCAGTGGCGTGATCTCGGCTCACTGCAACCTCTGCGTCCCTGGTTCAAGTGATTCTTGTGCCTCAGCCTCCCGAGTAGCTGGGATTTCAGGCGTGCACCACTGCGCCTGGTTGATTTTTGTATTTTTAGTAGAGACGGGGTTTCACCATGTTGGTCAGGCTGGTCTTGAATTCTTGACCTCAAGTGATCCGCCCCCGTTGGCCTCCCAAAGCGCTGGGATTACAGACGTGAACCACCGCGCCCAGCCCCCAGTTTTTTCTTTTCTTTTTGAGTCTGAGTTTTGCCCCTGTTGCCCAGGCTGGAGTGCAATGGCACAATCATGGCTCAATGCAATCTCCCCCTCCTGGGTTCAAGCGATTCTCCTGCCTCAGCCCTCCCCCCAAGTAGCTGGGATTACAGGCGTGTGCCACCATGTCCGGCTAATTTTGTAGTTTTAGTAGAGACAGGGTTTCTCCATGTTGGTCAGGCTGATCTCGAACTCCGGACCTCAGATGATCCTCCCACCTTGGCTTCCTAAAGTGATGGGATTCCAGGCGTGATGGGATTCCAGGCGTGAGCCACCGCTCCCAGCCCAGTATTTTTATTTTGTTGAATTTAAGTTTCTTAGAGAAAGGTTCAGTTCAAGAGCAAATCATCTACTTACGGTGATCTCTGCCATTTCTCTTAATGAAGTGCATGCAGTGTTGAGAATACTTATTTTGATGCAGTACTTGTAGTACAGCTCTGAGTTGTGTACTTAAACTTTGGCTGAGTCTTTTTTTTTTTTTTTTTTTTTTTTTTTTTTTTTTAATAGACCTTACTTCTTCGGAATATTTCTTTTAGCTCCTAACATAATAATGCCCAAATTAGACAAATTAACATTTGAGTGTTCACAGTGTGATTTATTACTGTATGTAAACCATTGACCTCCAACTCTGAATTGGTTCTGGGGGAAAGGAGGGAGAACTGTCATGCTATCTTGAGGCGGTTCTGATGGGTTCTAAGAATCTGGCCTGTGGGGGTGCAAGAGGTGGAGAACTTTTGTCCACGGTGTTTGAACCTTGTTTGGGCACTGAAACTGAGCAGCCCAAAGTGTAAATTCCTGTTGTGCTGCTTCCGCCTAACTAGCCCTGAAGACGTAGAACAGTGTGCACCTTGTAAATGGTCTTATAAATGTTAGCTAACTATCTCACCCATTATTATTGTCCTTGTCCTTGTTGTCATCAGACTGTAAGCTTCATGGCACTGGGGACTTGCCACTCTCATTCAGCATTTTATCTGTAGTACCTTGTACAGTGGCAAGGCGTAGGTAACATGGCGCAGGTGCTTGGTAAGTAATACTTCCTGAATGAATCAAGGCCAGGAGCCTGATTACTATGAAATACTGCTCATCTTTTAAGGGGCTGGTTAGTTATATTAATACCTCTTGTGTGTTTTTTTTCCTCCATTTTACAGGGTATAAAATTCCTGTCATTGAAAATCTGGGTGCTACATTAGACCAGTTTGATGCTATTGATTTTTCTGACAATGAGATCAGGAAACTGGATGGTTTTCCTTTGTTGAGAAGACTAAAAACATTGTTAGTGAACAACAACAGAATATGGTAAGTGTCTCCTGGGAGAGTAATTTTTCCACCTACAGTAAATGTTGCAGTGTTCCCTAAAGTTGTAGCACATACTACCAGTTAAACCTACATGTTTCCTTTTTTTCTTTTTTTAATTTTTATATTTTTTCCATAATGGGAGCCATATTCAATACACGTTTCTTCTTAAGATGAGAATTGAACTTTTCCTTTAGAGATCCAGAGATTAGCGTGGCATTAGTCTAGTCTTACTTGTATCTATTCAGAAATCATGTATTTTTTTTTCCTGGTAAGTTTCTAATTTAAATTAAAAACATGGTGCTTTGTACACATTTTGGCTTCTAAAACACTTATCAAAGGGGTCATAGTAAAAGGATATATAAAGGTAACAATTATATTTTTGACTGAGCTTCTCTGATTTTTTTTTTTAACTGCAACTGATTTCTAGATTGTTAATTACTGAAATTGAGGTCTTTTTTGGCCCTGGCTTCATCAGCTCTGTGTAAACTTTACTGGAAGAAAAGCACTCGGTTTATAGATCATATCTTTGAAAGTGCTGGGTGGTGAGTGGGATTTCCTTCAAATAGAAATCTTTCTCATAGGTTCACCATTCCCCTATAGTGTAGCTGTTGTGTCTTGTGCCTGAGCTATGAATGCAGAATTATTTGTATTTCTGCACGGCCTGCACAAAAAGTCATGAAGTGAGTTAAGCAGTTTGTGCTGCCCAGGAGTTGCACCTTTTCTCAGGTTCCGCTGGATGGTGTGGCAGAATTATCTCCAGGCAGTGTCCCATAGGCCTGGCTTTGTCCCACTTCTGTCACTGACCCTGTGGCCTCAGAATAGGGTTCTTTTTGCCTTGCTTCCTCTGTGTTAGTGTGTTGGAAGAAGGATCTGTAAGTGTCTCTCTGAGATCCTCTGAGTAGGGAGGTAGATAAATTTGTTAGCTTACTTAATTTTTGTTTTTACTAAGACTCTCTTTTTATCTTAGCCGTATAGGTGAGGGACTGGATCAGGCTCTGCCCTGTCTGACAGAACTCATTCTCACCAATAATAGTCTCGTGGAACTGGTAAGCTGCATAGAAGGAAAATATATTTGGTGGGTGGGGTTAAAGGTGCTATGTGCTTCCTACAAAAATTTACATATTCTAGAAAATCTCACAGAAAATAATCTCATCCTCTTTCTTATCTTTTTCCTAATTCAGGATCTGGGCCTTTTGGGTTCTGCAACTGTATGTTGCAAATATTTTCCTACTCTAACTTATCTTTTGACTTGGGATGCCTTGTTAGAGAAGTTCCTAATTTAGGTACAGTTCAATTTATCAATCTTTTCCTTTATTATAGCGATTTTGATGTTTAAGCTTCCCCTAACCCAGGGACATAAAGTACTATGTTATTTGCTAGAATTGCAGTGTCCAGTATAGTACCAGTAAGTACAGATGGCTACTCAAATTGAGATGTGCTAGAACTATAGAACACACTGGATTTCAAAGACTTAACTGCACAAAACGTAATCTCTCTCAGTAACTTTTTTTATATTGATGTTGAAATGATAGTGTTTTGGATAATGGCTTAAATGGCATATTACTAAAATTGGCTTCACCTATTTATTTTAACATGGCTACTAGAAAATTTTAGATGACATGTCTATGTGCATGAAATCTTGTTGAACAGTTCTAGTCTAGAAACCTTGCTTTACTCTTCTTTAGATGAACAGTCCACTTGGAACTGATTTCCTTGGAACTTGGGGCAAGTTTCCCCTGAACTATCTGGATATGATTATTTTGACCTATTTATTTTTATGCTTTTTAAATTTCTGCTTTGTATCTAATTTTTAACATACTTGAGATACTGTATATTGTATTGTAACCTAAATTTTCACTTAAACACTAGATGTTTAAATTCATGTTGTAGGCCAAGTGCCATACCTCCTGCCTGTAATCCAGGCACTTTAGGAGGCCAAGGTGGGGAAATCAGTTTAGCCCAGGAGTTCTAGACCAGCCTGGGCAACATAGTGAGACCTCTTCTCTATGAGTAATTAAAAAAAAAGGCTGGGCGCAGTGGCTCACACCTGTAATCCCAGCACTTTGTGAGGGCCGAGGTGGGCGGATCACCTGACGTCAGGAGTTCGAAACCAGCCTGGCCAGTATGGTGAAACCCTATCTCTACTAAAAATCCAAAAATTAGCTGGGTGTGGTGGTGGGTGCCTGTAATCCCAGCTTCTCAGGAGGCTAAGACAGGAAAATCGCTTAAACCCAGGAGGAGGAGGTTGCAGTGAGCTGAATTCGCACTACTGCACTCTAACCTGGGTAACAGAGGGAGATTCCATTCCCCCTCCCCCCCAAAAAAAATTAGGCAGATGTGGCAGCGTGTATCCGTGGTCCCAGGTACTACAGATGCTGAGGTGGGAGGATCGCTTGAGCCCCAGCATTCAAGGCTGCAGTGAGCCATGATCATGCCACTGCACTCCAGTCAGGGCAATAGACTGAGACCTCATCTCAAAAAAAAATTGTATGACTTAATTTTGATTTATGACCTAACCTTCCTTATTTCCCTGATTGTTGAGAATGAATTGTGTTCACTCCTTGTGGACAAGATCCATAGCATCCTTCAGATTCTCAAGGAGATGCTTAGCTACAAACATAAGAAAGCACTGGTCCATGGCCATGTCCTTTCTAAAGTGTGTGAAGTACTCAATTCGAAATACACATTTATAGGCAGTGTGTCTCATGATAGGTGCTGTTAAAGAACTTTGAATTGTATTTAATGCTCTTTGCAAAAATGAAGACTCTTGGGCTTATCAGTTACTGAAAGAGGTACGTTAGAATCTCACAGCATGGCAGTGGATTTGACTGTCCTGAAGTTCTATTGATTTTAGTTTTATAGATTTTGAAGTTGCCTTATTTGATACATATAAATTTTTAATTATTAATATCTTTCTGGTGAATGGAACCTTTTTATTATATTGCAACTCTCTGTCTCTATTAATGTATTTACCTTGAGGTTTGTTTTACCTGACATACCAAAACAATCTTTCTTTTGGTTAGTATTTGCATGATAAATCTTGTTCCATCCAAAGTTCTGTACCTCTTGTATTTTAGATTTATCTCTTGAAAACAGGGTATAGTTGGAGTTTTTAAAATCCAGTCTGAAAGCTCCTTAAATGTTAATTCACGTAAAGTGAATTATTTATATTTAGTCTATCTACATTTAATGTAATTACTGGCGTGTTCAGTTTGTCTTTTCTCTGTTCTGGGGCTTTCTGTTTGTCCCACCCATTCTGCCATCCGTTTTCTCTCCTTTATTGTACGTGCTGTCTCTCTGTCATTCCGTTTTTCCTTCTGATGGTTTAGAAATTATTTACTCTCTTTCAGTCTTTAGTAAGCATCCTAGGGATTAAAACACACATACTTATCAAAGTTTAAAATTAAATGCTAAGATCACTGTACTGTGACCTTCAACATTTAATTTTAAACTTTGACACGTTTACTGTCTTAAACATACGGTACAGTGACCTTCAACATTTCAGCACCCTTCAGCTTGTTCCATATTTATTCTTTTTTGAAACCCATCACTACATCACCATTATGTTTTACGCTGTGTATGTAACAACATTTTCACTTTGTTCTTTTTTTTTTTTTTGAGATGGAGTCTCACTCTATTGCCCAGGCTGGAGGGCAATGGCATGATCTCTGCTCACTGCAACCTTCACCTCCCGGGTTCAAGAAATTCTCCTGCCTCAACCTCCCCAGTAGCTGGGATTACAGGCATGCGCCACCACACTCTGCTAATTTTGTATTTTTAGTAGAGATGAGGTTTCTCCATGTTGGTCAGGCTAGTCTCGAACTCCCAACCTCAGGTGATCCACCTGCCTCAGCCTCCCAAAGTGCTGGAATTATAAGCATGTGCTATGTGCCCGGCCAAACACTTTGTTCTTCATTATTTTTTGGATCATCTTCAGTGGTGTAAAACAGTATCAAGCTCTAGAGCTCCCTCTGGTGGCTTTGTGACATATTTGAAGATGGCAGCTTGCTTTTTGAGAATTTCTGGCCCTGCTCTCCCTGTTTTTATCTGTACTTGTTTTCTCATTGTGCCTCTTGCACATACACACCCATCTCCTGCCATCTACCCAATCTAGATCTGTGCAGCAGTTTCTGTCCGGTGCAGGGCCATGTTGGGACATGATTTCTGTCAAGAGTGAGGGCCCAAATTGCTTTTACCCTTTCAGCTTTTATCACAGACCCCTGTAGTCATTATTGGAACGTGCGGGTCTTTTGCCTGCTTTTCTCAGTCTCTTTGGGGTTCTCCAGTTTGGCAGATGGCCCCTTGCCGTCCGTCTGCTTCTTCCTGTACAAAGGCCGTCACCGGCAAGTCCTGTTGCTCTCAAAACGGGTTGTCTCTACTTGTTCCTATTTTAGGGTTATTGGCAAATGTCTTGCCATCTAGCTTGGTTGTGGCTGTTGACCACAGGTTGTCATTTTTGCTGGACCACAGGTTTTCATTTTTGCTGTCCTTCTCCAAATGTTTTATGGAGCAATTGGAGAAGATTCAAAAATCACCCTACCTTCTTTCCATTAATTCAGTCATTTTTAAACTATAGTATTCCTTGTCCTTGCAAATTTTATTTAAAGAGATCCGCGGGGGCGGCTAGGATAAACGTGCCTTCTTTCAAAGGATGAAACGTCTTTGTTGTTCTTAGACACTGAAGCTGGTGCTAGCAGAAAAGCCCACCTTCCACTGAGATTCTGGCTTGCAGTTCCGCTGTGAATAGCTTGCTCCAGAGTCCCATCAGCTTTGCCATTGTTTTCTTTTCCAAATCGTTGCTCAGCAGCCACGTTGAGATTGCTGTAGGAAAGCAATTTTTTGTCTCCTGCTGTTGAGACAGAAGCTGTTAATGCCAAGATTTTAGGTTTAAGAAGCTTGAATGTATTCACCAGTAGAAATTATTTAAGCATTTGTGATGTGCCAGTATTGGGCTTGGTGCTAGAGAGTAAAAGTTAAGTAAGTAAAGACAACGTGAATACTTGCTTCAAAATCACTCTCCATTTCAAAATCTCAAAATAGCATGTGGTATTTCTTACCTGTGGCCCTTACTTTACAGGGTGATCTGGACCCTCTAGCATCTCTCAAATCGCTGACTTACCTAAGGTATGGGAATTACGCATTTTGACAAAATAGATGAAGTCCTTTAAAATAACATTGCCTTTACCAGCCTTGACCTTAATGTAATCAGTTAATTTAAAGTGTCTGTTAAAAAGAAATATTTAGTATGTTTCCTTAATGTTAAATTGTTACAATGTTGAAACGTGAAGAATGTGGGTGTTCCCTTGGTTTATAGGTGCCTTAGACTATTCAAACAGACCTCTTGAGTGCTGTGCCGTGAACAAGATTGGCATTGTGTTATTCCTTTTCTTTTAGTATTCTGAGAAATCCGGTAACCAATAAGAAGCATTATAGATTGTATGTGATTTATAAAGTTCCACAAGTCAGAGTACTGGATTTCCAGAAAGTGAAACTAAAAGTAAGTAGTAATTCATTGCTTGTGAGTCATTGTAGAGTTGTGTTTTTCTCTATACTTCTATTACTGATTATTAAAATTGTCTAAATGAGTAAATTTTGCCATTAGTTTGTAATAAAAATGGGGGCGGGGGGAATGTTACATCAAATGTTTTTCTCATTTCAGAGTTTATGGTAGAACTTTGAGTTAGAGCTCTTTTATGTAATGCTGGCCATTCCAAAGTTTGAAAAATGTTGAGGCCGCGGTGAACACTCTTAACAGTGGATTGTCTGCTTAGATACATTCGCAGTGGAGAACTTAATGTAACCCACTTCTGTGCAGCTCTGATTGTTAGAATGGTTTTTCCCCTTATTAGGAGTTTGTTATTTTATTACCTATTTAATTGCCTTCTTAGTTCCCTGGGATCCCATCCTTGGAACTAGGAGAGTGAACTTTCTTCAGGGAGCTTTACCAAAGAAAGAAGACCACTGTGTCTTCTTTTAATTTGACATTGGCTTTTTGGTATTTTCACCAGCCCGGAGTATTGTAGGACTTCCATGTCTTCTGAGGAATGCATTTAAATGCATGTGGTATTCCTATTTCCATTAACTCTGTGTGTGGTGTCGCTGTAGGAGCGTCAGGAAGCAGAGAAAATGTTCAAGGGCAAACGGGGTGCACAGCTTGCAAAGGATATTGCCAGGAGAAGCAAAACGTAAGATACGATATCCAACTTAACTCTACTTCACCTTCAGAAACATGATCTGATCTGTCTGGCAGTTCGTCTCCTACCAAATTAACCAAAAACTCTGACATATTAATGTGGTATTAAATTTGAGTGCTTATAGTTCTGCACATCAAAGGTCCATACATCACAGAACATTTCTACCAGGTTAGCAGAACAAACATTTCAGTAGTTGGTCTTAATGTGATATTATGTACATCCTATTTTCTATATAGGAAGATGAACTGGGTGGTGTTTCTGAAGGAAAGAGTTCTTGTATCAGTTTGTTAACAAAGATAAGATACTACACTGGTTGAATTACTTTCAAAACCTTTTGAAAGTAAAAGAGAAGCAAATTCTGTTGGTCTAGATTTAACGGTTATGTTCTTCCCCCTCTTAAGTTTTAATCCAGGTGCTGGTTTGCCAACTGACAAAAAGAAAGGTGGGCCCTCTCCAGGGGATGTAGAAGCAATCAAGGTAATTATGTGTTAGGATTCTTGGACTGGAACGAGCCGAGATGGGTTCAGAACACAAAGTTGGATAATAAGCATGTTCTGAACATTGCAGATTTCATTTTCCCACAGTTATTAGTATACAGCAATATTGCTATTTAAGGAAAAACTTGCTTGGAGTTATTATTTGATCAGACTTGAAATTACACGAGCTAATTGATGTGGAGGCAGCTTTGTCTTTTTCATTTTCCAGGATGCATTTATCATTTCTACCAGTTAGTTACCTTGGTATGCTTTCTCAATGTTTGCCTTAATTTTTACTTTCAAAGATTTGCTGTCTGGCAAATAATTTTGGCTAATCAGTAGGGAACCTAGTTTTATAATGTTGCCTCCTTAAATTATTCAATAGTTCCTTCAAATAGGTATTCAAATAATTCAAAGTTATTTCATTTAGCAACAATTTTAGGACATCTGGAGTGATTATTTGCTCTCTTTTATAAGAGGGCCCGCATCTCTTCCCCAATTTTAGAAACTTGTGATTTGGCTTCTAGTTTTATTTCTGTATGCCAATAACATTCTTCCCCCAACAATCAAAGTGTTTAATGTTCCAAATGGAGAAGTTGCTGTGAATTTCTGTAGGTGATTGATACATAATTTTCTGGGTAGTTGATACTTGGTTGAAATTAATCATCCATCTCCTTTGCCCTCTGCCCTCCAGAATGCTATAGCAAATGCTTCAACTCTGGCTGAAGTGGAGAGGCTGAAGGGGTTGCTGCAGTCTGGTCAGATTCCTGGCAGAGAACGCAGATCGGGGCCCACTGATGATGGTGAAGAAGAGATGGAAGAAGACACAGTCACAAACGGGTCCTGAGCGATGGGGCAGATGTATAGCAATAGGCCCTCTTGGAACAAGTTCTGCTTTTCGAACGTGGGATAATAGCCTTGTTTGTGTTAGCAAAGTGGAATCTGTCAGCATTGTTGAAATACTTAAGACTGCTGCTGATAATTTTGTAATATAAGTTTTGAAATCTAAATGTCAGTTTTCTACAAATTATAAAAATAAACTCCACTCACTGTGCTGCCAGGTTGTGTGTCATCACGGTGCGTTTGCAGTGAGGTCTAAGGACGTGTTTCATTTGTAAATGTGGGAGGGCAGGATTTCCTCGGTAGGCTTCCTGGGCTGGATTCGTCCAGCTCCTGCAGTGTCACAAACATGCCAGTAAGGCCACCTTTTCTACTCCCACGTGGCCCTTGTGTTAATGCAGACTTGCCTGTCGCTCCAGCTTCTGATAGGACACTGAAATGATTCCATTTTTGGAATTGATTAGTATGTCCCACTTATCCTGGTTACGGATTTTTTTGAGGTTTTTTTCTTTCCCAAGCTGTTCTCCAACTCTGGCTTTAAGTGATCCTCCCACCTTGGCCTCCCAAAGTGCTGGCAGTACAGGCCTGAGCCACTATACCCACCCTCTAGTTTTAGATATGTACGTAGTTAACATAAAGGTCGCATGGAGAGTCTTCAAGAATGTTTGCTGTTGAAAGTGGTGTAACTTACTCATATTTGAAGAACACTACTGTTTGATTGCCATCTCTCCAATCTCCCTTAGCCACGACAGTTGTAACCCCATCTTGTTGCATATGCGTTTATGTAAAGCTTGGCACTTTCTCAGTTAGCTGTTGCCACAATAATGCTGTATAACAATCCACCACAAAACCTAGGGGTTTTAATCAACCACTGTTTATTCTTATAGTTGGCTCCGCTTATCACTGTAGGTCTGGATTAACTGGGGTGGCTTGGTTTCTTTCCAGATGAGCCAGCTCACCTGGCAAGGCACAAGAAGTAAACACTAGGGGCTTCTTAAGGCCTACCTACATTCAAAACTGACACATTTAATTCTGCCTACTTGCCCTTAACCAAAGCAAGCCATCTCACCAAGTATACAAAGTCAAAGAATGATGGGGAAATAGACTTCTTTCACTTTTTATAGCAGGATATGGCTGTGAGAAAGAGTGACAAATTAGGGCCAGTCACTTAGCCTATGACTTTCAGTGACAGCTGGCAGTTCTGGTTACTGTCTACCTTTGTCCTATTTTTGCAAATAGTACCTAAGCAATTACATTGAGCAAAGTGTTTGTTGAAATACCTTTCTAGTTCCAGATAAGCCAAGCCAGGTGAGGTTATAACACCTGATGAAAGGCACAAAGGTAACATAAATGCCTGGCTAGGATGAGTAACTTCTATCAATAGAACTGTAAGAACAATGTGCTGGGAACTGAAACAAGAGCCCATCATCCATGCAGTCAAATAATTCAAAATCTATTAGATTTTAGTGGAATATATCCATTATACCGTATGTACATATGTATACAACACTAGTTCACAGTAGTTTACAAGTATACTTTGTATATGTTTAGAATGTGCATTATTTTCATGAGTTAATACTGGTTTCTGTTTTATATTGCAAAGTTCTCAGTGAAAAGGATTGTTGCCTTTTTTAAATGATAGAACCTAAATGTTAGAATTTATTCCATCTTTGTGATTACAGACATTACAGGATAGGGCAGATAAGGCAAATAAAGCAAAAGTTCCCTTCATTTCACCAGATGCAACATTTTGGCATTTTGATAATGTGCATGTTGACTTAATTCATTAACATGGCTTGAAAGCCAGCAACCACAAATCTTTGCAACTTAGAATCTTCTTCATAACCTTTTTTTCTTTTTTTCTTTCTTTCTTTCTTTCTTTCTTTCTTTCTTTCTTTCTTTTCTTTCTTTCTTTCTTTTCTTTCTTTCTTTCTTTCCTTTCTTTCTTTCTTTCCTTTCTTTCTTTCTTTCTTTCTTTCTTTCTTTCTTTCTTTCTTTCTTCTTTCTTTCTTTCTTTCTTTCTTTCTTCTTTCTTTCTTTCTCTGTGTGTGTGTGTGTGTGACAGAGTCTTGCTCTGTCAACCAGGCTGAAGTGCAGTGGTACAATCTCAGGTCACTGCAACTTCCACCTCTCGAGTTCAAGCAGTTCTCCTGCCTCACTCTCCCTAGTAGCTGGGATTACAGGCGCCCACCACCGCGCTTGTAATTTTTGTATTTTTAGTAGAGTCAGGGTTTCGCCATGTTAGCCAGGCTCGTCTTGAACTCGACCTCAGGAGATCCACACACCTCAGCCTCCCAAAGTGCTGGGATTAGAGGTGAGCCACCGCACCTGGCCAAATTTTTTTTGTAGAGATGGGATCTTCTGTGTTGCCCAGGCTGGTCTTGAACTCCTGACCTCAAGTGATCCTCCCGCCTCAGCCTCCTAAAGTGCCATAGGATTATAGGCGAAAGCCATCACTCCCAGCCCACTGCAGAGTCCTTGAAGCTCTCAAGTCTTCATCTGACATCTTGTTAAGATGGGGAACTGTGTGTTAAACCATTCTGTTAAGTTACTATATAAAAATAAAACTGATCCCAAGCATTGATTGAAACTGTTTTGCTATGAGCTTCCTGAGAGAAAAGTGGGGACCTAACCATTTTTTTCCATGAACTATGATCCCAGTACAGTGTACCTAATGTCCTTCACTGCCTAACAAAAGAGGTCAGGCAACCCTGCTCATCCTGTCTAGTTTGTCAGTATTTGGATGTAAGGTGGATTTAAAACTAACCTGAGACTGAGGATTGCAACTATAATCCTAAGAGGTCATCCAGTTTAGTACATAAATGTTCCTGCAAGATGCCAGAGCATGCGAGAAATCACTCTGAAGCAAATTAAAGAGTGATGATGGTTCATCTTTTACAAGTGAAAGGCAAACGTGAAGAAGGAAATGATATTCTCCCTCCTAAACTTATTAAATTGATAAGCTATCTTCACAGTCTTTATGGATCACATCCAGAGTCCTCAATTTGTTGATTGAGGAGTGCATTTTCAAGGTGGCCAACAGGGAATTGGAGCTTTCAGGCTTTTCTTTGCTGTGGCATCATGAACGCCACCTCCCCTTCATTGCTTTCTGAACATAACTGCTGGGAAAGCTTGATGAGGTCAGTGCACAAATCCCTGCAGCCATCCCCCTTGAGGAACTTCTTGGCAAACCCTCATTGAAGAAGTGCTCGTTGCACTCACGCTTCATGTCAGGGTTTGCCTTTCCCACATTGCTCCTGGCAATGGTGGTGACGGAGCACTCGGATGTTGTCACCTGTTCATTATTCTTTCATTTATATTCCCAATTCCCAACCCTTTTGAGACACAGCTAGGTATGTGCACTGCAAATGCTTCTCCAGAAAAACCCAAGTTCAAATTTCAAATAGGATGGTTATGGTCACCATAAAAGTGGAGACGTCTGAGTGGTGGAAGAGGGTGCAGAACAGTAGGTAGAGCAAACAGCCAGGACACTATTATGAATAACTGTGATAGTGTCTTGTGTTACACTATAATTCAACACAGGTTAGAGCCGTTACTACGATCGTTTTTTCCTAAGAGGTTTTGATTTTGGAGAAAAGAATCTTGAGGATCAGTGGGGACTTTCTTGGTCTGAAAGGTATCACCGGCAGCAGCAGCAGGAGGCTGTCCATATTTCGTGTTTTCACTTGTGGGAGTGGACGCTGGCTGCAACCCTCAAATGCTGGGGGGAGTCAACCTACTGAGCCGTTGTCCAGTGTGCCCAGGGCAAGGATGTGGGTGCAAATCCTGCCTCCGGGCAGCCCTGACCTTCTTGGCTTCGGTGACCAATTAGGAAAAAGAAGGTAGAAAGAAATTCGGTGAGAAATCCGTGAAAGAGGTTGGTCCTCCGCCCCCACTCAAGCCAGGAGCTGGCATGGAACGTGCCCCTACACGCCGTCCTAGTCCCAGAGTATGGCCGGGATTCCCTCCCCCGCCACGCCCTTCGGCCACGCCCCCTCTGCGTTTGGCCCAGCGTCGGGGCGGGGTCGACCTGCGATTGGCCGGGACCGTAACGCGTCCCGGCGCGCCACGTGTGCGTAGAAGCGCACCGGAAGCGCCCTGCTGGAGGCGCGGCAGCGGGGCTGGGCGGCGGCGGCGACCGTCATGGAGCGGGAAGAGGAGCCTCTGTCCGCGCGGCCGGCCCTGGAGACGGAGGGGCTGCGCTTCCTACACGTCACCGGTGAGTCGCTGCGGGGCAGCAGGGCGCGCCGCCATGATCGGTGGGTCGTCCTCCGCTGCTCGCGGCGCCGGGGCCTGGGAGCCCTGGGAGCCCTGGGAACTGTCGGGCGTTGGCGCTGACGCGGACTGGGCAGCAGGCCCGGACCTTGCGCGGAGGCCTCTCGGGAGCCGCACTTCCCTTGGCGGCTCGGCTGGCCCTTGTTTGCGCAAGTCTTTTTTGTGAACCAGGCTCTTCCTGTTGCAGTTACTGGAGTCGCTCGGCCCTTGGTGTTTGCCTCTGGGACCTGCCCCACACAGCCCCATACACATTCCTACCTCCCTGCACTGTCACCCCCTTTATATGTGGTTCTCTAGGTCTGAGAGGCCTTTGCCTTCCTGGTTGAGATTAGTTGCTCTTCATTTTTCACAACCCAGTTGTTGTGCCCTCCACCCCCTAACTGCCCCCGACTCCCCAGTTGGCTGAGAAGTCCGACTTCTCGGAGATCCCTGAATTGTCGCACTTCTTGTTCATGTTTTAACGATCTACTTACGAGGCTTTTTCCTCAGCTAGACCATGAAGGCTTTGAGTGCAGGAGTTGCACTTTGTGTTTGTTGAGTCTTATGGAAAAGTCAACTAGTAGTGCCATTTTTAGTTTTTTGAAAACTTTTTTTTTTCTTTTCAGTGGGCTCCCTGCTGGCCACCTATGGCTGGTACATCGTCTTCAGCTGCATCCTTCTCTACGTGGTCTTCCAGAAGCTTTCCACCCGGCTAAGAGCCTTGAGGCAAAGGCAGCTGGACAGAGCTGCGGCTGCTGTGGGTTAGTGCCTGATAACCGAAATGAAAGCGGTGGTTCTGCACCTTCTTTTATTAAGAGTTAGTCTCTTATTAAAAGTAAGATGGGCCGCATACCAAGACCCTGTCCCTATTAAAAAAAATAAAATAGCCAGGAGTGGCGTCACAAACCTGTAGTCGCAGCTGCTCAGGAGGCTGAGGCAGGAGAATCATTTCAGTCCAGGAAGTGAAAGCTGCCATGGGCTATGATTGGGCCACACTACACTCCAGCGTGGGCAATTGACTGAGATCCTGCTTTTAAAAAATAAGAAGTATGTGGTTCTCGGCTGTGCACGGTATCTCATGCCTGTAATCCCAGCACTTTTGGGGGGCCAAAGCCAGCACATTGCCTGAGGTCAAGAGTTTGAGACCAGCCTGGTTAAACATGGTGAAACCCTACCTCTACTAAAAATACAAAAATTAGTGGAGCATGGTGGTGGGCATCTGTAATCCCAGCTATTGGGGAGGCTGAGGCTGGAGAAATCGCTTGAACCCAGGAGATGGAGGGTGCAGTGAGCTGAGATCCTGCTACTGCACCCCAGCCTGGGCAACAGAGTGAGCCTTTGTCCTTTTTTTTTTTTTGAGATGGAGTCTTGCCCTGTTGCCCAGACTGGAATGCAGTGGCGTGATCTCGGCTCACTGCAGCCTCCACCTCCCGAGTTCAACCAATTCTCCTGCCTCACAGCCTCCCGAGTAGCTGAGATTACAGGCACATGCCACCATGCCCAGTTAGTTTTTGTATTTTTAGTAGAGATGGCGTTTCACCATGTTGGTTAGGCTGGCCACAAACTCCTGACCTCGTAATCTGCCCGCCTTGACCTCCCCCCAAAAAAGGGCTGGGTGCAGTGGCTCACACCTGTAATCCCAACACTTCGGGAGTCTGAAGCGGGCTGATCACTTGAGGTCAGGAGTTTGAGACCACCCTGGCTAACATGGTGAAATGCCATCTCTACTAAAAATACAAAAATTAGCTGGACGTGGTGGCGTGTGCCTGTAGTCCCAGCTACTCAGGAGGCTGAGGCAGGAAAATCGCTTGAACTCGGGAGGCGAAGGTTGCAGTGAGCTGAGATCGAGCCACTGCACTCCAGCCTGAGTGACAGAACAAAACTCTGTCTCTGAAAAAATTTTTTTAAAAAAAAGTAGCAGTATATGGTTCTCATGTGTATAGGAGGAAAAAACATTTTTCTGCTTCTGAAGCTGATTCGGTGCATGTGTAACTTTTTTGGTTTCAGAGAGTTAATGAAATGGAGAACCTGCCTGATGGTGCACTGAGTGCATGTCTTTTTGGATGGCTTTTCATTTATAGGCTGGTTTAAAATGAAACGATTTTCTCTGTACTTGTAGGTCCGCCTACTAACTCTGAGTTATCTCCAGAACATTTTGAGAGAATTAATAGGCAGCCTTATTTCTTCATGTTCACTTCATTTTGATTTTTACTAACTTATCCATCAGACCTGATTTCCAATTACATTTACCTGTTTAAAAAACTCATTTCCTTTGAAAGGTAGCCTTTTCATTAGTTACAGTTTCTGTGGACATATCCAAAAGAAATGCTACATGTTTTTAGAATAGTGAAATAGTGTAAATTGTCATTCATCTGAGTCACTGGTACTAAGATTGAGATGGTAAGCTTTGTTTTACAAACCAGATAAAAATACAGGTTAAGCTGGGGAGTTCATTTCCATTCATAATGCTATTTGGAAGGATTTTTCTTTCTTTTCTGTAAAAACAAATACCTAAGAATCTTACTCCTGGGCTAATCGAGGGATGGATGATTTCGAAAACTTTATATTTCCTTGGTAGTCTTCCGGGATTCTGGTCAACCTAGAGACCATGGGTCTCATTGAGGTACCCAAAATGTGCTCTGTGTGGCCACCATCCCAGGCTTTAGGAATTGGTATTGCTCAGGAGAACTCAGAAATTGACATTTCTAACAGGTTTCTGGTGATGCAGATATTTGGAGTTAAAATCCATGGCTCAGCAACAGACCCCTGCCCCTTGAAGCAGTAAAATACATGCAGAGGGGTCGGGATTACTCATGTAAAAACATGTTTCATTGTCTGATGTCGATACCTCTTTGTACTTCTAATAATGCGGACACTCAGAAGTTTCTATTGTACAAAGTGCTTGATCTCAGTTTTTTTCTGACGTTTCAGAACCTGATGTTGTTGTTAAACGACAAGAAGCTTTAGCAGCTGCTCGATTGAAAATGCAAGAAGAACTAAATGCCCAAGTTGAAAAGCATAAAGAGAAACTAAAACAGGTAGCACCTGGTTTCAGTTTGAATATGTACATAGAAATTGGCTGAGGCTCAGTGGGTTACAATGGCTGTCTGTGTTGTCTATAAGCTTCTAGGACCAGGTCCGATCCCATTAAATTTAATATGTATTTCACTTCCTACCATGTCAATATTGGTGATATCAAGAAAAATACACTGTTGTTAGGGGACAGTAGGGGTGTGAATATTTTACAATGGAAGGTACAGAGCACAGGAGTGGGGACAGGTTGCAGCAGGGTACATGTGAGTGTGTGTGCACATGCCTGTGTCTTCCACATTGCCAAAAATGTCCTGAGAGACGCGAGTTTCAGAAGAACGTGGAGTCAGTCATTTTTTTCATGAAACATTTTGCTTTCTTTAATAGTATATAAAAACCAAAGCTTCCCTTTGTGAGTTAAACTCATACCACCGGATCACAACAGTTATATTAACCAAAGAAAATGAGGGTGGCGTTTGTTCCGAAGGACACTTAAATTAGGAATTGTCAGAGTTACCGTTGTCTTGGAGAGCAATGGCAGTCTCTGAATTCTTTCTGTACAATGTGATTGTTTCTCAGCTTGAAGAAGAAAAAAGGAGACAGAAGATTGAAATGTGGGACAGCATGCAAGAAGGAAAAAGTTACAAAGGAAATGCAAAGAAGCCTCAGGTGACTGGAGACTTCGGCCAGCTGGCATTTTGTAGTAGATGAAGATTGCCAAGTAGAATGTTTTCATTGTTTCTTAACACCTGTGTGTTTTCAAACAGGAGGAAGACAGTCCTGGGCCTTCCACTCCATCTGTCATCCCGAAACGGAAATCGGACAGAAAGCCTTTGCGGGGAGGTGGTAAGCACCACTGATATCAAATGTTAACAGATTTTCAACACTTACAGGATATAGTTACCTTTTATAAACAAGACTGTTTCTTTGTGCATAAATTAAGACTAATTCTTTAGGATTGTGAAGATTCAATAAAGGAAACAGATGCAAACCACCTCCTAGGCCCTCACTAAGTACTTGGAAGGATTGTACTTGTATTACAGTATTCTCACTTGATCCCTCTGCAGTCCCGTAGAGGGAGAGCTAATTAGGACGAGGAATTCTCTGCCAGTCTTCAGATGAGTGTCAAGGAGCTGGAACACAGTGGTTTTGGACTTTCTAGCCAGGACCACCATGTTTCTTGCAAATAACAAGGAGTGGCAGACAGATGCTCATTCAAAGCTTTTTCCTGTGTGCAGCACTGCCCTGGGGACTGTGGGTGGTGCCATAGCAGTCTGTCTTCATCCCATCGCCAAGAATTTCAAGTCTGGGAAGATGGGACTCACAAACAAAAATAAGCAATCTTTTGTGATTCTGGCTAAGAGTTGCAAGTTACTGCTGAGGAATGAGAGAGCAAAGACACTAGAACACTATAGAACACTTCCAGGGCGGAAGACTTTGTATTCTCTATAGGAGGAGAGGGGCACAGCAGAGGCCTGGAGACCTGATGTTGTCTATGAGGACTGAAGAAAGACTGGGACATGGGCCACAAACTTGGCTGACCTTAAATGCTGAGCTGTAATCCCCTTTGTGTCAGGAGACTAAACCTGGCTTGCTGTAGAGAAGGTGATACATCTGGAAAGAAAATGCTATTTTTAGATGGTCCTGCTAGAAACTTATTTTTAGACACATAGAGGTGATATTTAGGATAGGAATGGAAATCGTAGAAGATGGAATGCGTGCATGGCCTCCTTCAGCGTCCTCAGCATTCCTGAGCTGGGGCTTTGACTAGCCTGGTTTTACAAATAGGGCAACTGAGGCACAGGATTTTATTGCCCAAAGATTCCACTGCAAGTAAGGAGTAAAACCAACATATTTTAAGTTCTGGCTGACCCTAGAACCTGAGCACTCAAGCAGGTCCCCAGTTGTTCATTGACTTTGGGAAGCTCATGAGGGAGTGGGGCAAGGGGAGCGGGGAAGCACACAGATGACCTGGCTCTGACTGGTAGAAGTGGCAAGTTTCATTGTGTCTTGATTTTTTTAAATCCATTTTCAGTAGCTTGAACAGCCCTTATTTGAATGTGTGAGTTTCAGTAATACATACACTGATAGGAGGCTTCATATACTTAAATCAGGCCATCTTGAGGAAGTTTTTGGTGATTGTTTTGCGTGTGTTTTGGAGGTTAGGACAAAGAAGTTGAATGACTTTTTTCTCCACCAGAAAATCAATTCAAATGGCAATTACAATATAAAGGTTTTTCCTTTTAAATAGTGGCTAAAAGTTTTTAAAACGTACCGTAGAGTCCATATCTTTACAGTGCTTTGCATGTCAGTCACATAATTTTATTTTGGATATAGAATGTTCCCAGATTTTCAGATTTTTATCCATACTGTTTTGCTTCCTTTCTGTCATCCCAGGTTATAACCCTTTGTCTGGTGAAGGAGGTGGAACCTGCTCCTGGAGACCTGGACGCAGAGGCCCGTCATCTGGCGGATGAGGCTAAGAATCTTGTTAGTGTAGCTTTTGACATTAGCAAGATGAATCCTTAACCCTCGATTCAATTGCCTTACGCACGCTTTTCACAGTGACTAGCCAGGGGGAGGTGGGGTTTGTTTCTGTTCATAACTACACCTGCATATGTAAGGGCTCCAGGCAGCAAAGGGTATAGATGTTGCCAGTAGGCATTAGGTCACTGGTCATGTTCCATTTGGAGACAGTGATTGCATTCATTGATTTCATGGTTAATTGCTAGTTGGTAGGTAGAGGCCTCTAGATGATTAGCAATCTTGATAAAAGAGTCATGATATTTTGAAGTTAGAAATCTTGCTGCCAGGACAGTCTCTGTGACAGGTTGCGTTGAATGATGTCTTCCTTAGCAATGGTGAGCCCACCAGTGAGGATTACTGATGCAGACAGTTGATGGGGTTTGTTTCTGTATATTTATTTTTATGTACAGAACTTTGTAAAAACGAAACTGTAAATTTAATTTAAAAAATGAGAATAACATTTTTAGCATCTTTCAAGGAAATTTATGGACTTGAATTTGTCTATCCAACATTAAATAGCTTTTTATTTCTCACAACCTCCAACTATTAGTACTTATTTCTCCATTTATTACTGCTTACCCAAAATAAGTCTGGCAAGTGGCAGACAGCTGTGGTGATTTCAAAAGTTAAAGGCTCCTTGGGGTTCACCCAGAAAATCAGATGCTTCCAGTCGAGGCGCTGAATTACTGGGATGAAGAAGCATCACACCTCGAGGTTCCTCATAGGCTGCCCGGGTTTCGACCCGTCCTCTCAGTTAGTCCCTTTCGCCACGACTCATCTGTTACGCCCTTGTCCAGAGGCACTATCAGGGGTTTTGGATAAAGAGGCAAATAGTGAATATCTTAGACTCCACAGGCCCTATATGTGCGCTCTTAGGTTTTTATATTTTTAAGGGAGTGTTTTTAAAATAATTATTTTGCTGATGGGCTGGATTTGGGCTGCATGCGGTAGTTTGTGGACCCTGCTATAGAATCTAAATAATCAGAAGAAAAAACATTAACCTTCAGAATAGGGGCAGGTCACTACAAAAGTATTCTGGAATGGTCTTATACATAAATTACTCAACATTTATTATCTCCTGCAGGTAGAGTACTCTGTAATTGCTTCTTGACAAAGGGAAATACAGTCTGGCTGTGTGAGACTTAAAATCTCTTGGGGAGAGCTCCCGAGAGGGTTGAAGGAGAGGAAGCAGGATCCTTGAGCAGTGCAGTTACAAACCAATAGGTTGGCATAGTCAAGACTTAGTCTTTGAGTCTAGAGAGATTTGAGTTTCATTTTGCCTTTGGAGGAAATTGGGGGTTTGGGGCCAGAGAAGGGGGTCAGTGGAAACAGGGGTGGGCCTCGTGAAGTGTGGGGAAGCCCCTGGACACTCATTCCCCTTCAGGTGTTGTAACTAGACTGGCTCCCCAGCAGCACAGAAGATTTACAGTGTGGGAAATGGTATACTTGGATTATAATATTTCATCCAGATTTGTTTACATCTAGAGAGAACCCCTGGTAGGATACAAGGAAACTTTTTAACATTCTTCCTTGAATATGTTTTCTGTAGCTGAAATGTGTGTGAAGTGGCTGTCAACTACACATTTCACAAGTCGAGGGGCTCTGGCTCGGGATTTCATATGCAGCAGAGCGGCTCCCTTACTGCAGTCGGTCAAGAGCCCTCAACACAAGAGTTTGTGATAAATATGAAAAGTAGAGGGGCATGTTTTAGTATACTATTAGATGTGACTGACTACCTTGAAACGTGATTTTTTTTTCCATAAATTGAGAAATCATCAAATCACGAGCACGTGGGAAGAAACAGTGCTTGAATTCCGCATGCTCCCATTACATCTAGCACCTTCTGGTGCAGTGGGGGAGTGGGGGGATTGGGGGGGAGGGAGGGAGGGCGTCATGGAGAATTGATGAGATAATGGAAGGGAGAGGGAAACTTGCCTTTGTTTAATAGCATTTGAAGGGCGCTTACCATGTGGCAGGAGTGTCCATTTCTATTTGGTCCCCATAGAATCCTGTGAAGTGGGTATGTTACTAACCTTGGTTTTCAGGAACTGAAGCTTAGATGGATTTTGTAATAGGTCCACAACCCTGCTCACAGTAGTCTACTTTGTCCTTGTGTTCCTGTTAGTCAAAGGCCTCAGGTCATCAAGGTGTAAGGAGCTTCTTGTAGCTAACAAAACAGTTACAGGGCTGGGCATGGGCACGGTGACTCACGCCTGTGATCCCACTAGGTGAGGTGGGTGGATCAGGAGTTCTAGGCCAGCCTGACAAACATAGAGAAAACCCGTCTCTACTAAAAATACAAAAAATTAGCCGGGCATGGTGGTGCATGCCTGTAATCCCAGCTACTCGGGAGGCCGAGGCAGGAGAATCACTTGAACCCGGAAGGCAGAGGTTGCAGTGAGCCAAGATTGCACTCTTGCACTTCAGCCTGGGCAACAAGAGCAAAACTCCAATTCAAAAAAAAAAAAAACAACAGTTCTGAATAATTCAGTGAACATCATGTTACAGTTCTAGGGCCTTAAGCATTTCAGAAAGGTAGACTGAGCTTGCTGGGGAAAGTGGGTCTGGGCCGTTTGTTGAAAAAAATGAGAAATTGGGGGCAGAGGTGCAAATGCCAAAAGCTGAGGCCCCCTGGGGCAGAAGGGACTGGGCCAGAGCCATAAAAACCATGTTTGAAACCTATGTGGTGCGCTTGCCTTGTCCAGCAGAGGCTGCTGCGGGACTCGCCGTGTGTCCTGGCAACATGCGGGAGTTTGGGACTGATGTGGCAGACACTGGGAGCTGTCAAGGTTTAGATGATGTGTGGCACACCCCATCCTAGTCTGGAGCAGTATGAGTAAACTGTGGGGCAGAACACACATGAGTCTTGAACTGGAATGCTTAGGAGATAGAGTTGTGCCCCTGGCCAAGTGTGAGGAGAAAAGACTTGAGCAGCCGTGTTTGGATCCCATTCCTGCCCCAGACTCTACTCTGCACCCGCTTCCTCTCCTCTCCTTCATGCCATCTCCACTGGCTCCTCGTCAGATAGGTAACATGCCAAGTCTGTCTCTTCTTGGAAAGAGCAAGGCCCTGTCAAAGGCATAGCCCAGGTGCCTCAGTGGGCATTCCTTGCCCTACTTACGAATGTGGAAGGTGCTCTTACTGGGTTCATCCCATTTCAAATGCCAGTGGAATTTGGTCTCGTTTTATTTGACTTGGTAGCACATTTTCTACATGCCCCTCCTTGCATCCCTCCTTTCTTCCTTCTAGAACACTACACACTTTTAGCCCCCATCATGGCCCATACCTCTCTCCCTTGCCAATTGTGCCATGGTCTCTAGTCTTGAAGAAGTGTTCGTAATTTCTCTTCCTGCATTTGCCATAAAATCCATTCTGCTGAAGCTGCACTTCCGGTCTCCTGTGGCAGGGAGTGACGGGTCGCCTCTGTTCAAGCTGCACTTCCGGTCCCCTGTGGCAGGGAGTGACGGGTCGCCTCTGTTCAAGCTGCACTTCCGGTCCCCTGTGGCAGGGAGTGACGGGTTGCCTCTGTTCAAGCTGCACTTCCGGTCGCCTGTGGCAGGGAGTGACGGGTCGCCTCTGTTCTTGCCTGAAGTTAGCATCCTTTGCGATCATGGAGCACTCCTTAAGAAACACCTCACTTGGCTTCCCAAACGCCAAGCTGGCCTGGTTTTCTTCTGCTTCTGGCCGCTCCTTGTTCTCTTTTACTGCTTTTTCTCACCTTCCTGAAACCCCTGGGGTGCCCAGAGTTGCCTTTGGACCTGTTCTGTTGGCCACATTTGTCCCCAGTCTCATACAGTAGCTGAGGGGACCCCCCTCCCTCCACCTTTCTCCCCTGACTCTAGGGGAAGAAGGTCAGGTTGCGGTGACTGCTGGAGCATTCAGTCTTTCTCTGGTACGACTCTTACATTTTGTTGTAATTGTTTCTTTTTCTCAGTCCAAGACAAAAGGAGTTATCTCTTTGGTGTGTGGATGCATCCCCGGCAACTAGAACAAGGCCTGACACAAGGGCCTACCTCATGGAGTTAGAAAAGGCAAGAAGGAAGCCATCACTCTAATACCACGTGGCAAATGTGGCATTGTGGAGACCACATATGTACAAACGCATCTGCTAGTGATAGTGCAGTTGGGTAATTGTGGCTTACGATAGGTGTCAGTGTTTCATACCCCAGTTGAAATGCCTGGTCACGAAGAACTCATGGAAAGTGATGATGGGCTCTGGGAAACCAAAGGCTCAGAATGGGCTGGGGGTGCCGAGGATGCTGTGGACAATGTAGACACTGGCCCGGCCCTGCCCTGAGGGCCTTGAGATCCGTGGGGGACAGTGAGCATTGCCGATCACAAAAGTAGATGATGATAGCTGATGAAGGTCACAGATGGGAAATACACATTCCAGCAAGAAACAATCTGACTGTGGGAGACCTAACTTGAGGTTTATTTTGTAGCCACAGATTCCACTTCTATGGAATTAGGGATTGGAAGTTGTAGGAAATAATTTAGAGATGAAACAACCTTTTCCTCTGTCTTAGCTGCTGTAACAGTACCACAGACTGGGTGGTTTATAAACAGCAGGCATTTATTTCTGGAGGCTGGAATACAGGATCAGGGTGTAGGCATGGCCATGTTCTGGTGAGGCCTTCTTCCAGGCTGCAGATGGCCAATTTTCGTTGTGTCTTCATGTGGTAGAGAGAGCTCTGGGGGCTCCGTTACAGGAGTACTAATTCCATCTTGACCTAGTTATCTCCAAAGGCACCCCCCGAATACCATCACCTTGGAGGTAAGGATTTCAACATGCTAATTTGTGGGGGGACACATACATTCAATCCATAACAACCGCAACCAGGAGACTAGTGTTCAATATTGGTACCTGTTCCTAACACTCCTCAGTAGATGTGTCTGTCTTGGGGTCTACATGGTCCTTTGCAGATTCCTCCAGCAAAGGCTGGAGGAAGGCATTGCCTTTTGGTGGGAGGAGCCGTTGAGTCACATTGCAAAGGCGTAGGCACAGGGAGAGGAAGCAGCTGGCCATCTGCAGTAGAAGTGAGTCTTCCAGGTCTTACAGCCTTGATATACATCTTTCCACCTGTGAAACTTCTCCCCACCTGGGTCAAGACTGCCCCAACTTGATCTTTGAGGACTATCCCCAGAATTGATAACCAGGAGAATTACCAGCAAATGTGAAGTCTCCTGCTCTGACCAGTACACAACATCTCAGTCCCGAAAGAGCATAGAAAATGGTCTTTATCAGTGGGGGTCAGCTGGAAATGGCATGCCTGCACGGGCTAGCTGAGGAGCATTCAGTAAGGGAGCTGTTTGCCAGGGTGCAAACAGGCATGATAAATCTGGGTGGCTGGCAATATCGGGGAGCCTTTAATGCCCTCAAACCTGAGAGCAGTTACCAGAACATGGGGACAGACCAGCCTTCAATAGAGACAGCCAGCTCCCAGTGACCCAGCAGGAAGGACCACGACAAATGCCTTTAGCCTCCTCCCACCCACCAGCCTTCTGCCTATGCCTCCCATTGGCTGTGCCCAGCTGAAGGCGTGAGCCTCTGAGGATGGCATTAATATCATTTTTTTTTTTTTTTTTTTCTGAGATGGAGTCTCACTCTGTGTCCCAGGCTGGCGTGCAGTGGTGCAGTCTCTGCTCACCACAACCTCCACGTCCTGGATTCAAGTGATTCTCCTGCCTCAGCCTCCTGAGTAGCTGGGATTAGAGGTGGGTACCACCACACCTGGCTAATTTTTGTGTTTTATTTTTTAGACAAGAGTCTCGCACTGTTGCCTGGGCTGGAGTGCAGTGGCGTGATCTCAGCTCACTGCAACCTCAGCCTCCCAAGTTCAAGCTACTCTTGTGCCTTAGCCTCCCTGGTAGCTGAGATTACAAGCACCCACCACCACATCTGGCTAATTTTTTTTATTTTTAATAGAGACAGGGTTTCACCTTGTTGGCCAGGCTGGTCTCAAACTCCTGACTTCAGGTGATCCGTCCGCCTTGGCCTCCCAAAGTGCTGGGATTACAGTCATGAGCCGCTGCGCCTGGCCTTAATATCTGCTAAGCTAATGAACTGATGATTGCACTCAAGGTGATTATCAGGGGTTGAGTTGTATTCCCCAAAAAGATGTGCTGAGGTCTTGCCCCCCGTACCTGTGAATATGCTCTTATTTGGAACTAGACTCAGCACATGTAATCCAGTTAAGATGAGATCTACCGAGTTAAGGTGGGCCTGCTGTAACAAAATGCCATGGACTGGGTGGCTTCAGGCACAGACATTTATTCCCTCACAGTCCTGGAGGCTGGAAGCTGGAGGAGGTGCCTCAGGGCTTTCCTCCAAGGCCTCTCTTCTTGGCTTGCATATGGCCACCCTCCAAAGTGCTGCCTCGTCACAGGGTCTTTTCTCTGTCATGAGGCCCCTTCTGCCTCTCTGTGTCCTGATCTCTTCTTTCAAGTACATCGGTCGTATCAGATTAGGGCCCACCCTAATGGCCTCTCCTTAATTACTTCTTTAGAGACTATCACCAAATATAGTCATATTCTGGAATACTGAGGGTTAAGGCTTCAACATATGAATTTTAGGGGGGACAATTCAGCTCAAAACAATTGGTGTCCTTATAAAAGAAGAGAAGCAGCCAGGTGTGATGGCTTAAGCCTGTAATTGCAGCAATTTGAGAGGCTGAGGAAGGCAGATCAGGAGGTTAGGAGTTCAAGACCAGCCTGACCAAAATGGCAAAACCCTGTCTCTACTAAAAATACAAAAATTAGCCAGATGTGGTAGTGAGTACCTGTAATCCCAGTTACAGTCCCAGCCTCCCAACTGGGAGGCTGAGACAGGAGAATCACTTGAACCCAGGAGGCAGAGGTTGCAGTGAACTGAGATCCTGCCACTGCACTCCAGCCTGGGTGACAGAGTAAGATTCTGTCTCAAAATAAATTAGTAAATAAACAGACCAGGTGTGGTGGCTCACATCTATAATCCCAGCACTATGAGAGGCTGAGGTGGGCAGATCACAAGGTCAGATGATTGAGACCATCCTGGCCAACTTGGTGAAACCCTGTATCCACTAAAAATACAAAAATTAGCTGGGCATGGTGGTGCATGCCTGTAATACCAGCTACGTGGGAGGCTGAGGGAGGAGGATCACTTGAACCCGGGAGGTGGAGGTTGCAGTGAGCCGCGATTGTGCCACTGCACTCCAGCCTGGTGACAGTGAGACTCCATCAAATAAGACAGACACTAAAAGAAGGTGACCACATGAAGCCCAAGGCAGAGACTGGAGTGATGCACCACAAGTCAAGGAGAGCCTGGGGCCACCAGAAGCTGAAAGAGGCAAGGAAGCATCCTCCCCTTGAGGCCAGGAGAGAGCATGGCCCTGCTGACACTTTAAGTTTGGCCTAAAAACTGTGAGAGAAGCAATGTCTGCAGTTAGAAGCCACTGAGGTTGTGGTCATTTGTTCTAGCAGCCACAGGAAGTGAATACAGCAGCCTCCGGCAAGCACAGTTGAACTGTCAGAATTTCCCTCCCCTGTGACAAGGGATGTGGTCCTAAGGCTCAGGATACACGTAAGTTACATGGATGTGCCGCGTGTAGCTTGCTCAGTACCCCTCCCCAACCATACTCCCCAGAGATGGCCCAGAGGACACTCTTTCATCAGAGCATAATGCAAGTGCAGGTGGGGGAACCAGGATGCTTGAGCAGCACGGGAGGAAGGCTGGCTGGAGGGCAGTGGGGATGTGCCCTGCTGGATGAGGTCTGTTGCCCTCCACATCTACTCTCCCCCCGGTTCCTGCCCTGGGAGGCTGACCCGTATGAGCTGCAGGTATCCCTTCTATGCAGCCTTTCAGGCCCGCTCCTGGGGTGCTGCCCTGAGGCCACCTTGACTGCAGGTATAGGTAACTTGCTCAGTGGGTGCGAGCACCACCCCACATGCTCCGGCCAGCACAGTAAACTCTGATTTCCTTTTCCTGAAGTTGGGCTCCAGCAAGCCTTAGGATCCATTCTGACACCCTTGGAGTCCGCAGCTGTGATTCTTCCCAGACTCCTGCCACAGGGACGGATGAGTCATGCCACAGTGGTGGCTGTGTACAGTGAGACTGTACTTCTCCATTTCGGATTTTCTGGAATCAGGCTCTTCCCATTGCCTGAAGGTTGTGAGGGGGGATGAGAGCGAGGCCTGCAGGATCAGCAGCAGGTGGAGAGACAATCGTCCCAGTGCCTTAAGTGAAAGCTGTGTCTGCAGGAAGCAGGCAGCGGGGCTGAGATGAAGGGATGTGGAGGCTGAGCGTTCTCAATTCTCAGCCTCCTTTGTGTCCACCCGTATTTCAGGGTCCCTCTCCATTCCCATCAATGCGCTTAGCATTAGACATCTGTCAGGGGTCAGCGTCTCATTGGCACTGCTGCTCTGGAGCCCTTAAAGCCAGGCCTGAGCTTGGCTTCACCCATTTCTCTTCTGCAACTACAGGGGATGGGGGAATTCCAGTAGGGCTGGAATTCACTGTATTCACTTCCTAACGTTGCTAGAACCAATGACCACAAACTGGGTGGCTTCTAACTAGACGTTGTTTCTCTCCAAGTTTTTGAAGTCAAACTTAAGGTGTCAGCAGGGCCATGCTCCCTCCTGGCCTCGAGGGGAGGATGCTTCCTTGCCTCTTTGAGCTTCTGGTGGCCCCAGGCTCTCCTTGGCTTGTGGCTGCGTCACTCCAGTCTCTGCTGCAGGCTTCACGTAGTCACCTTCTTTCAGTGTCTGTGTCTCTTCTCTTTTTTTATTTATTTCGAGATGCAGTCTTGCTCTTTCACCCAGGCTGGAGTGCAGTGGTGGGATCTCGGCTCACTGCAAACTCCGCTTCCTGGGTTCAAGCGATTTTCCTGCCTCAGCCTCCCAGTTGGGAGGCTGGGACTGTAGCTGGGACTACAGGTGTACACCACCACGTCCGTGTGCTAATTTTTGTATTTTAATAGAGGCAGGGTCTTGCCATGTTGGCCAGGCTGGTCTTGAACTCCTGACCTGAATTTTCTTCTGTGTTCCATGTCAGACCCTAAGTAACTTCAGCTTGTCCTTTTCCCTATACAGCTAGTGCTCGACTTACGATCACGGTCGGGACCGCGGACCGGTCGTAACACGATTTGGTCGTAAGTTAAGTAGGCTATATGTACAGTTGAAATGGTGCACACGGAGATGGTAGTGCTGCCGGAAGCTGGTCCGCACCGTTGTACGCCCAGCTGGGCAACGTTTGTGCTGCCAGACGCGGAGCAGTCGTGGCTAGCAATTGTGGTCGTAAAGTCGAATGGTCATAAGTTGCATAGGTGGTAAGTCGATCAATACCTGTACACACTCGAGACCCATCAGAAGCAGCCAGGCGACCCCACATCTCCATAGTCATCCTCGTTGCCATTGTGCCTGCTTCACAGCCATTTGGCCTCCACTGCCTTCCCTGCTCTCGTCCACTTTCCTAGGCCATGGCCATGGGTTCTTTGAATGCCCGTGACGCCCCTGCCTGTCATGGAGTAAGTACCCGAGTTCTGTTGCTCATTCCTTACATAGTGATCCAGTCCCCAGTCCCATTTTGAGAGTATGTCTCCCAGGACCACATTGTTAGTCAGTAGGAAAATGCAGTGAGATACCACTATGCACTTACTGGAAAGGCTAGGCTGGGCACAGTGGCTCATGCCTGTAATCCCAGCACTTTGAGAGGCTGAGGTGGGTGGATCACTTGAGGTCAGGAGTTTCTGAGATGAGTCTGGCCAACATGGCAAAACCCTGTCTTTACTAAAATTAGAGAAAAAATGAGCTGGGCATGATGGCACCCACCTGTAATCCACTTGGGAGGCTGAGGCATGAGAATTGCTTGAACTGGAGAGGTGGAGGTTGCAATTAGCTGAGATCACGCCACTGACTCCAGCCTGAATGACAGAATAAGACTTTGTCTCAAAAAAAAAAAAAAAAAAGGCTAAAATGAGAAAGACTATTCCAAGTGTTAATGAAGATGTGGCTGAAGTAGAACTCACATGCTCCTCGTAGCAACAGAAAATGGAAAACAGTGTGGTAGTACCATAAAAAGTGACATTACACCTACCATATGATCCAGCCATTCCACCCATAAATACCTAAGGGAAGTAAAAACGTGTCCATACCAAGACTTGCACATACATGTTCCCAGCTACTTTACATGCAGTAGCCCAAATTGAAATCAATGCAAATACCCATCAACAAGTGAACAGATGGATACGTTGTGGTATGTTCATAGAATGGAGCACTAGTAAGCAACAAAATGAAATGAACAAAATAGAATGGAATGGATGCATGTCATGTGGATGTATTCCAAAATAGTTATGACATGTGAAAACAGCCAGGACAAAAAAAAAAACCAAAACACATACCATATGATTCCATTTCTACAAAAATTTAGAAAATGCACATTAATCTATAGATAGGGCGTGCAGAACCGTGGTTGCCTGAGGCGGAGGTGGGGGAACGGAGGGAAGAATGAAAAGGTGGTTCAAGCACACGTTTTGGGGCAGTAGACAAGCCTGCTGTCTTGGTGGTGATGGTGTCTGTGATACTGTGAAACACGTATTTGGTTTTCAACTCTGCTGGGATATAACTCCTAGAATCCTTAGAATCTTCAGGTGATGTCCTCTCCTATGCTCATGAGTTGGCTGGTGGCTGGTAGCCCCATAGGTAGTTTCTGGATGGGGCTGGTACCTGAAAGACCAAGGCAGGATCACAGGGTTGGGACTTTCACCCCATTCCCCAGCCTCGAGGGGAGAGGGGCTGAAGGTTGAGTTGATCACCAATGGCCCATGTAATGAAACTCCCATAAAAACCCAAGAGGACTGGATTTTGGGAGATTTCAGACAGCTGAACATGTGGAGGCTTACAGCGTCCGGAACAACACCTCATCCATGTGCCAGGAGAGCGGTGCACCCCAATTCCACCAGGACAGAGGCTCCTGCGCTCAGAAGCCTTCCAGACCTCTCCCTGTGTATCTCTTTTTCTGGCTGTTCCATCTGAGTCCTTCAAAATATCCTTTGTAATGAACCGGTAAACATAAATGTTTCCCTGAGTACTATGAGCCACTCCAGCAAATTAACTGAACCAAAGGGAGATTATGGGAACCCCAGTTCATAGTCAGTCACAAGGTCCAAAGGCCCAGTCTTACACATGCCTGAGTGGGGATGGAAGCCACCTTGGGCACTGAGCCTTCAACCTGCATCTGATGCTATTTCCAGGTAGATGATATCAGAATTGAATTGGAGGACACCTAGCTGAGGCTGGCAGAATTGATTGCTTGCTTCTTGGCGGGGAAAACAAAACTCCCCAACACATTGGATCACAGAAGCCTTCTGTGTTGATTGCTGTGGTGTGAAAGCAGAGGAAAAACACAGATGAGTTGCTTTTTTCACGAATGGCATCACAGGTGTGTATGTCAACACTTAAATTGTACATTTTAAACATGAGCAGTTTATTGTATATCAATTATACTTTACAACAGGTTTTTTTTTGTTTGTTTTTGTTTTTTTGTTTTTTGTTTTTTTTGAGATGGAGTCTCGCTCTGTCTCCAGGCTGGAGTGCAGTGGCACGATCTCAGCTCACTGCAACTGCCACCTCCTGCATTCAAGCAATTCTCCTGCCTCGCCTCTCGAGTAGGCACACGCCACCACGCCTAGCTAATTTTTGTATTTTTAGTAGAGACAGGGTTTCACCATATTGGCCAGGATGGTCTCGATCTCTTGACCTTGTGATCTGTCCACCTCAGCCTCCCACAGTGCTGGGATTACAGGTGTGAGCCACCACACGTGGCCAATTAAACCATTTTTTAAAAATCCTCTGTTCAAATAAGTGGCAAGGTTTCTGTACCCTCATGACACAGGTGGTTCTGGTTCAGGGTCAGAGCTCTCTGTGCGATCTTGGAGTCTCTGTGAGCTTTGCTTTCTTTGGCATCAAATAAGTTGACCAAGAGTGAAGCAGAGGTGGTTTGGCCTGGAATACGTTTCAGGCAAGTGTCACGAGCAGTTCCAGTGTCCTAGCTGAAGTGACACAGTTTGTCGCCCTTGTTTCTGATGTTTGCTGTCTCACAGGTGAAGCAGTTGGCCTAACCACTACTAAATACTTTAAAATTTCATGTATTTGTCAGTAGCACAAATTTTCGTTTCTGATTTAACAAATGTTAAGGGGCATACATGTTTTTTTTTTTTTTTTTTTTTTAGACGGAGTTTCGCTCTTTTTACCCAGGCTGGAGTGCAATGGCGCGATCTCGGCTCACCGCAACCTCCGCCTCCTGGGTTCAGGCAATTCTCCTGCCTCAGCCTCCTGAGTAGCTGGGATTACAGGCACGCACCACCATGCCCAGCTAATGTTTTGTATTTTTAGTAGAGACGGGGTTTCACCATGTTGACCAGGATGGTCTCGATCTCTTGACCTCGTGATCCACCCACCTCGGCCTCCCAAAGTGCTGGGATTAGAGGCTTGAGCCACCGCGCCTGGCCTACATGTTTGTTTTTTAACCAAGTAAAACGTTGATTCAAAAATTTTCCATCTCTACAAAAAATTTTGCCGGGTGTGATGGCTCAGGCCTGTAATCCTAGCACTTTGGGAGGCCGAAGTGGGTGGATCATGAGGTCAGGAGTTCGAGACCAGCCTGGCCAATATGGTGAAACCCAGTCTCTACTAAAAATACCAAAATTAGTTGGGTGTGGTGGCACGTGCCTATAATCCCAGCTGCTCAGGAGGCTGAGGCAGGAGAATCGCTTGAACCTGGGAGGCAGAGGTTGCAGTGAGCCGAGACTGCACCACTGCACTGCAGCCTGGATGACAGAGCAAGATTCCATCGCAAAAAAAAAAAAAAAAAAAAAAAAATCATGAAATCCGGAAAGTATAGAGAAGAAACAAATTATGCCAGCCTAGTAGAATGTCCTCCTGTTGATTTCCACATCACTGAAGTGACATTGAACCACTCTGCCAGCAGCAGCTGAATACCAATGCTAATTGTATCTATTTTTTTTTTTTTTTTTTTTTTTTGAGACGGAGTCTTGCTCTGTCCCCAGGCTGGAGTGCAATGACACAATCTCGGCTCACTGAAACTTCCGCCTTCCAGGTTAAAGTGATTCTTCTGCCTCAGCCTCCCGAGTAGCTGGGACTACAGGTGCACACCACCACACCCAGCTAATTTTTGTATTTTTAGTAGAGACTGGGTTTCACCGTGTTGTTCAGGATGGTCTCCATCTCTTGACGTCATGATCCGCTCGCCTCGGCCTCCCAAAGTGCTGGGATTACAGACGTTAGCCACCACACCTGGCCCGCTAATTGTATCTTAATGCCACTTCTGGTTTGTCATCATGAGACCGTGTTGTCTTTGAGACTTCCCTTCGATTTAGTAGGCAGGAGGACACCTTTTCAGAGTACCCCTGAGTTCAGGTGTTGGTGGGGACCAGGGCCTTTCCTGGGGGACATAACCAAGGTAAACTGTGCGGAAGCCCATACCACCAACAGTTCATGAGTGGCATCTTCAGACTGGGTATTCATATGCCGAAGAATGAAGCTAGACCCCCATCTCTCGCCATATACAAACATAAAATAAAAATGGATTAAAAACTTGAAGACTTGAAACTATGAGGCAACGAGAAGAAGACACTGGGGAAACACTCCAGCACATTGGTCTGGACAAAGATTCCTTGAGCAAGACCTCAGAAGCTCGGGCAACCAAAGCAGACATGAACGAGCGGGAGCGCATTAAGCTCAGAAGCTTCTGCACAGCAAAAGAAACAACCAACGAAGTGAAGAGACAACCCACAGAATGGGAGAAAATCCTTGCAAACAATTCAACTGACAAGGAATTAATACCAGAGTATACAACGAGCTCAAACAACAACAAAACCCAAGTAATCCAATTAAAAAATGGAAAAGATCTGAATAGACGCTTCTCAAAGAGACTTCTCAAATACCCAACAGGTATATGAAAAAATGTTCAACATCGTTGGGGTGTGGTGGCTCACGCCTGTAATCCCAGCACTTTGGGAGGCCGAGGCAGGCGGATCACTTGAGGTCAGGAGTTCAAAACCAGCCTGGCCAACATGGTGAAACACTGTCTCTACTAAAAATACAAAAATTAGTTGGACTTGGTGGTGCACGCCTGTTGTCCCAGCTACTTGGGAGGCTGAGGCAGGAAAATCACTCGAACCCAGGAGGCAGAGGTTACAGTGAGGCGAGATTGCACCACTGCACTCTAGCCTGGCAACAGAGCGAGACTCTGTCTCAAAAAAAAAAAAAACAGAAGTGAAATCTCTACTAAAAATATAAAAATTAGCCAGGTGTTGTGATGGGCATCTGTAATCTCAGCTACTCAGGAGGCTGAGGTGTGAGAATCGCTTGAACCTGGAAGGCAGAAGTTGCAATGAGCCAAAATTGTACCACTGCACTCCAGCCTGGGTGACAGAGTGAGACCGTCTCAAAAATAAATAAATAAATAAATAAATAAGTAAAAATAGAAAAGAAATGTGCCCATCAATGGATGGATAGATTTTAAAATGTGGTACATATTCACAATCAAATGTTATTCAGCCATAGAAAGAATAAAATCTTGTCATTTTCAACATTAATGTAACTGAAGGACATTTTAAGTGAAATAAGCTAGGCACAGAAAGACAAATACTGCACTCATCTGTGTGACCTTTTCTCTCATGGAGATAGAGAATAGAATGGTGGTTACCAGGGGGTCTGAAGAGGGAGTGATTAGTGGGTGCAAAGGTAGAGCTGGATTCGAAGGAATATGATGTAATGTTTAGTAGCACAATAGGGTGACTTTAGTTAATAATGTATTGTGTATTACAAAGTAACTAGAAGAGTAGAATTGGAATGTTCGTAACACAAAGAAACGATAAATGTTTGAGGTGACCAGTTACTCTGATTTGATCATTACACATTATAGGCTTGTATCAAATGCTCACATGTACCCATAAATATACATGACTATTACGTATCCACAAAAATTTTCAAAAAACAGAAAAAAAGGTGGCAGTTTTAGGAGAATTGCAAAGAAAATAGAAGTCTCAAAGAGGTCGGCAGCCCCTCTGGGGAGAAAGAGGGGTTCACTCTCTTTGCACTGGTGTTGTGGGGCTGATGAAAGTCTGATGATGATATAAGCAACCTCTCTGACCTGTAACCCTGGCTGTTCCTCCCACCACCCCCGGACTCCATGCCCACCAGCCCCCAGGCTACACGAGGATTTTCCAGGCTTGAGGTAGCCACTCCGATGACCTTTTGCATCATGAGCATGTTGGATGCTGTTGGAGGCAGTGTGGCCAAGAGTGTCCTGGGCAACTCCGGATTTTGTACGGCCACGTAGTGCTTATTTAGCTCAGACTTCAGCAGCAAGGGCCTGCAGCAAAGCTGTCCTGGGTGACCTCCTCTGCAGCTTGAGATACCCGGGCAGATGAAGGTCTCTCGGCTAGCATCTGTGACCATGTACTATAACTTAGGCTGGCTGACAGTCTGCATCCGTTAGGGGATAACGGGCCCATTTTTCACGTGAAAGCAGGGACCTGTGGCTTTCATACCACTCTGGTGTCAGAATCATCTAGGGTGCTTGCTACACCTACCTACTTCCCTCGGAGTTGAGGGGGAGTTTCCAGGTGGCAGCTTTTAGTTCAGCTCCTCTCTTTTTACAGTGTCACAAGCTGGTGAACCACAAATCCAGAGCCAGGATATCACCTTGGAAAATGCTGGAATCGGTGATAATTAGAAGTAGGTTATTATTAACCATAAAGTAAAATGTCTGACCATTGTTTGCTAAGTCCAAGATTAAAGAAATCCTCGCTTCGCAGGAATTAGCTGTATACCACAAGAGGGTGCCATTGTCCCAAACTTGCAGTGCTGCCTTGACCCAGCCCTTTGTTGTATTCAATACGCTATCCAAGGAAATGTTGAAAGATTATTCTTCTGTGTTAAAAAGTAAAGAAAAAAGACATGACACAAGGCTCTAATATTATGGAAGGTCCAAGAATAAAGTACAAGGAGAAACACATATAAAACAGGTGAAATAAGGCTGAGTGCTGTGGCTTACACCTTTAATTCTAACACTCCAGGAGGCCAAGGCAGGAAGATCACTTGACCAGCCTGGGCAACATAGTGAGACCCGGACTCAAAAAAAAAAAAAAAAAAATTAGGCTGTAGTTCTGCCTACTTGGGAGGCTGAGGTGAGAAGATGGCTTGAGCCTGCTAGGTCAGGGTTGCAGTGAGCCAAGATTATCCCACTGCACTCCAGCCTGGGTGACAGAGTGAGACCCTGTCTTTAATAATCATAATAATGATGCCCGGGCACAGTAGCTCACGCCTGTAGTCCTAGGAGGCATGTGGGAGGCCAAGGCGGGTGGATCACCTGAGGTCAGAAGTTTGACACCATCCTGGAAAACATGGTGACACCCCGTCTCTACTAAAAATACAAAATTAGGTGGGCATGGTGGCAGGCGCCTGTAATCCCAGCTACTTGGGAGGCTGAAGCAGGAGAATTGCTTGAATCCAGGAGGTAGAGGTTGCAGTGAGCTGAGATCATGTCTTTGCACTCCAGCCTGGGCAACAAGAGTGAAACTTCATCTCAGAAAACAAAGGGGCCTGGCACGGTGACTCATGCCTCTAATCCCAGCACGTTGGGAGGCTGAGGTGGGTGGATCACGAGGTAAGGAGATCGAGACCATCCTGGCCAGCAGGGTGAAACCCCCGTCTCTATAAAAATACAAAAAGTAGCCAGGTGTGGTGGTATGCGCCTGTAGTCCCAGCTACTCAGGAGGCTGAGGCAGGAGGATCGCTTAAACACGGGAGGCAGTGGTTACAGTGAGCCAAGACTGAGCCACTGCACTCTAGCCTAGCAACAGAGCGAGACTCTGTCTCAAAAAAAAAATATATATATATTTATATATCAGTGGTATCAGTGCTATTTGTCAGTGCCCGATTGGGAAATCTCGCGCACACACTTCAACTGCCCTCATTTTCTCCATTCTGCATTAGGCTATCGCTTTTATTTCTTGTGCATCGCTCTAGTATTGTTATAAAAACGCTAGCAAACTTCTTACTCTTTCTGCCTTCTGTTTTGTGCCATGTGGATCTGTTTCCATTTCAGTAGAGAGAGCACCTCCTTGCTGTGGTTTACAGATGCGCAATAGTTCATTCTCTGACGGATGAGTTTTTGTGTCTTTATCCATTCCCCTATCCGTGAACACTTGGGTCTAATCTTTTACTATCACAAACAATGTCGCAAAAAATAACCTCATTCAAGTGTCATTTTGTAGTGGTATGGTTGGAGAACAAATTCTCAGATGTAGGACTGCGGGGTCAAAAGTAAATGCACTTATAATTTGTAACATTGACACTGAGCCACGATCACTCCACTGCACTCCATCCTGGGTGACTGAGTGAGGCCCTGTCTTTAAAAATTAAAAATTCACACCGATATTCAGACAAAACTGCCGTCTCAATGGGTTTGTATGACTTTGCTCTCCCACCAGCAATTTGGGCAATCCTGTTTCCACAGACTCCTCCAAGAAAGACAAAAGCTTCTCCGCTAGCATCTATGACCATGCACAATAACAGGCTGGGTGACAGTTTGCATCTGTTGTGGGATAACTGGCCCATTTGTCACATGAAAGCAGAGACCTGTGGCTCTCAAACCACTCTGGGTATCAGAATCATCTTGGGTGCTTGCTAAACCTACCTCTTCCCTCAGAGTTTAGGGGGAGTGATTATTCCTAGAGTGGCCTTAATTGCCAAGTTTGGATAACAGCATTGAGGTGTGCCTTAAGAGTATATATGACCTTAGCATTGGGTTTGATAGAATAATAACAGGGTGTGTAAAGGATCAATGACCTGGGGCCACTTAGCCACGGGTCTTACGGTGACAGCGTTTTCTCTTGCATTGTACTTTCAGATGTTTGTAGGTCCCTATTTCTGCTGCCTCCGTTTGTAGCTTAAACCTTCTTCTGCAGCTTGAATGTTTTTCCCAAGCAATTTTATGCTTCCTTAGGCCTTCAGAAGGAATAGAGTCTGAGCTGCACATCTGGCCCCAGCTGTGCAGAGCCCTCAGGTGGCCATGCTGCTGCCCAGCTGTCCAATGCCTGGGTCCCGACAGGAGGTTCCCTCCTGTGGATGGAAGCTTTGTTTTTGTGCAAACTCCCCAGCTGTGGAAACTCTGGCACTGCTTTTAAAGATAATGCATTTCTTGGCAAGGGATGGGAAAGGCAAATGTCTCCGCCACACAAGGATTAATTCTTACACCAGAAGCCCACTGTCCTCAGTCTCTGCAGTGAGGTTATCTCCCAAAGGACATTCGGGCTGTTTCCCAATAGTGCCTGTCCTGGCGGCACCCAACATCTTCTAGTTAGGAAGATCATATCTCATCCGGCCAGCCCACAGAGTTGTACTAAATTTAAATTTCTTCTGAGTCTTCTGTCACACACTCACACTCACACAGACACATACTTGTGTGAGAAGCACTCACACTGACTCAACGTCTGACGGAAACAGAGTACACTACTGATAAGCAGAATCTGGCAGCGCGAGGCACTGAAGGACATTCCAGAACACCCAGGGCTGGACAGGCCAGTGTCTGAAGCCCGCACATAAACCCTGCTCACTTGTCCTTTCCTGCATCTGACTGGAAATGCTGCAAGCAGAAAATATTGAGCGAAATTAATAATTTAATGAGGATCTTGCTTGTCTGTTTAATAGCAGCATTAATAATGGAGCAGCATTTTATTGGTTAACAGAGGTTAAGTGGCAATGTTAGTAAAGTGGTCACTGTAGATTTTCTTCTTTGCATGCAGTGAGCAGAACCTTCTGAAAGGGTGGATTCTTAGATCTCCTCAGCATTCACTGTTTCTTAAAACAGGCATTTCTAAAAGTTTTTTTCGATAAAAATCACCACTTTCTCCAAGGCCCCCTGTGTGAGGCGTGAGCGCAGAAGCCCTTACAGGGAACTCTGTCCGTTGTTTGAGGCTTGCTGCCAATAAACGATTGAGGTATTTACCGAGGGTTTCCAAGAAATTGCTGCAAATTATATGAAATGTTATACTGGTAACAGGCCTTCAATGTATTAGCAGCAGGAAAAATGTAAAGTGTGTGGGAAGAAAGTTGCAATCTGTTGAGAAAATGTTCAGTAAGGTAGGTAGCGATGAATTTTAATGATGTGTCATAAAGAGTCACACTCATGAATACAGAAGGAAGGTTAGGTGATCTGGGATTTTTGGACACATTTCTAAATACTGGTGTGGAATCACTATGGAGGACCCTTTAACATGATCCAGCAGAAAAACTCATTTGGAGACAGAGCCAGCGTCTCAGAGCCCCTCCCAGTAGAACTCACTCCATGCGGAGCTCAGACTCGGTCCCACACTCCTGATCCCTAACCCATCACAGTCCACCTCTTGGGCCAGTTGTGTGCCACTGGGAGTTTCATGGAATAACTATAGTCCAGGGCTTCCCTTAAAGTGTTCCTGATAACAGTTAACACCTCCCCTTCTCTTATGATGAGAAAAATGATCAATGACTTCCTCAACAGAGAAGGACCATAGCACAGTGAAATCAAGAAACTCAGAATCATGAAAAGTCTCCTCAGCTCGCTGCAGTCAAATGCCTATAACTTTGATTCACCCTGCCTTCTCCTTACTTTTAAAAATAAATTAGGGTGAGGGGGGCTATGTAGGATGAGGAGCAGTCTTGGCCCCCGGGAGCTTCGGGGAAGGAAGCATGTGTGTGCACTGGGGGCAGATGTTCCACACCCTCCTTGTCCTCCCCGGCTCCTTGCTGGTATTGACTAGTCGGGGTGTGCTTTGGACAGGCCTTCATACTGGGGCACAGTCCTGTGCAGCTGTTTAGGCCTCTGGCTATCACCGAACTTCTTGATTCCAGGTATTTGCTACTGGCTGTGAAATTCCCACTTAGGATAGCCCTGTCTCCTGATCCAGGCCCCCTGCTGGGACGCTTTTGGATTCCTCCCCAGGAGAACGGCCTCAGCTCAACAACCCAGCTGCTCCGTCAAGCTGTGCAGAAGCTTCCCTCCCCTGCTCCTAGGGTGCAAGCCAAAATTGGTCCCTTGCCCTGGCAGACTTCTACAGGACCTCAGTTTCTCTCTTCTTCTTCCAACCCTCCCTTGGCCTGGCATTCCCCTCTTTTCCCAGAGGGGCTCCCCTTATGTGTTACTCTCCTCCAGGAAACTGTAAGCCTTCAGGCTCACCTTTACGAAGAAAAGGGTATCCTTTCCACATTATGAAAGAGCCCCACTGAGCCTGCAGGTGAGACAGGTGAGGCTGTTGACCTAGGAAATAAGGGACAACTAGGAACCAGGATACTGAGGAGGACAAAATATTTGGCATCCTCAAAATATCATCCCCATCACATATTTATATGCTTTTCATTGGATTCTAGTTTAGAAGAAAACTAGGTAAGTCTAAAGCAGGTTAGAAAATAATGAAATCATTGAATATGCGACAAAATTGAACATCTGCATTTTGCCAGATTTGTGCTTTATGTAAATCACTGTGAATGATGGGGCTGCTGCTGAATGTGGGGGATCTGGTGACTCCTCAGCATTTGTGGTTTATGTCTTACTGGAAACCTCTTTCGATGGTTTTCGAGCCTGTAATTCATGGTTGTATGTTCTGTATTTTTCCCAAGACCACTGCTGGAATCCTGTATTCACGGCATAATGAGTATTTTATTTTTAGATGTGGATCACCTCTTAGGGAGGGAGTCTGTGGGAAGGTGGGTAATGAACTATTTTTAACATAAATCACAAGTGTCAAAGAAAGTGGTACTATCCAAAGAATAAACAAGAGTGACCACCATTCAGGTGCCTATCTGAAGCTCCCACAGCTCAGTAATTTAAACTGCGTGATACTACTTCAGCCATTTGGTCAACAATGAAGAAAAGGTCCAAGGATTGCCCCAAGCATGCTTGCTTTCTGTCCTAATTCCTGTGTTTGTTTGATTAAATGAAGACAACTTCTCAGGCCCAGGGAAATACTTTGTCCTTCGAAAGTTTCATTAGAAACCCCCAATATACTGGTGACTAAGTAACAAGACAAACTCTACACAAGCTTTTGTTACATGGATACCTCTGCTTTTGTTGCCTCAGCTGAAGTATTGCGGAGGAAAATGTATAAAACTTAAAATCCGTTTGCGCCCAGGGATGAAGTTTAAAAGAAAAAAAAAAAACCTTAAAATCCAGAGGATCTGGGACCCAAAATCTGTCTTTAGAAATCCACGGCACTTTTGCAGATAGACTATATTAAAATACTGACAAAGTCCCAGGCTAGGGGTACTAGCCGGCTATCTGCCCACACAGTATGCAAATAAAAGTAAGGTTTACCATGCAGCGCATTAACATCATTTTCCACGTCTAAAAAAATCCATTAAATGCTAGTACTGTATGAGAAGCGTAGACCTTAAATATTAAAGATGCCTTTTTTTTTTTCTTATTTTGCGTAGAAACTAGAGACAGGGAACAAGGTAACTGAATTCACGGTCCACTCGCAGGCGCGCTCGTCCCCAGGGCTCCGGGACCGCTGATCCCTGCGTGCGGCCGCCGCGGGACGGCGGACAAAGCTGCAGTGTGGTCGGGAGCGCGGGCCGGGAGCGGGAGGCCGGCCCGGCGGCAGGAAGGGCGTGGCCGCGGGGTGCAGCGAGGACGGTCTGTGCTGGGCGAACGTGCGCGGCGTGGAGTCTGCGGGCCGAGGAGCCCCCGCTGTAAGGCTGGCTGCTGAGATTCGCGCCGCGGCGCCGCGGTGCAGGAACCGGCCGCCCTCGCGCCGGGCGCCGGGCGCAGATAACGGGCAGCTCGGGCCCCGCGGGCGCCGAGCCGGAGCCCACGCCCCCTCCGCCCGGCCGCCCCCATTGCAGACCGCGCGGGCGGGGCGCCCGAGAGGATTTTTTTTTTGGTCAAACTTTGGCCACGTGAACCGCCCCTCATTCACTTTTGCGCCAATCGCGCGGCGCGGACGGATCCCGAGAGGGGCCACGACGCGCCGCCGGCGGGGCCACTTCATAACGCGCTGTGCGTGACGTGAGGGGCTCCTGTTGCAATGGCGAGCTAAGCCGGAGGATGTGCAGCTGCGGCGGCGGCGCCGGCCACGAAGAGGACGGGGGCAGGCGCCACGCGAGCCGAGCCGAGCCAGCCGGGGGACGCGGGCGGGGCGGGACGGGGGTCCAGACGCGGCTGCCACTGCCGTCGCGGTCTTGCCGGTCCCGCGCCTCCGCGCGCGAGCGGGAGGAGCTGCCGCCGCCTCGCGCCCGAGCCGCCGCGCGCCGGGCATGGTCCCCTCTTAAAGGCGCAGGCCGCGGCGGCGGGGGCGGGCGTGCGGAACAAAGCGCCGGCGCGGGGCGTGCGGGCGGCTCGGGAGCCGCGATGGGCGCGGCGGGCCCGCGGCGGCCGCTGCGCTGCCCGGGCCGGGCCTCGCGGCGCTAGGGCGGGCTG
>NW_022437020.1:9339647-9403471 GCF_009761245.1 Sapajus apella | reverse complement strand
CCGCGGGCGGGGGCGGCGGGCTGAGGGCGCGCGGAGCCTGCGGCGGCGGCGGCCCGGCGGGCGGAGCGGCGCGGGCATGGCCGCGCGCGGCCGGCGCGCCTGGCTCAGCGTGCTGCTCGGGCTCGTCCTGGGCTTCGTGCTGGCCTCGCGGCTCGTCCTGCCCCGCGCGTCCGAGCTGAAGCGAGCGGGCCCACGGCGCCGCGCCAGCCCCGAGGGCTGCCGGTCCGGGCAGGCGGCGGCTTCCCAGGCCGGCGGGGCGCGCGGCGATGCGCGCGGGGCGCAGCTCTGGCCGCCCGGCTCTGCTCCAGATGGCGGCCAGCGCGACAGGAACTTTCTCTTCGTGGGAGTCATGACCGCCCAGAAATACCTGCAGACCCGCGCCGTGGCCGCCTACAGGTGAGCCCCTGCTCCCCGGGCGCCGCCTCCTGCGTTCGGCATCCCGGCGGCTGGCTTTGCGGGTCCTCTTCTGGCTCTCGCCTCCCCCCGCTTCCTAGGCCCTTCCTGGGTTTCCGGCGGGAGCGGGGTGCCTCGCGGGAGATGCCGGGCAGGGGGAGAAAAGATAGGAGGCGGGATGGCTAGCGGAACGCTCTAGAACATGGCCTTTGGGGTCAAATGGACCTCACCGGGTGTGCCTCTCGCCCTGATTAAGGCACTTTAGCCTTTCCAAATCCAAGCCCCTCTTGTTAAAAGAGCCTGACAGATCGGGCCTCCCTCGTAATATTGAGAAACTCGTAGTACGGTACCTCTGATAGTGGAGGCAATTGAGTTATTGTTGGATTCCCTAAAATGAGTACCTTTGTCCTTGAAAATCTAGAGCCCTTGTAGATTAGTTCTACCTTTCTACATCATACTTTTACATTTCGCAGTTGGAGGCACTCGTATAAATGAAAGAGAATGCCCGCAGCACACTGGACCACACCAGTCTGATGAGTAAAGAGAGGGAGTATCTTAGGGAAAAGCAGCTCTTGGCCCTTGGTAGATTCAGTGGAAAACTGCATTCTGGTGTTAATTAGTTCAGCTGAGTGGTTCATGCCTGTTATCCAGTAACTGGGCCCTCGTTGGCCAAATGAGTCATAAAAGCAGCTGGAATCGTGTTCAGGTTTAACAAAGGGATTAGCCAATGTAGGCTTTAGAAGGGAGATGATTTTGGAATGGCTGGCATGGTTAGAATCAGATTTGTATTGGAGTGAATTTGAAGTTGGAGAGGGTTGTAGACTCAATAAAGGGATTTGATGGAAACCCTGTATGTGTGAAGTACAGAAACACTTACTGTATGGATAAAGTTTGGGTCTTATTCAGCCACAGAACAAACCGATGTAGGGAATGGTTTTAGAGCATGAATGGTGTGGGAATGAAATTTCAGAACAGCCAGTGCTGAGCCTGGCTAAGCTGGAGGCTGGCACAATCTCAGCTCACTGTCACTTCCGTCTCCCGGGTTCAAGCGATTCTCCTGCCTCAGCCTCCCCAGTAGCCCAGTAACTGGGATTACAGGCGTGCGCCACCACGCTTGGCTAATTTTGTATTTTTAGTAAAGACAGGGTTTCTCCGTGCTGGTCAGGCTGGCCTCGAACTCCTGACCTCAGGTGATCCGCTCGCCTCGGCCTCTCAAAGTGCTGGGATTACAGGCGTGAGCCACCGCTCCTGGCAGCTGTTCTTATAAACAATGCTTTTACACTTCAGTTTTTAAATGCAGTCTTGGTCAGATTTTTCAGGCAGTAGATGTTGTGAGGGGAAAAGCATATATGATCTCCCTTGCCTTTAAGGCAGGAAGTGAAGGACTGTGAAGGACGGTGAAAGCAGTCTTCAGTGACTGCCCCTTGAATGGCTTGATCTCCATTTCTGCACATTTCCATTAGGGTCCTCCTTAAGTCCAGAGTCCACATGCCTCCATGAAGGGTCCTGAGCAGCTGAAAAGCTTAGAATGCAGGTAGCATAAACATAGACTAATGCAGCAATTTGGGAACCAGATGATCAGGACTGTCTCCCAGATCTATCATGCATTACCTGAGGTTTTATGGGAATCATATTTTTTGACCAGAGAAACAGCTACATCAGTAATCGAGGATGAACCGTATAAGTGATTTACAGCATGGTTTTGAAAGTAAATCCACATGACTCTAGTGTAGTGATAGACTATGTAAAATTATAATTTTGGGGTTAGTTACCAAACTAGTTAGTACAAGTAATAAATTATGTGACTCCCTTATTTCCCCCATGCCCCCTGAACAAATGAATTTTCATCTTTACAGTATCAGCACATTCAAATCAGCTGGGGTCCTAATGCACTATCAATATATTCAAATCAGTGGGGGGCCTAATGCACCAGCAATACTCAGAAAATGTAATGCAAACTAGAACTACTGTTTCACAGTTGGAGATGATTTCCCAATCTCGGGTTTGATGCTCTTACTTTTGACCTCCTTTCCACATCTCCTCCCTCATCTTTTTTTGAATGGAAGATTTAATCTCATTGTTTATTTTTTTTTCCAGGTGGTTAGGGGAAAGCAGAAACAGTTTGCCCCTAGGCTGGGTTCTTCTTAGTGACACCTCTGCCTTTCTGAGAAAGGAAGACTCCTATCAGGAAGTGCTATGTCATGTCACTCCAGCTTTCTCATATAAATTTCCATTTGTTTCTCAGATCTTAAGAAGTCAGAGTACTTGGAGCCTGGAGGTGGACTTGCCCTGCCCAGTTAGGGTCCTTTACCTCTCGCCTGCCAACCCTCTGTTTAGACTGACGGCAGGAGATGGCACAAGACGATTTTAGCCTTAAGGCTAAAAGTTAAGGAACTTTTGGGGAAGGCCTTAATTGGGATGGAGGTTATAGGCTATAACATATGATTACAGTTTTACCGTGCTCTGCAGCCCAGGCGAAAAGTCCACACTGAGCTCTTAAATTGGAAATTCCATGCACAGTTCAGTATAAAAGCAAGCTTGACTCTTGTAGCACAAGATAGAACTCTAGTTAGGAAATGGATGTGCTGAGTTTTACATTTCTCCTGAAAGCTGAATTCATTCTTTATCTTAGAGAAAACTCTAGTTTCGGGTTTGTTTATTTTTAATAAAAAACAACTGTTGTTTGGGTTGTGGATGAAGGAGATGCCAGCACTTTCAGTAAGATGGTACTGTGGTGTAGAATATGGAAAATGTCAGAATTTAGGTCTAGGGACTAGTATTTAGCTATGTCTTCTTTCCAACAACTTTCTGAGATCCAGAAAGGGGCTAAAAAGGCATTTGAAAATCCAAGGAGATAATGCCCATCTGCACTAAAGGCACTGCACTTTGATGATAGAACATCTCCATCATTACACATTTTTACTTTCTAGACCTGCCATCTGCTTGAGGGGTGGATGGGGACCACCAAGACATAGTAGGGCAGTGACAGCTGATAGGAGACAAGAAACAGATTTTTCAAAGCAGGCAAGACAAAACTCAAAGTGTAGCAGATGAGAGACCAGCCAGGGCTGACCTTTGAATGCCCTGAGTGACACCATAGTGGTTAAGTTCATAAGCGTGATCTTGATTCATTACTTAGGATCCATTTCTTTGTAAAGCACATGTATGTGTGGTCCTTCTCAGACCCTCAGTCCTGGGGGACACTATGGTACACGGAGGCTTTCTCTCATGTTCTTTGGTCAGAGAAATCACAATAAAAAGAGAGTTTCTGCTTGGGTGCTGTGGAGAAAACAGAAGAGGGTTGGGGCAGGGCAGGTGTGTCCTCTCTGTGTTAGGTGATTAGGGAAGGCTACAGAGGAAGTGGCATGTGGGCTGAGGTCTGATCATGAAGAGCCAGTTGTGTGAATATCACTGATGAGCATCAAGGCCAAGGAAGCGCTAGGAACTCACAAGGCAGAGACGAGCTTGGAAAAGAACACCAAGAAGGCCAATAAAAGAAACAGAAGGGGCTCGCTACTGTCCAGTCTTGTGAAGCTTCATTCCAAATGAATTAGAAAGCCACTGGAGGGTTATGCAGGAAAAGGAGGTGGGTAGCTGGGGTGTTGTAAATAAACATAAAATAATTTATTTTGACTCATCTGCAAATTATTTGTATTCTAGGTAATTTCACTTTAAAATGGTACTGTGATTCCTCTGAAGTCATTTGTTATGCAAATTAAGGACAGCTTGTCTAGACCTCTGGGTTTCTTGTGTCTTGCATTAGTAGCTGCAATTTGTATTTTTCCCATATTTAAAAATGTTCTTCTTAGTTATGTTCTGTGATATATGGAAGGTTCATGTTTATGTAGTTCAGTCTATGTCGTTTCCTTTCTGATTTTAGGTTCCCCTATCGCAGGTTCACAGTTGCTGCCCTGGAGAGATTTTTAAAGGTCACATTTCTTTCCTAATTCTAGAAAGTGTAGAAATCATCTCAACTTTATTTTTTTCCCCAAATAGTATGTGGTTGTAGCACCACATACTGTTGACAAAGTTCTCGTTTCCCTACCGATCTGAAATGCCATCTTCATCATACTCAGCATTCTTGGGTACGTTTCTGGACTTCATGTTTTGTTCCATTGATCTTTCTGTCTGTTCTTGTGCCAGTACCACCCAGTGAAATTATTGGAGGTTGAATAATATTTTAATATCCGGTGGACAAGTTCCCCTTTGTTATTCATCTGCTTCAGACATTTCTTGGCTACACTTACCTGTTCTTGCTCAGAGAGTTTTTATGCTGTTTAGATTTTTTTAATCAACATTTTGATAAAAAGAAAATGGCACACATATTTTGCTTTTTTGTCCATTTTTATGCCCACAATCTTGAGCTAATCCAGCACCTTTTATTTGTTTTGGTTCTTACCCTTTCTGGGCTGAAGATAGGGAATGGTTTTATTCTTTTTTTAATGTGGTCAGAAGAAAGAGGTGGATGGCTTCCCTTTGCCCCAGGAGTGATCAAGGTCACCATTAAAGATTAGCATCAGTCTGTAGGGGACTGTGGGAAGAAAGTTTGAGAAGCATTAGCTTGAGATACAGGAATCTTATTTCAGGATAATGTTATCAGTTAATGATCTCTTCCTAATGCTTTAAAGGAAGGTGGACTGTTACTTTTACCAACCTTAATGAGATCCTCCTACCTTATAAATCTGAATTCATTTCCTTATTTCTTGAGCTAATAAATCATGTTTATCTTGAAGCCTTTCAGAGCAGTCTTCACTTTCTTAGATGGAACTGAATTTGGCAAACATTTATACAGAAGGCTTTTGCATGTAAAATCCAAAGTGAACTTTTGGAGCACCAAGTCATTTCAGATTATGGATTTCCTGTAGAAGACTAGTGAACAATGTGGCCCTGAAAATCAGTGTAGTTTTTTATGTCATGGTTCAAGATCTTGATGCCCTCAAACAGAATATTCCAGGGATAGCTATGGTTGTCAATGGGACATTGTGCATGACTGTTTCCATTGTACCGGCAGCTTCCCTTTTCCCTGTCCATTAACTAAGCTGCTGTTTATTGAAAGTAGATTGCTAATGCTGGGCTCAGTCTCTGCAGAGTTCATAGTCTCACAAGGAAATGGTGACGGTATTGGTTGATGAGGACTGTCAAGGTGCCTGAGCTCACTGTGGGAGAACAGAAGAAAGAGGCTTACACTCGGTGTGTAAATGATCAAGAAATGTCTCGCCCACACCCCCACCTTTTTTTTTTTGCCCCTACTTCACTCTTGGAAGATGAAGAAGTGTTTTTGAAGCAGACAACTACAGGTTTCCTGAAACATGAAATGGCAGGAATTAGTGAAGGACCAATGAAAAAGGCCAGCTGCTTGGGGCTGGGTGTAGGCTGTGGGTGGCAGACTGGTGGACAGGGCCGTGGAGGGAAGGTCTGTGTGCCAGGCTTAGGAATTTGGGCTTTGTGTGGTTGGTGTCCAGAGCTGCTGGTGACGTTTCAGCAGGAGAGTAGCCTGATGGGATGTGTGTTTTGGAAGATGAGCCCAGCAGTGTTGCTACTGCAGAGGGTGGCTAGAGTTGGACAGGACCGGTACCTGTTGAGGGGCGCTTGGGTAGTATTTATCAAAAACTCTAAAATGCAGCTCTCCTGAGGTCTGGGAGTTCTAGAATTTTTTCCAAAGGAATTTTAAAGGTGTGCATATGAAGTGGAAACAGATATCTTAGGTGTCCTGCTTTAGGAGATAAGGACCAAAATTGACTTAACTGATTCATCCATACTGTGGTCTGCATCTCTAACAAGTAAAACTGGTGTGGCTGAAACATTTTTATTGACATGAAGAGAGGTTCAGATTATACTTAAGTGAAAGTAAGCTGTGAAACAGTATGGCCAGTCCAAGGCCCTTGTGTTTAAAGTAAAACAAAGCATACATTTGTGTAGCCTAGAAAAGGAAACATAAAAGAATGTACTCATTGTGATGCCAAATAACCGTTTAGATCCTTCTTAGCACTTTTCTATATATTCCAGTTTTTCTACAGTGAGCAGTTATTTTGTAATAAAGCTACAGTAAAACCACAAAAGATGCTGCTCTGAGAGGAACTGTGCATTCTGTTTCGGGCACGTTAGGCTGTTGGCATGGAGGTCCGCTAGGCACAGGGCTGCAGGCCATTCTTGTTTCAGCCAGTTACCATTAATTCTATCCTGAAATGACAGGACAGGATTATTTTAGCACAAATTTACTTGGTTAGTGTAACGACTGTTTTCCTCCACGACTTCATGCTTGCAGGTGATACTGTGGAGGATCTGCATTTTCAATGCAGGGGCCCCAGCTTTTGTGTCTTCATTCCTCAGTGCCTCTATCTGTTGTCGATGCCTTTTTGGCTTCTGGTTTGGGATGGAACCGGGTGAACAAGAAAACCTAGTTACAGTTTAGAAGCGTAAAAGCTGTCCATCTTCTCACCTGAATTCAGTGTCACTTCTGAAGCATTTATAACTACAGCATTTATTCTGTAGACAAATACATTTTCTGGATGATTAAAAATAAGGTACAGTCTGCTCTGATGTGGTGTCAAGTTGGTGTTTGTAAACCGAACACCTGAGGTTTATTGACAGTGTAGCTGTTGAGGCCCTTGCAGTTGTGGTTTTGTAGGTGGACTGTAGGCGCAGAGACTGGCTGTTAAACTTCGCTATTGGTGTGTTTCCGATGGTAGTGTCTGCAGATAATTGGGCAAGATTTAGAGTAGCACATGGATCCAGGCACAGAATGTGGCCTCAAAAGCTAACGTTGGAATCGAGTTTTCTGGCCTTCAGTTAAATCCAGCCCGGGGATTGTAAAGGTGTCCTTGACGGGCAGGTTCTGCCCAGGTTTTCGTGTTGCCAGGCCATGCACACTGAGAGCGGGTCTGAGAGTGGTTGAGTGCGTGGATGGCTCTTCTCCTTACCCGTGATGACCATTTCCCCAGCCTTATCAGTGTCCGTGAGACTGGAAAAGGGATGTGGGGGGTCACCTGGGAGACATGTGTGTGGGATGGAAAACCCAACGGGCTGGCCCATGGAGGCTGTAGAGCCAGGGTGGCTGGTGACTGTTAGGTGGGCTTCACACAGGGTGAGTGCCTCAGTCCAGGAAGATGGTGATTTGCGAAGTGGTTGGCCAGAATAAGTTCAGGGTGCCTTAATTGTTTGCGTTAAACAATACTCATTTTTGGCTCATGGAGATTATTAAGTATTGGTTGCATATTTACACTTTTAACTGTACAGCAGCGATATGCAAATTATATAAAGTAGCTCTGCAGCTCTTTCAAGCTTTGGGAATGTCTCTTGAGATCAGAATTTGCCATCTGTTATTTACACTCCCAATTTTAATTCTTAGTTTCAAAAGTGGCCTATTTGTGGTCTCCGTTCCCATTGTTTGCTGTGAACCTGGGCTCAAAGGGCACAGTCCTCTTAGCTCTTAATACCTTGGAATGCCCCCTGGGCTTGTGCCCAGACCACTGTTGAGGTGGGGACCTGTAATCCACCCTGCCAACAGCTTAATTAAGAAGAAAAAAGGCTCTTTAATGCTTGCTTTCCTCTTAAGTCTATTTTTAGGATGGACAGTAGAGAGTATAATTTGATTTTTCTTTTAAAATAATTTTCCCACCATTCACAACATGTGTTGTGTTTTCCCACCTCGTTTTAAAACGAATTTGAGATTGTGCAGGTCATAAGGACGTGCATGATGAGACAGTTAAAGGTTTTGAAAGAGGAAACCACATACCCGGAAACCACATACACGGAAGTGGGAAACTGCAACTGAATGCCTTTGCTGCAGAGCTCTTGGGACCAAGGCAGAAGATGGAGATGAGGGACTGAGCAATGTTGGCAGCATCCTGCCAGCGGGGATTCCTTCCAGCTGAAGAGAGGCCCGGGGCATCACTTGGTAGCCTTGAAAGACCTCTGCCTTTTCTCAAGGTGCATGGCTCTGACTGGCAGCATAGAGCCCTCCATGTACTTTTTTGGGAGGATGAACTTGGACTGCTGCTCCATCACACTGTGCTTCCTGTAAGGAAACGTATCGTGTTTGACCTGCTTTCTCCATCATTGACCTAGGGAGAAGTTTCCCTCAGGCCTTGGTATCTGAAAGAGTTTTTACACTTAACCCTGAACAGTAGGACACAGTCTTGTGACTTCTCGTGGCTGTCTGCTGGAAAGTTCGTAGCTGAATTTGGGCCCACCACTAGCAAATCCACAGGGCACATGATGGCGGATAGGTCTCAGCACAGGAGCACGGTGCAATTGGAGTAGTTAGTTACTCCTGAGAGTGCTCTAACTGATTCAGGGTTTGCTCTGGGCAGGGCAGCCCCAACCAGGATTTGCCTTTTGTTCCTTGCTTAGAGTTTTCTACTCTTATTTTTCGTTAGTGTCATTTTCTTGCTGATTTTTCTTATCCTGTATACATTTTGGTTAAGATGTCTTAAATCCCTTCTGTAATGGAGAAGAATGTAAATACAGCTGGCCTTGCATATCTGCTACATCTGTGGATTCCACCATCCATGGATCGAAAAGATTTGGGGGGAAAAACAATAAAAAATAATAATATAATAATACAAATAAATACAATATTTACATAGCATTTACATTGTATTGGATATTATAAATAATCTAGAGATGATTTAAAGTATATAGGAGGATATGTGAAGTTCTACTTTATATCAAGGACTTGAGCATCTGTGGATTTTGGGATCCTAAGATCATTCCCCCTTGGATACTAAGGAACAACTGTATATACACGTAATTCCTATTATCCATCGGTTCTACAAAGGGAAAAACCCTTATTCTGCCTTCTTTAACTTCTGAGATGATTTTATCACGAGTCCTTTCAAACTGACTGCTGTGTAACCATCAGACAGTACATGTAATAGTGATTTTGGGGAGCTCACAGAAAATCTTCCAACCTTTTTAATGGTAAATAATAGGATAACTGTTAAAGTTTAAAAATTGCAATAGAAACTGCTCAGTCTTACTCCATTTTTCTTTCAGTTTTTCCTGTTGGATAAAAAAATGTGGCTGGGCGCGGTTGCTCACGTCTGTAATCCCAGCACTTTGGGAGGCTGAGGTGGGTGGATCATGAGGTCAAGAGATTGAGACCATCCTGGCCAGCATGGTGAAACCCCGTCTGTACTAAAAATACAAAAATTACCTGGGCTTAGTGGTGCATGCCTGTAGTCCCAGCTACTCAGGAGGCTGAGGCAGGAGAATCTCTTGAACCTGGGAGGCGAAGGTTGCCATGAGCTGAGATCGGGCCACTGCACTCCAGCCTGCCAACACAGCAAGACAGTCTCAAAAAAAGTTTTTATTAACAAAAGTAAAAATTCTCTATTGTCACATGTTTTTCTTTGGTTGCTTATTAGTTTCAAAGCTTTTGCCCAGTTAAAACTTTTTTTCTAACTCTAAATATACCTGTTGCAGAAAACTTAGAAAATGTAGAAAACTTAAAGAAGACTATTGGCTGGGTGTGGTGGCTGATGCCTGTAATCCCAGCACTTTGGGAGGCCGAGGTGGGCAGTCATATCATGAGGTCGGGAGTTCGAGACCAGCCTGACCTGGTGAAATGCTGTTTCTACTAAAAATACAAAAATTAGCTGGGCGAGGTGGTGGGCACTTGTAATGCCAGCTACTCAGGAGGCTAAGGCAGGAGAATTATTTGAACCCAGCAGGCGGAGGTTGCAGTGAGCTGAGATTGCCCCATTGTACTCCAGCCTGGGAGACAGGATGAGACTCCGTCTCAAAAAAAAAAAATAAATAAAATAAATCCTTTCTGGTTTTCCCATCCAAAGATAACCATGGTGAATACTTTGGGGTGGAGCTGTACTATTTTATTTTTGTATATGTACTTTTGTTCCCTTGGTAAGCCACATCACAAGTATATACTGTTGCCTGCTTTTTAAACTTACCCATATATTATAAATATTTACTGAGTGTCATGCTATAGATTCAATTTTGTACAGAAGTATATTTTATGTAGTTTTTCTTAAGACATCACTGAATAGAAATGGAGTCTATGGTATTAACCCATTTATGCCTGTCTTCCATTATTGGAACGCTAAGTTTGTGGGAATTATTTATACCCTACTGCTCAAGGTCATTACCAAGGTCTGATTCTCCACACAAAAAAATTGCAACCTCTGGTATAAATGGGTTAGCTGCTACCCAGCAAAGGCATTCCTTAGCTAAGCAGATATTGGTCCAGCTGAATTACTTAACTGTGATTTAACTCAGTATAGGACTAGCGTTTAGAAACCCAGAGCAATGGAAGATTCACTTGGCACTCTCACATTTCAGCTGTCTTATCTGGGCTTGAGCAAGAGTTGGATGTCAGTTCATTGAAAATGAGCTTTCTGGCAAGGCCTCTGCAAACGTTTTGTCGTTTTAATTAAGTGAGAGTTCTTTGCTCCTGGTAACAAATGTGTTGATGGCAAAGCTGACCTTTGCTTATGAAAATGAAGGAGCTGGACCTGTTGATATTGAAGAGCGGCCCCCTTGCTGCTTCAGCAGCATTTCCTTCAGTTCTTTGAAATTATTAATGCATCCCCTCCTCCTCCCTCAGGATGGTGGGGAATCATGATTTATGTTCCAGACCTCGTTCTCCACTTTGTGGAGCTGTTTAAGCTAAAGGACCCTAATTGAAAAGATCATAATTTCTTAAGATTGGAGGGTTTACAGAGACTTGACATCGAGCGATCACCCTCAAACCACCAGTCATTTAGAACAGAAAAGGACAACATAAGGTTTTTTTCCCCTGGATTACCTAAAAAGGAATAGATAATAATTAGGTGGAGTTACCATAAAACTGTAGGGTTGAGGTTAGACTGTCTGTCTTTAAAATTAATTGGTTTCTCTTCTTGGGCAAATTACACCATTTCAAGTCATAGTTGAGCCATTAATTGCATACGTGCTGGTTGTACTGCCAGGGCCTCCTTCACTGGATTCTGTCTGGTGGGGCACATAGGAAGCAGGGCCAAATTAAGATGAAGTTTAGTCCTCAATCTAATAGGAAAGTTCCTGGTGTTCTAAAGCAAAAACGTGTGAAATTTAAAGTCTTAAACTTTTATCCTGTAGCACTGTCTAAAGTTGATATAAGAAAGGGTTTCAATACATAGCATGAGACTCAGGTTTTTAGCCAGAAATGTAAGAAGCATTTCCACATTACCTTTGCTCCATGTACCCCTGAGACTGACGAGTCCATGTGGAGCCCACACTTTCCTGTCTTCCTTTTCTTTCACTACCTTATTGGATTTGTAAACTCTTATCTTCGTTAATAGTAAGTCATACTTATCTTGTGCCAGGCAGGCTTCTAAGCACTTTACAGAGAACTCATTTAACTATCACAGCAACCCCAGTTTACAGATAAGGAAACTGAGACACAGAGTAACTGAGCCAAAGTGGAGCTGGGATTCTCACCCCCGTGGCCTGATTCCAGAGCCAGCTCTTGACCGTGATGCTGTAGATTGCCTCCTTAGTATGTTGTTCTTTGAAGGCAGGAATTTCTTACCCACCCCATCTCCCAAATAACAGTATGGTGTTGTAGTATCTTCATGGCTTCCTAGCTTGAAAATTTCTCAAAGATACAAGATAGAAATGATCTCTGACCTTTTGAAACACATGGGGCACCATTAAGTCGCGTATTGTACATGAGTGGGCAGTATTCAGTCCACACATTTACTGACCTCTATTATGTGCCAAGCACTGAAATTATTTACGTCTTCAAAGAATTGTTATGATTGCCAAATGAAAACCATTTCTCCATAAAGAGAGCTTTATCAGGGGCTCCTTGATTTGAATGGGGGGGTCATTGCCGTATAATTTGGTCCTTGCTGACTTCCCAAAGCTGGAGAAGTTCTGAGAAGTTCTCTCTCCTCCAGATGTCACTGCATCGGAAGACTGTGTAGCTTGTCACACATTCCGTGCAGGTTGCAGTTCGGTCTCATTTGCAAAAGGACTTGTCCCTTTATAGGTGGGATCGGCTTTTCTTTAAATTAATTGCCACATCTCTGTGTGTGCTCTGCATCCTTTTTCTTCAGGAGCATGTCCTTTGTGAAAATGAAGTGCAGCACCTACTACAGTGTCTTTTAATACCAGGGAAGGAATGTATGGGCTGAATTTGGTTTTTTTTTTTTGTTCTTTGTTATGTGGCATAAGAATATGGGTCCATTTTAAATCCACTAACTAAGAGAATAACAACACCATCTTATGTCCATTCTGTGATTTTGACATCTCAGAAATTAGGATGCATTTTATTGTTATTGGCATCACGGGATTATGATTGGCAGTATTTTTTTAATTTGTTGTTGGTAGATAAAACAATGGTGCATCTTGCAATCAACATCCTAAATTTGATGAAAAATGGCATATATTTAATCCTTGCACTTTCTGAGAGGTGTGTTGGTGGAAAGTTGAATTCCATTGAATTTTGCCTCTACTTGAAAGAGATACATTTGAAGTTGTTTTTGTTTTTGATATTTGGGTTGGGAAGAGAAAAGCCAGTCATTTGTTTTCCAAGTACTTCATTGTAAGTTGTTTTTAAAGTTACAAAAGTCGTGTCATGTTTAGAATCTCAGTTTCTAAGAAGATGAAAAAAGTTCTGGAAATGGATGGTGGCAATGGCTGCACAATACTGTGAGTGCCGCTGAACTTCACATTTAGAAATGGTTAAGATGATTCATTTTACGTTACGTATATTTTATCACAGTATTTTTTTTCAAAAACAATTAATGTACTTACGCAGTTGTCCTTCCATAGAGAGATGCATAGAATAAAAAGTGAAAGTTGCCTTTGTACATACGCATTCCACCTCCTCCCAATTTCCCTCCTTGTGTACTTTTTCCCAGAGGTTTGATGTGCATCTTTTCAGATGTTTCTCTCCTAAGACTTTCCCTTAAAGATGTGTGTGGGTTTCATTAATCCTTCAAGTCATTTTTCTTTGTAATAAATACGCTTGTGACAGGTAACATAAAATTTGAGAGAACATCATCTGGTAACTGTGCTGTTTTGATCTTGGGATTAAATTTACTATTTTATTCTCCATGATATGTTTTTCTTGGAAGTAGTCTGTATAAATGAATTATTGTAGCTAAACAACTTTAGCTCTTAATGCATAGTGAAAAGAAAGTATGAGGAAAAGCGTGACATGGTAGCCGTAAGTTAGCTGCCCAGCAGAAGCAGCCTTTACGTGGTTTCCTTGCAGTTGACCACTCATCTTCCCTCTGTCGGTGGGCAGCTGTTGTCCCTGAAACCCGGGTTTGGGCTGCTGCAGTGGTTTACTCAGTGGTCTTCCTGTGTCCATTCTGGCTTCCTTCGGCCCTCTTCTCTCTTCCTGGGGAGTTCAGAATGTGTGGGCCTTCATCTTGTCTTCTGCCACATTCCCTTTAGAGGCTTCCTGTGGCCTTTGCAACACGGAGGCCTGCATCTCTGGTGCACTCTGCTGGGCCCTGCACATCTGCCTCTGTATTACTCCATTCTCACACTGCTGATAAAGACATACCCAAAATAGGTAATTTATTAAGAAACAGAGGTTTAATAGACTCAGAGCTCTATGTAGCTGAGGAGACGTCACAATCATGGTGGAAAGTGAAAGGCACGTCTTACATGGTGGCAGACAGGAGAGAATGAGAACCAAGCCAAAAGAGAAACTCCTTGTAAAACCATGAGATCTCATGAGACTTATTCACTACCATGAGAACATATGGGGGAAAGTGCCCCCATGACTGGGTCCCTCCCCCAACCTGTGGGAATCATGGGATCTATAATTCAAGAGGAGATTTGGGTGGGGACACAGCCAAACTGTATCAGCCTCCTTCCTTGCCTCACAACAGCCCTTTTGTGCCCTGAATTCCCTGATGTTTACCCTGTTTCAGGGGAAGGCTCCCTGTTCTGTTGGTCTACCTCATGTCCTGTGCTCTGCCCTTTGGGAGAGCTTCTCTTAGTTCACAGTAATGAATTAAGTTCCATTCTCATCAGTCTCATTATTCTGATAAGTGTCTGTCTTTCCTGATGTCCCCTCCATGAGTTGGGGACCATGTTTTTGTTTACCACTGCATCCCTTTGGCTTAGTACATACTTGGCACTTGGTTCAAAGAAAAGTTTTTGAGTGAACCAGCTGATTTTTGTTTTTTGTTTTGCAGAGCTTAGAAGTTTGTAGGTGGGGAGTTGATAATATCACAGAATTAGTCTGTATATCTAGACCGTGGTGCCCTGGCAGTTTGGTTTTCAGCCATAACTAAACAGTTTTAACACTCATCATTTTTTGTTGGGATTTTTTTGAAAATTAGACTTTGCAATACCCAGTAACCGGGGCTTTCATTAAGAGGAAGCAGGCAGGCCAAGTAGCTTTTCCTCATCCCATTGAACATGGCGATACAAAATGAGCAGATACGTGAATTCCTGAAAATCAGCTTGGAATAAACTGTTCTCTAACCGATACTTATTTTAATTCCAGAACGTGGTCCAAGACAATTCCTGGGAAAGTTGAATTCTTCTCGAGTGAGGGTTCTGACACATCTGTACCAATTCCAGTAGTGCCACTACGGGGTGTGGATGACTCCTACCCGCCCCAGAAGAAGTCTTTCATGATGCTCAAGTACATGCATGACCACTACTTAGACAAGTATGAATGGTTTATGAGAGCAGATGATGACGTGTACATCAAAGGAGATCGTCTGGAGAATTTCCTGAGGAGTTTGAATAGCAGCGAGCCCCTCTTCCTTGGGCAGACAGGCCTGGGCACCACGGAAGAAATGGGAAAACTGGCCCTGGAGCCAGGCGAGAACTTCTGCATGGGAGGGCCTGGCGTGATCATGAGCCGGGAGGTGCTTCGGAGAATGGTGCCGCACATTGGCAAGTGTCTCCGGGAAATGTACACCACCCATGAGGACGTGGAGGTGGGAAGATGCGTCCGCAGGTTCGCAGGGGTGCAGTGCGTCTGGTCTTATGAGGTAAGAACAGAATTCTTTACCATGGGAAAAACTTAATTTTGTCAACTTTGTCATTAGTTCTGAGTGTGTCATAGGAAACTAGAGATGATACTCTTTTCTGGGGTTAAAGTTGGTATTATTCTACATTTTTATCGTTAGATTAAAAAAAAAATAATGGCATTTGGGGTGTAAAGAAAAGATAATGGCTTGCTGATGGTCACAGTGATATTTTCTTGATTATCCAGAAAATCATCTTGTGTAACTTTTGCTGATTCCACAGATGTAATTGCTGGAGTGTAGGGTATCTCCCTGTTTGTTTTCCCAAAGGCCTGGCTGTTCTCATCTGGTCATAATGACCTACATAGTTTAGAAACTTAACGTGTTTTGAATTTGTAAAAGGAATCATGGTGTGAAACAGCCATTAGCATTTGGCTTTGCATTTGTTGTGTACCTTGAGCCTTCAGATAGTTAATTATGGTCTGTGAGTTTACAAATAGTTGTTGCTTTCAGAGTAGCTGTCATGTCAGCTTCTTGACATATACATGAAATTTGCCGAAGGAAGTCTGCTTGTAGATGTTTTCTCTGTCACTGTTGTAGAGAAGATGAGTTGGCTTTGGACTTGCCTCTGTTGTGATTGGCGACTTGCCCCCTTTGCCTGCACTTTGCAGGATCTGATATCGGTCAGGGGGAAAAAAGTTATGTAGGTTGTGTTGTCTTTAGGTTCATAAACTACTGGCAGTTGTGAGGTCAGAAGGAATTGCTAGATCTTTTGTCTAAGAAAAAGAATCCACTTGCTGATATGAACTGTTAGCTTTTCTCTGAACTAACTTTCTAAAGCATGTACTTGAGTGAAAGAATAGTGTTCTTGCCTGTACTTGTCTACCCCTTGACTTGCTTTTAGATGTCTGCTAATCACTTGTATTTATTTCTTTGTTTGAACTTTAGGGAAGTGGACATTTTCAAGTATGCAGGGTGTGGTCATGTAATTTTTAATTATAAAGTCACAAAGATACATTTTAAATTCCGAATGTGATCTTGAGTGAACTCTTTAAGCCCTGTGTGCCTTACGTTATCCCCCCCAAAACCCAGCACATAGGGGATGGCATACTAGGCCTACAGGATCTCTGCCTTGTCACAGATTTTTGCAGCGAGGAAAGCTGTTTTAGGATTTCACGGTGCTTTAAGCAGAATACAGCTGGCAATATTTCTGCATTTTCCCCATCCTAATTAAGTAGTTATAGCCTTGACACATTTCATTATGGTTAAAATACGTAATACGTTGTATACTTTGGAACACTTTCCCCTGATCATCATTTCTGAGAAGCCAGCTTTCTTGCTGGAATCATAAAAGAGAGACCTTCTTTTGGGAGAGAATTTTTAAAAGTATGTCTTAGGGTGGTCTTGTTGTTATATATTGCTGGATAGACACCAACAGAGCCAGTATCTTCAGTTTGATCAAGAACTTGGTTTTAGCATTAGTGCCAAGATGTAGTTAGAAAGTGTCATTCTGGGGTTGTGGGGGTGGGAAGCTGTTACAGGGATGGTTTTCCACTGATATAATGTAATCAGAAAAGGTTTCTGATGGCCTGTGAAGGGGTGCCTGAAATTATCCTGTCTGGACACTTGGAGTCTCCTCTTAGGCTTGATGCCACCGTACCTGGTTAATTTTTGTATTTTTTTTTTTTTTTTTTTTTTTTTTTAATTTTTGTATTTTTAGTAGAGACAGGGTTTCACCATGCTGGCCAGGCTGGTCTTGAACTCCTGACCTGAGATGATCCTACCTGCCTTGGCCTCCCAAAGTGCTGGGATTACAGATGTGAGCCGCCAAGCCTGTCCAGTGGCTCTGCACTTCCTTAAATGCTGTGTGGTGACAGAGCTTTGACTCAGTGTTTCGGGCTTCTCAGGGGCTTGTGCCGCAGGGCCCTCCCACCTGCAGTACCCAGAGCCTTGCTTGTGTCTTGGCCCACATTTCTGCTGAAATGTTGTCTGTCTTATGGTTTTGTTGAAGTGCTTTATTGTGGATAGAGTATCTCTTCTCAGAGTACCTTAATTGTGGAATTTTTATTGTCCATGAATTGTGAATCTTAAGTGCAGTCTAATGCATCGTTGTTTACCTTTACAGTTTATGCTTTTGTGCCTTGTTTAAGAAACTCTTCCCTTCCTTAAGTCACAAAAAATTTTTCCCCTATATATTTTCTTACATGTTTAAAGTGTTGCCTTTGACATGTAGTTCCTTATTATAAATTTAAGAGTTACATCTATTGGAATATTTACCATCTTTGATTTCTATTTTTTTTTTTTTTCTTTTTGTGAGGCTTTAAGTGCTTCTAACCTAAGTTGTTATTAGGGTTTATCATTGTGTTCACCACTCAGGTAAGATTAATCCTTCGTGTGGATGAGGAAGTTTTACTTAACTTCCTGTAAATCTAGTTTCCCCATTAAGGCTCACATTATGGGAAATTATCGAGGTGGAGTCTTATGTTAAAGACAATTATGTTAAGCTTTGGGACTTGGAAGGCACTTATTCTGTCCTTTTATAAACCTAGCCAGAAGGTAGAATTTCTTTTTGGCAAGTAGAAATAATACCTTGGGATAACACTTAGGTAATTAAAATGACTTGTGAGGAACAGCTGTCAAAATCAAAGTCCAGCTTCATTTCTAAACTTGTTTTGTTAATTATTGGTGGTTATTAATAAATAGCGCAGAGAACTTTGTTTGGAAATAATGTTAAATTCATAGAAAAGTCACAGAAGGGTGAGAGCGTAGGCCTTGAGGCTGGAGAAGAGCTGAGAGGAGCTCAGCTCCTGGTACCCCTAGCCACGTGGTGTCAGCAGTATTGACTCAACTCAGGCGAGGTTTTTTGAGAATTATTATTGAAAAATTTGAAATAGGAATTCATTTTATCTAGACAAATATATGAAATACTATACTATTAATAAGAGGGAACAAAAAGTTGACTTAGGTAACCTGTTCATTCTGTATTTAACTTTTGAGTTGATGTGTATTACACCTATGGAAAAGTGCACAGGTCGTAAGTGTGGGACTCAGTGGATTTTCACAGACTGCATGCAGGCAGCCGGTACCCAGATCTGTCTTTCTTTTATTTTCACATGTTTGACTAGGGGTGAAGGTGTAGACAGTAATCATTATTAATGACATTTGGAGATAGGCAGAGGTAGATTTGACAACTTTAATATGTTAATTGTTTTTAATAGCAAATAAATCCTGTTACGTGACTCAAAATTCAGAAGTGCAAAGGGCTTCCAGGAATACGTCTTTCTACATCTGCCTCCAATCCATTGTGAGTCGGCCACCGCCGTGCCTCCTTATGGAGGTATCCTGTGTGTCATATCATATACAAGCAATTAAGTTTCTGTTTCTCTCCCTATTTATATGAATGGTAGCATAATACCTACTATCTGCATCTTGGAAGATTTCCCATTTGGTAAATAAAAGAACTTTGTCTTTTTGATGGACATTCAGGCTATTTCTAGTTCTTTCAGCAGTGTTTCTAGGCAGCCATTTAGCCTGAGGCTCCCCCACCTTTTTTCCCTCATGACATTGACTCAATTCACTCACATGGAGGAGCCTGCCTCCAAGGGCTGCTATTACCCCAATCCCTAGCTGCTGCCCAACCACCGCCCCCCCCAACCACCCCCCCTACAGCCTCATACCACCCTAGGCCTGGAAGGATTGTTATCTGGGCACACGTGGAACTTGTTCATGTTACACCCGCATGCCAAAATAAACCAGTTATGAAGCTCTGAGTTAGCCATCAAGTACTTGTTCAGGGCTCATTAATGAGCCTAAAACTGCCCTCCGAATTGGAGAAAAACTGCAAAAAGATTGAAACATGAATGGCCGCCTTTTTCTCCCTCAAGGGCTTTAGAGTAGTTGAGGAGACAAAGACCATATGTTCATGAAACAGTTGAGAGAAATAAAAAATATGAAACCCAGTGATACTGATTTTAAATACAAACCAGTGCAGGGAAGGGTGAAATGGTAACATTCTTTTTATAGGGAGGCATGTTATCAGGGGAAACTGGAGTTTGCAGCAAAATGTGTAAAAAGATAAAGTCTTCCTTGTTGGTCTGACTGTCTTATAAAGGAATGTTGAGAATCCATATACCAGAAGCCTGGGATATTTTTCCCTTTACTAATAGAAAAAATGTTTTTTTCTTAAATTGACACATTATAATTGTACATGTTTGTGGGATTATAGTTTAATGTGTACGTGTATATGTTGTATAATGATCAAATCAGGAAAAGGTTAACACATCCATCACATCATGAGAGGTTTTTGAATGTTCTCACTACAAAGAAATAATTTTTCTTGACTGTTAGTTGTCATGGAGATGGTTTGTGTTACAGTATTTCCTTCTTCACTCATTTAGGCTGCCCATTAACCTCGCAGGCCTGAGAACCGGGCAGACCCTCAGTGGCTAGAATAGATGTTCCAAAGGCTGAGCACTAATGCTGCATGTTCTATCCATTATCAAAAGTGGGGGATTGAAATCTGTAACATTATTATTATTATTAATTATTATTATTATTTTGAGATAGAGTCTCGCTCTGTCACCCAGGCTGGAGTACACTGGCATGACCTCAGCTCACTGCAACCTCTGCCTCCTGGTTTCAAGCGATTCTCGGGCCTCAGTTTCCTGAGTACCTGGGATTACAGGAGTGCACAACCATGTCCAGCTAATATTTATTTTTCTTAGGGACAGAGTTTTACCATGTTGACCAGACTGGTCTTAAACTCCTGGCCTCAAGTGATCTGTCTGCTTCAGCTTCCCAAAGTGCTGGGATCACAGGTGTGAGTCACTGCACCTGGTCTGAAGTCTCTTAACATTATTGTTGAGTTGTCTGTTTCTTCCTTCAATTCTGTCAGGTTTTTCTCCTTTTATTTCAGGGCTGTGTTTTGGGATGTGTATATGTTTATATTTGTTATATCTGCTTGATGGATAGATACTTATTGTAAAATTTCTTCTTTGTCTTTAGTAACAATTTCTGTCTTAAGTCTGTTTTGTCTGATATTAGTATAATGACTCCAGTCTTTTCGTTACCATTTGCATGGTATATCTTTTTTCATTCTTTTACTTTCAACTTGCTTGTGGCATTGAACATGAAGTGTGTATTTCATGAAGACAGCCTACAGTTGGATCATTTAAAAAATTCATTCTGCCAATTTTGCCTAAGAATTGGAGTGCTTAATTAATTTGCATTTACTATAATTACTGATAGAGGAGGACTTATGTCTGCCATTTTGCTATTCTCTGTATGTCATGTCTTCTTTGTTCTTTTGTTACTCCAATATTGCCTTTTTTGTGTGTTAAATAGGTATTACCTAGTGTACCATTGTAATTCCCTTGTCATTTCTTTTACAGTATTTTTTAAAGTTTACTTAGTAGTTGCCCTGGGGATGAACACCTTACTTGATAATTTAGTTCAGATTAATACCAATTTAACAATAGTAAACTCAAGATTTGCTCATGGGTAGCTACGTTCTCTCCTGTCTTTCTGCTGTTGTTGTCAAACAAATTACATCTTTATACGTTGTATGCCAGTCAACACAGATTTATAATAATTGCTTATGTACTTGTCTTTTAAATCAGATCAGGGAAAAAGGTAATTACAATAAAAAATACATTTATACCCTCTTTTACCTATGTAGTTACCCTTACTGGGCTTTTTATTCATGTCAGTTTGAGTTACTATATAATGTTCTTTCATTTAAACTTGAAAGACTTCCTTTAATATTTTTCATGGAGGAAGTTTGCTAGAGATGAATTCTCTTAGTTTCTCTTGGAATGTCCTAATTTCCCCTTCACTTTTTTCCTAATTTCTCCTTCACTTTTGAAGGACATCTTTGTTGGATATAGCATTCTTGGTTGCTAATCTTTTTCTTTTAGCACTTTGAATGGAAGGTCTCTGGTGTTCATGGTTTCTGGTAAGAAATCAGTTGTTAATCTTATTGAGAACCTTTTGTATGTCATGAATTGCTTTTCTTGCTACTCCTAAGGTTTTCTTTGGCTTTGAACAATTTGATTAGGATGTGTCTAGGTGATCCCTTTGAGTTTATCATACTTGGAGTTTCTTGAGTCTCTTGGATATGTGGCTTGTTTTTCATCAAATTTGGGGATTTTTCAGTTATTATTTCTTGAGTATTTCTGCCCCTTTCTCTCTATTTTCCTTTGGAACTCCCATCATGCTGTGTTCTACTCATTTTTACTCCTGTTTTCTTTCTCTTTCTCGGACTAGATAACTTCAATGGCCTACTTTCAGATCATGGATTCTTTCTTCTGCCTGTTCAAATCTGTTGTGATGTTCTCATTTCAGATATTGTACTTTTCAACTCCATAATTTCTATTTGGCTCTTGAAAAATACAAATAATTTCTGTCTCTGTATTGGCTGCCCTTTCCCCCTTGGTATGGGCCATACTTCTTGTTTCTTCGCATAGCTCATAATTTTCTTTGGAAACTGGACATTTACATACTGTTATTTAAATGTGGCAACTCTTGAAATCACATTCTACACCTTTAGGGATGTTATTGCTGGTTTTTGTTGTTTGTTTGGTGTCTTTTCAGAACCAGTTCTGTATAGTGTGTTCTTTTTTGTATGTGGCCACTGAAGTCTCTACATGATTTGCTGAGTGCTTAGCTAATGACTGGACAGAGTTTTCCTTAGGTGCCTGGAACTAAAAAGTTTCTGACTTTTTGCTGAGGGGCTATGTGTACCTGTTGGTGCTTGCCCTAAACACTCACCAGGCAGTTGACAACTCTGCCTTAACCTGTACTTAACTTGCTTGTGCAGAGAGCTTAGGGCCTTCTTGGATCTTTGCTGAACCTGCTCACGCACCCCCCCACACACATGCATGTGGCCTTGTAGATTCCCAGGAATAATAAATAATATAGTGAAGTTTTTCAGAACCCCATATCACATCTTATTCCCTGCTTTTCTTTTTAAGCTTTTTTTTTTTTTTTTTTTTTGCCTTGATGGTTAGCCATCTGCGTGGGCAGTGCAGTGTTCAACAATTGCCTATGATTGTTTTTGACCAGCCTGCTTTCCCCTTACAAGAGGCTGTTTGCAATAGGAAAATTCTGAGTCAGGTCAAATGAAGACAACATTGCAAGGTCTTCCAGGGAACTACCAGATAGATCAGAGATAATGGCAGTTCCTTGGGAATGGGACTTTGAAGGAGCTCCAGCACCTCTTTGACCCCTCTAGTGGCTTCCAGGCTGCTGGATTTTGCTATGATTGTAGACTGTTGTTTGTCAAGGCTAGGGTAGAAAACAGGCTGAAAATAGGGCAAATTAAAATGCCATAAAGCTTACTGTTACCAAAAATTTCATCTTTTTCTTCTATAAATGTTGTCTGGATTACTGCAGATCTTTAATATTCAGAGTCTTGTAAAGGTTGCCTCTGCCCATTTTTGCCAGTGTTCTCTTGACTTTTAGGGCAGACAGAATTTTTGGAGGTCTTCACTCTGCCATTTTCACTGATGTCACCTGAGAGCATCCATTATGGGGCTTTAGCTCCACAGCTTAAATTTGGCTTTTTGTAATTAGATGAATTACGCTGAATGTCCCCTTATACGCTATTTAAGAAGTCAGGGTATCATGCCCTAAAAATTAGAAAGACCTTCAACCACTTAGTTACAATATTCAATATTCACATACATTCATTTCAAAAATAAATTTTGGATATCTGTTAGCAAGAGACTGTGCTAGCTAGGGACACAGCAGTGCAGAAAGCCAAGACCTTGGTCTATATGCTGGTGGAGCAAGGTGGGGTGCTGTGAAACAGACAGTGCAGAGGAGTATGTGTGGTTTTAGGACATAGCATGGTGGCCAGCACGACTGGAATGGAATGACAAGGCAGAGCAGGGTGAAGGGTGAGGCCAGACAGCAACAAAGTTGAGGGGAGGCAGGGAATGCTAAGGACATTGGTTTGGGCACAAATAGGCATGGCTTGAATCACGAGGCTTCATTCAGCTTAGTTCTTCATTAGCTGTGTGGTCTTGGGCAGCAAGTTACCCGACTCCCCTGAACCTTAATTTCCCTAAAAATGAAATTGTCAGTTTATCCTTGGGTGGTTCCAAGGATAAATTGAGATGCTGCATATTACCTATTATCATAGCTCATGTTTGGGACAGACGAGTGCTTGTAAAATGTGAGGGCTACCAGAAACTATCCTCACGTATCTGAAAAGCAAATCCCTTCAGAACCCATTCCCTGAGACCGCCGGATAGATTCTGACCTATATAAACAAATGCTTGAATATGATTTGTAGTAACGTTGTAGTCTTGGAATCCCATGTTTTTGTTTACAATTTAGGAAGACTATTTTGACAGAACCAATCATAGTTTACCTAAAATGGATGTGTTAGTTGCTTTGGATCTGTGTTTTTTTCTTTCTTTCTTTCTTTTTTTTTTGGCAAAACAAACCTTCTTCAAGTACGTGAACATCTCTGAAATGGTTTCACCATTTGGTATATCAGAGTCCTGTGATTGTGAGGGCCTCTGAGCACATTCTCAGGAGGTGGGATTGATAGATCTTTTTTTTTTATCTTAAGGCATAACACAATGGCATTTCCTGTATACAGTTGAAGACATTGAGATCACAGCTCTTATCACGTCAGTTCCTATAATAGAACTGATGAGTTAGCTTGTTCTCACACTGCTATAAGGAAATACCAGAGACTGGGTAATTTATAAAGAAAAGAAGTTTAATTGGCTCATCCTTCCATAGGCTGTACAGGAAGCATAGCATAGGTATCTGTTTGGCTCCTGGGGAGGCTTCAGGGAGCTTTTACTCATGGTGGAAGGCAAAGGGGAAGCAGGCATCTCTTTTTTTTCTTTCTTTTTTTTAATTTAAATTTCCTGGCAAACTTTCATTTAAAGCAGGCATCTCACATGGCAAGAATGGGAGCAAGGGAGTCGGGGTGGCACACATGTTTAACCAACCTGATCTTGTAAAGAACTCACTGTTAGGAGGACAGTAGAAAGGCTAAACCATTTATGAGGGATCCACCCCCATGATCCAGTCGCCTCCCACCAGGCTCCACCGCCAACCACTGGGGATTACATTTCAACATGAGATTTGAATGGAGACAAATATCCAACTACATCACCTGGTAATCTGCCTCTTAAAAAGTACATCAATATTCAAAGCATTTTGAGATAAGAATAAAACAAGGCTCGACAGTGGTTCACTCCTGTAATAGCAGCACCAAGGTGGGAGGATCACTTGAGCCCAGGAGTTCAAGACCAGCCTGGGCAACAAAGTAAGACCCTGTCTCTGCCCAAAAAAAAAAAAAAAAAAAAAAAAAAAAAATTAGCTGGGCATTTTGTTGCACGCCTGTGGTCCTAGCTCCTTGGGAGGTGAGGCGGGAAGATGGCTTGAGCCTGGGAGGTTGAGGGTGCAGGAGTTGTGCTTGCGCCGCCGCACACCAAGGCAGAATACTGTCAGCTACACGGGAAAGCACAGGGTGGGTGCCGGGAACAATTAGAGCAGGCAGGACGAGCTGGGGAGCTGTAGGGGCACTCTGATTGCCTGGGCCACACCCTTCTGTAAAGGCGGCTGGGTTTCTGCACTGTTCCAATCATGAAGGATCCTTGCACATTTTTTTTTCTTTCTCAGGTATGCCTTTATTAGTAGGAAAACAGCCTTGCACGTTTTTAAGAGGTCTTAAGATGGCAGCAGTAGAGCTTTTTGAGTCTTTAGTTCTAATATTTAATCATCTTTATTGAACTAATAAGACTATCTGGTGTTTAAAGAGGATCAGGTGAGAGAACAAAGGCGAAGCTGGCTCTGGTGGTGGCAGTGTTATTTGGCTAAGCCAGTGTCATCTGGGATAGGACAGTCAGAGGTAAAGCGTGAGATTTAGAGGTGTGTGGACGTCAACTATTAGCATTGCCGGTGGGTCTTAGACCAGGTGGGAGTTTTTCAGGAGCAGACCGTCTGCAAGAGAGTCACTCGAGGTGATTGTTAATGGACAAATTTCTGGACCCCAGACTTGGCAGGTAGAGTCCAGTGATCTGCACCATTTACAGGCCTCTCTGGTGAATCTTATACTTGCTAGTATTTAATAACCATCATTGCCATTTATGCTTTTAAAATGTTTCTTATGATTTAGTGATGTTATGGATGTGTGAAAACTGAAGTTAGGTTTTTGTTAAGTGACATCATCCCATTTAGCCCTGGGTCCTAGAGAACAGAAAAGGAATTGGACTTTGGTCTTTCTAAGAAGTAACTTTTATAAAGTCAGGTTGGTGAGAATCCAGACTTGGCTCACAAATGCCCCCAGTCACATGTTTGATAGGTTAATTCTTTCCCTTCTTTTCTCCTCTGAGCCATGCTACTGGCAATGACTTGTATAACCGGTTGCAGTCATGTCTTACTTAATGACAGGGATACATTCTGAGAAGTATGTCCTTAGGTGGTTTTGTTGTGTAAACATCATGCGGGCACTTACACAAGCATAGATGGTACAGCCTCCATCTATGGCTCCTAGGCCACAAACCTGGACAGCATGTTACTGTGCTGAATGCTGTAGGCAGCTGGAACACAGTGGTAGGGGTTTGCATATCTAAACATATTTCAACATATGAAAGGCACAGTAAAAACGAGGCGTTGGCATCTTACAGGACCACAGTATAAAGGTCTGTTGTTGACTGCAGCATCTTTACAGGGGCCATGACCGTAAAAGTGAGCAGATGAATGGTCAGCAGTGAATCCCAAGTCACAGTGTGGAAATACTCTGTATTAGATAATATGATGAAAACAAAGAGCTTTTGGCCAGGGATTAAACTGACAAACACCTTAAAGCTAAAACTAGATGATACTTTAAAACATCTTTTGTTTCTGCAGTTGATTTCACAAATGTTCATGTGGTTTGGTTATAATCCTTCTTAAGCCTTAGCTTTTGTTAGTCACCATGAAGTGTAACTCTAAATTTATTTATCAAACAAATTATAGTTTAAAGAAAGTGGTTGGCTGGGTGTGGTGGCTCACCCCCTGTAATCCTAGCCCTTGGGAGGCCGAGGCAGGTGGATCACCTGAGGTCAGGAGATGGATACCAGCCTGGCCAACATGTTGAAACCCGGTCTCTACTAAAAGTACAAAAAATTAGCCCAGCATGGTGGTGAGCGGCTATAATCCCAGCTGCTCAGGAGGCTGAGGTGGGAGAATCACTTGAACCTGGGGGCAGAGATTGAAGTGAGCTAAGATTGCACCACTTTACTCCAGACTGGGCAAAGAGCAAAGCTTCATCTAAAAAAAAATAAATGTAGTTGACAAAGTATTTGTTGATCACTGTGGTGGTTTTAATGCTTGTTTTGAAGTCTGATAATCTTCCTCCTGGAAATGGAGAGCTTAATTTCCCTCCTCTTGACTGTGGGGGGACATAGTGACTCAGTTCTACTGAATGGAGTGGAGCATGGGAATCTGCTGGATTCCCATGTGAGTGAGTCACATTTGTATCAGTTACCCCCAGCCTGATGGCATGAGAAGGAGACTTTACCTCTGCAGTCTTCCTCAAATCCACAACCCCAGTTTAATCAGGAGAAAACTTCAGACAAACCCAAGGTGTGGGACTTTCCACAAAATACCTGACCATTGTTCTTCAAAAGTGTCAAGGTTGGCTGGGTGCGGTGGCTCATGCCTGTAATCCCAGCACTTTGGGAGGCTGAGGTGGGTGGACCACGAGGTCAGGAATTTAAGACCAGCCTGACCAATATGGTGAAACCCCGTCTCTACTAAAAATATGAAAATTAGTCGGGTGTGGTGGCACATGCCTGTAGTCCCCGCTACTCGGGAGGCTGAGGCAGGAGAATCGCCTGAACCCAGGAGGCAGAGGTTGCAGTGAGCCAAGATCGTGCCACTGCACTCCTGCCTGGGTGACAGAGCAAGACTCTATCTCAAAACAAAACAAAAAAAGTATCAGGGTCACAAAAAGCAAGGAAAGACTGGGAAACTGTCACAGGTTAGCGGTGACCAAGAAGATGGGATTACTAAATGTGCTGTGGTACCCTAGGTTGGAAGACAAAAGGGACATTAGGGGGAAAACTGGTGAAATCTGAATAAAGTGTACACTTTAGGTAATAGTGTGTACATATATCAGTTTCTTAGTTTTGTTCTGTGTAGCATAGTTAAGTGAGATGTTAGCATTAGAAAAAGTGGGGCAAAGCTGTGGGAACTCTTTCTGCCGTCTTTACAATTCTCCTTTAAATCTAAAATCGTCTTGAAGTACAAAGTGGCTAGAACCAAGAGAGGATCTAATTGGACACAAAAGTGATGTCGCTGTCTCTGCATCTGTATCCTGATGGCTTCTGTGTGCCAAGGGGAAACTGGGCAAAGCAGTAGAAGACTAGATCCTCTGTGACTCTAAGTGGATATTGTGCAGGATGTGATTTTCAGCTTATTGACTTCTAGGAACTCTCAGACAGAAGGTCTTTGTGTGTGAGCGCTGCAGACTTCTAACCCTTACAAAGAGCTTATCAGTTGAGCAAGCTTATAATGTGCTGTGTTATTACTGTAAAAAAATTTGTAATGGTACCATTACAGCAAAATGTTTCCCTGGCTAAAAAGACCTTTCAGCATTCACTCAGCGATTTAATGCTCAGGCTTGGTGACGTCATCTTGGTTCACCCTCTAGTATTTGGCTTCAGTGTTTTCTCTCATTGAACCCTTGTAGGGATTAATAAAAAAAAAAAAAAAAAAAGAAAGAAAAAAACAGTACAGAGTTATTTTCTTTGATGTCTAGCACTTATTTCCACAGCCTTTTCTTTAAAAAACAAAACAAAAAGTTCCCTACGACAGAAAAATACTATAGGTGCTAGTTTTCCTTTCACATATATTAACACGTTTGTGCGTTTCTCCTGCAACAGATAACACTGGTTTTAAAGACAAAATTTTTATTTTAAATGATGTGGTTTATTTAAGGCAGAAAGTTGAGTATGGTTTCATTTATTTTTACCACTTGAGGAATGCCTGTTTGTTTTTTAGGTGTTTATATATTAATTCTGTAATAATTTAGAATTCTAGTTACTTTATTAGGGTAAGATGAGCATGGATATTGAAGTACCCCAGATAATACAAACATATTTAATTTTTAAAATTATATATATATATATATATTAGTAGAGAGAGAGAGAGAGAGAGACTCAGCCTGTCACCCAGCGTAGCATGCAGTGGGACAGTCTCAGTTAACTGCAGCCTCCATCTCCTGGGTTCGAGAGATTCTCGTGCCTCAGCATCCTGAGTAGCTGGAATTACAGGCCTGTGCCATCACACCTGGTGAATTTTTTTTTTTTTTTTTTTTTTAGTAGAGAGGATTTTGCCATGCTGGCCAGGCTGTTCTCTAACTCCTGACGCCAAGTGATCTGCCCACCTCGGCCTCCCCAAGTGCTGGGATTACAGGCCTGAGCCACCACACCCGGCTTGTTAATACAATATTTTAAAAAAACTGTCTGCGTACCTGTTATGTGACATAGGGGCTGCTGCAGTGAACACAGCAAAGCTGTTCTCACAATGCATTTGTTTCTCTATGGAGATGTCAGAAAATAAGGAGACAAATAAATAATGGCAGGTGGCACTGAGTCCGAAGCAGTGCAAGCATGATAAGGCAGTAGACTGATGGAGGGACAGGGGCTGCTTGTCCAGCTGGGAGAGTGGTAGGCAAACCCTGGTCATACCTGGAAAAGGACCTTTTGAGCAGTCAGACGGAAGGGAATGGGGTATGTCCGTAGCTAAGAAAACATGGAAGCTGAGCTGTTAGAGCATGTAAGCGAAAGGGGCAGTGCCCTGTGAGGCCTGTCCCCTTCTGTGATAAGAATACTGGGTGTTAGAGTCATTGAGCTGAGAGGGCCCCGAGGGTTGGGGCAGAGGAGCCTCCATTTCCAGAGGGCCCTGCAGCTCAGTGCATGGAGAAGCAGCTGCAGAGTTGGAGCGGGAGGTTGGTTGGCAAGCATGCTGATAGCTCTCAGGAGAGGCGTGGGGAAGTGGCTGGGACCAGGTGATTGGTGAGAAGTCGTTGGAAGGTAGAATTTTGCAGGTAGAGCTGATAGGATGTGGGGAGATAGACAAATTGCCTGAGCAGTTGAATTCCCAGGGAGCTCAGAAGGATAGAGTTCCTGGTGAAGGGTAAGACTGGGGAAGTTAAGGCTTGATACACAAATACCATTGTCAGCATATCGATGGTGTTTAAGACCAGAGGACAAATGACAGCACATGGCAGGTTAGGGAGATAGAGGCAGGGTCTGAGGGCTGAGTCTAGAGGCTCCCATGGGTTAGAGATTAGAGATGAGGGGGCACCAGCTGAGGAGACTGAGCAGGTGAAGCCAATTAAATAGGAGGAAATTTTGATTTATATTTGCTTAGTTTGCACTTGGAATGCTTGAACAGCTCACTGTTTGGGTACTTATTACATTAATAGTTGGCTTGGAAAGTGGGTATGTGGGAGATTCTTCTCAAAAGTGAATATTATGTTTAAAAAGAATCCTCTGGTACGGGTGGACAAGAATGGGAGACGTGCCGGCATAACAGTAGGAAAATTTTTTCTCTGCTGATGACTGGTGTATGAGACTTACTTGAAAATAATAAACCTCAAAGGCAGCCCGAGAACTAGTGGACCACAGATGGTGGGTGGTCAGCACCTTGGCAGAGCTGAGTGGTGTGTGTTTGGAGAAGTAAGCTGTGGAGCATGGGCTCCATGGTTATAGAGGTTTTATTTACCATGACATATGATGTTTGCTTATATTGATTTAAAAATGTATGGTTTGTTTATTTTTAAAAAGATAATCCACTCCTCCCTGCCGTGGAACTGGATGCATCCTCCTGAAGCTGCTTTGTATCTTTACCAGCTGCATAGAGATGTACCAGGGCCTCAGCCTTTGCTTTGCAGTCTTCAGTCTATCAACTTTTAAGAGACTGAATGCTGTTGATCGCTTGGGGATCTAAGCCTTTGTAATACTTACAGTAGATCAATATGACTTCTAAGCAGACACTTAACTTGGAAAGCAGAAATCACTATTAATTTCAGGGGACAGTTATAATTGAACATTGATTCAGTTAAGCCTTTGTAATAACTAGATTTTTTTGGAGGTAGATGAGGTTTAAGGGTTTCTTATACTTTTGTTACAGAGAGAAACCCGTTTAAACTGCGTTCTTCTAAGCCTCTGCTTCGTCTTCCGTAAAACAGGGTTATTTAACTTATCCAATGTTGTATTGCTTGTAAAGAGATAGATGGAGAGTTTTAATCCTGGTGGGCTGACTTTAGCGCCTGCAGTTTGAACTCTAATGATCACATTTTCTTTTTCTGTATGATACTGCACTGTACCTTTTTATTGTAAATACCGCCAATATTTTTTTTTAAAGAACCAATAAAGTTGAAATGTTGAGAATTTTTGACAAAGGGAAAATCATGGCTCTTACATTTCTTTACTTGGTGGGATGCTTTTAGTATACTCATATGTTTAAGAATAAGAATATATTCAAGTGACAGCTGTAGGACCTCACAGAGATGTTTGTTTTTGAAACAGCGTCTTGCTCTGTCACCCTGACTGGCATGACTGTAGCTCAGTGCAGCCTCAAACTCTCGGGATCAGACAGTCCTCCCACCTCAGGCTTCTGTTGGCCTGAGCCACCATGCCTGGCCTGTTTTAACATAAATTTAACTTTAGGAGAGTTTTATTTTTTATGTATGTATGTATGTATTTATTTTTGAGACAGAGTCTTGCTCTGTCACCTAGGCCAGAGTGCAGTGATGCGATGTCGGCTCAGTGCAACCTGTGCCTCCTGGGTTCAAGCAATTCTCCCGCCTCAGCCTCCCTAGAAACTGGGATTATAGGCACCCGCCACTACATCAGGCCAATTTTTTGTATTTTTAATAGAGACAGGGTTTACCACGTTGACCAGGCTGGTCTCAAACTTTTGACCTCAGGAGATCTACCTGCCTCAGTGTCCCAAAGTGCTGGAATTACAGGCATGAGCCACTGTGTCCAGCCAGACAGTTGTAGATTTACAGAAAAATTATAAAGATAAAAATCTATGCTTTATTTAGATGTCCTTAGCTTTGACCTGCTGTCTTCTTCTCTCTTGTATCTCCAGGCTCCTCCTGCCTCTGCCAGTTTCTTAGGCATTCCTTGTTTTTGGTGACCTTGACAGTTTTGAGGAGTGCTAGTCAGGTATTTTGTAAAATTTTCCTTTTTTGGAATTTGTCTGATTTTTTTCTCTTGACTAGGCTGGTGTTATGGATTTCTGAGGGGAAGACTGTAGAGATAAAATGCCATTTCCATCATACATCGAGGGTACCTGTCATCAGCATGATTGTATCATTGTTGATGTTGACCTTGGTCACCTAGCTGAAGGGACTGTTTGTCAAGTTTCTTCACTGCAGAGTTAGTCTTTCCCCTCCTTTACATACTGTGCTTTTCAGGAGAAAGTCACTAATACGCAACTCACACTTATGGGTGGGGAGTTACACTCTACTTCCTTGAGGTTGGAGGAGCTATGTAATTTCTTCTGTTCAGGAGGGAGATTTGTCTCTTCTTCCTCATTTATTTGTTCAGTTATGTATGCCAGTATGGCCTCATATATATTTATATTTTGGATTATATAAACTTTTATTTTGTTGTTAAACTTGTTTCAGCTTTGTCTACTGTTGGGCAGTCAGTCCTTCCTCCCTCCTTCCCGCCCTTCTGTACTGCTACACCTCTTTTCTTTCTGGCACTAGATGATGCTCCAGGCTCATCTTATATATTTCCTGCCCAAGGCCTAGAATCAGCTGCTTCATCAAGGAATCCAGGCTCTTCTCCTGGAGAATGATAATAGAAAGCAAGATTTGGGTACTAGGTATGCTCATTGCTGTTGGGGTGTCACTTGCCTCTAGGTCCCCTCAGATGACAGAGCATGGAAATATCTGTGTGTATACTAACCCATGAGTATACACATATCGATAAATATTTCTGAATGTGACGATCTGTATTTATATTAAGCTAAACATGAATTGATAGTGATGTCTCCAGCTCTAATTATTGCCATGTGGATCGTTCCAGCCTCCTCCTTTGCTTAATTGTAACTTCCCAAACATTAAGAAACCTGGCGTTTACTACCTGCCATCCATTTACTTAATTCTTTAATTTCAGTGTACAAGTATAGTGGTTTCAGAATTGTTAACACATATCCATTTGGGAAACAGCTTTAGCAAATAGAGTACAGTGCTTATGTACATTTTCTTTTGCCTTTAGTCTTACAGTCTTCGCTCATTTTCAGTTGCTTAGGTCAGCACCTTCTGTCCTGCCCACTTCAGGAAGGTCATCTCATACATTTGTAATACAGTTAGATTTTTTTGTCACACTCTGCATTCCATCCTGGGACCCCTGCTCCCAGCCTCTTAAATGATTTCGTAAAAATTTGTACACATCCAGGTTAGTGCTTTGTGCTGTGAAGTTCCTTTGTGCTGTGAAGTTTGACAAACGCAGTGTTATAGATCCACCATTACAGCATTATGCAGAATGGTTTCACTACCCTAAAAATCCCCGTGTTTCACCTGTTCAGTGCTTCTCCTCCTTCCCAGCTGCTAAGTCCTTGGCACCACTGATCTTTTTACTGTCTCCATAGTTTTGCTTTTTCCAGCATGTCGTATAATTGGAATCATACCATACGTAGCATTTTCAGACTGGATTCTTTCACCTGGAATATGCATCTGAGATTCACCCATGCCTTTTTGTGGCTTGATAGCTCATTTCTCTTTTAGTCACTGAATATTATTCCATTGTGTGGATGTACTATATCTCTTCAACCACTGAAAGACATTTGGTTGTTTCCAGTTTGGGATAATTGGGAATAAAGCTGCTATAAACATTCATGTGCATGTTTTTGTGGGGACATACATTTTTAAATCAGTTGGGTAAATATCTAGGAGTATGATTGCTGGATTGTATATAAGACTATGTTTAGCTCTGTAAGAAACTGCCAAAGCTTGTCTTCCAATGTGTCCGTAGCATTTTGCATTCCCAGTGCAATGAACGAGAGCTCCGTTTTCCGTCCTCTCCAGCACTGGGTGTTATTCAGTGTTTTGGATTTTAGCCGTTCTAATAGTTACGTAGCAGTATCTCGTTTTGGTTTTAAGAAGAGGTTTTTAATGCCTTCTCGATGGCTTAGTTCAGGCTAAGATGCTTTTATTTGGTACTGTGTTTCTAGCTGTTTATAGTTTGGGCAAGTTGCTCTTCCATTTTTGTATTTTAGTAATATTAAAGTTGGACATGTTTATGCCTGACTATAATGAGCATATGGAAAATTGTTGAACTGATTTTCTCCGAGGTTGGGTTTGATTTTTTTTATGTTCTTTTTATGATTGTTCGTGTGCCTTAGGCATCTAGAATATTAATAATATGGAGTACTTAACCTTAATGGGAATGGCAGAAGTTTTTAAGACAAGTCTGAACAACTTACAGAAGATTGTCACATTCCATGTTTCCTACCTAGATGAATATTAACAAGCTGAAAAAGATCTCAAAGAGATGTACATGAATTGCTCATTCATTTGGTCTTCAACAAGTAATTATTAAATGCGTACTATGTGATAGTGGTGCTGTGTGGCAGGGCACTAAGATAAGTAAACATATACCCGTCCCTGCTGTTGTGAAATTTATCTAATGGGAGAGACAGATGATACCTGTATTTCTGTGTTTCATTCAGCACTCAGCAGAATCAACGTTCAGCAGATAGTTGTGTGCCTGCTCTGTGCTGGGCACTGTGGTCTGGCCCTAGGGAAGTCAGTAGGGGACAACAGACTAGGTCTTTGCCTCTCTGGAATTGATGTCCTTGTAGGGGATTGTTTCATTAATTTCAACTTTGGTACTCCTATGAAGACAAAGTGCAGAGAGCTGTGAGCTTATGAATGCAGTTGTCTTGGGCTACGCGGGCAGGCCGGCCTCCGAGAGCAACTGGTCTGGAGGACGAGAGCAGTGAGACAGGTTGAGGCTGAGAGGGGGAGGCGTGGAGAGGAGGAGCGTGACAATGGAAGGTGGCTTGCTTGGTGGGGTAGAAAGAAATGAGGATAATAAATGTAGGCGCTGGTGGTCGGATGGCAGGCCTGTGGATATTATGTTATCAGCTTGCTTTAGTTTGGATGAAATAGTCCTCCCCCAGCAAGAACTGTTTTTGTGCTTCTATCCCAGTCCTTTCCTTTCATAGGTAAATAAAGTACAGATGATACAGGTCAGTGTACTCTTGTAGAGAATGGGGCTTTTTGAGACTACCTTTTTAATGTCATAAAATAGAAGTAGAACAAATATAGAATAAAAAGCATTCCTTTTCTTTTAGCCAATCAAAGTGGATCATAGATGAACAAGACAACCCGACTTTCCAGTAGCTTGTCCCATAGGAGAGAAATCACATATAGTAAGACATTTCAGCGAGAAGTGCTAACAGGGCTAGATACAGAGTTGGGGAAACTGAAGACAAATGGCTTGGACTGGCACAGAGAGGTCCATGTGTGTGGTGGCTTACTCAGAGCCGTGTGGAAGATGATCAGACCAGCCTTCCAAGGGAATGAGAAGACAGGGCCAAGGTCATGGGGCAGCCACTTTAGAAGCATGTAATTAAAATGCTGGCATAAGAATGCTCTATTTATAATATAAAATTATTTTGGTTAAAATATTATTTTAGAAGAATTTATTTTTCTCTCTGTTTATTTATTTATTTTTAAGACAGTCTTGCTGTGTCGCCCAGGCTGGAATGCAGTGATGCAGTCGCGGCTCACTGCAACCTTCACCTCCCAGGTTCAGGCACTTCTGCCTCAGCCTCCGCGGTTGCCAGGACTACAGGTGTGCCCCACCATGCCTGGCTAATTTTTGTATTTTTAGTAGAGATAGGGTTTCACCATGTTGGCCAGGCTGGCCTTGAACTCCTGACCTCAGATGATCCACCCACCTTGGCCTCCCCAAATGCTGGGATTACAGGCGTGAGCCACCATGATCAGCCTATATTTAAAACTTATAGACGATTTCTGTACCATAGCAACTCTGTGAAGGTCTTACTTGGTAGCTGTTAAACTTTGTATCCTACCCCTTCATCTTTTTATGGCCTTGAAAACTTAAGTTTGCTGTATCTGATGATGTAGGCTTATACTGATCGTATACTCTGGAAAGTGTTTTAAGGTTTTAAGCTCTGTAATTTATAGTCTTTATTTATTATTCTCAGATCTTTACACATTGTGTTAGTTCTCGCATTGCCATAAAGAAATGCCTGAGACAGGGTAATTTATAAAGAAAAGAGGTTTAATTGGTTTATGGTCCTGCAGACTGTACAGGAAGCATGATCCTGGCATCTGCTTGGCTTCTAGGGAAGACTCAGGAAGCTTCCAATCATGGTGGAAGGCAAAGGAGGGCAAGGTGTCTCATAGTGGGAGCAGAAGCAAGAGAGAGCGAAGGGAGGTGCTGCACACTTTTAAAAAACCAGTTCTTGTGAGAACTCACGAGAACAGCACCAAGGCGAGGGTGCTAACTAAACTTTATCCATGAGAAATCCAACTCCATGATCCAGCCGCCTCCCACCAGGTCCCACCTCCAACATTAGGGACTACAATTTGACATGAGATTTTGTGGAAACACAGATCCAAACCGCATCACACAGCATTCATATACCAAACTATATAAGCATCTATTACAGTTATAGAGGATGTACACAATTGAAAATTCAGTTATTATTTTAAGATGGCAGATGGAGACACAGCTTGTGGGGTGAGTTTGCAGGTCCTACTGTAGTCCGTGTCTCCCTGAAAAAAGGACGTATGGTGCTTTCATGATATAAACTGTAGTGAAATGGTACCCTTGCATCTTATACAATCCCTGGTGTGTATTCAGGGTATGTGAGGTACAGGGCTGGTGGGTGGGGAGATGCACTGCACCCAGTAGCATGAAGCTGCTGTGTCTTTACCAGACGCAAGATGACACTGGGGTTGGCAAATAGAGGGCATGCGTTCTGCACGTACGCACGCTGATGTCTGTACACAGCCCAAAAACAGTTTGTGTAATGGGGCCTCTCTGCATGAGGCTTTTGCCCCACCAGCCCCACAGGTGATGGATCCAGGTCACTTAGGACTGGCCCAGATTTAACCAATTTTCCATACCTGGGCTCTCTGTTTAAGGTTGAAGGAGTCAGTTTTCATTGGAGGGAAAATGAGACAGTGGCTAGTCTGCCACATTCTTGTATTTTTGCTTTTTACAGCTCTTTTAGAATTTGTCTAGCAGGCTTTCTGGTTTTTGCCGGAAAGCCCAAAAAAATAAAAAATAAAAGTAAAAGGCCTCGTGATTTTTAAGGTCCAATTGAGTAAGACTTAAACCCCAAGTCTAGGAAATGACACACAGTAGGAACTATGTAAATATTTAATGTGGGAGTTTGCTTTTCTTTGTTCCTCTATCTGTTTCTTTTCACCTTGCTTCAAGGTCTGATTAATCAGGAAGACATATTTTGTGCTGCTGTAGTATTTTGGAATAGTTGAGTGACTTTAGTATACTTTTTTCATTTATACCATCCTAGTTGTTTTTTTATTTTAGGACTTTATATTAGCTGTTGTGTGGAATACATTTGATAAACAGGATTCATCTGGTTTCAGCACTATTTTGTCAGGTAGCACATTTCCTTTTTTTAAAATTTGAGAATAGTCTTAGAGTATTGAGTCTGTTTACTTTTAGTGTAAAAACTAACACTTGGCTTTAATTATACCATATTTATTCTTTGTTTTTCACTGGTTAGCCTCTTCTAATTTTTTTTTTCCAGTTTAGATGCTTTTTATGTCATTTTTTTCCTTCCTCTACCATTTGTCTGGTGGTAAGCTCTAGAGATTACATCATGCAGTTTTGACTGACTAAAGACTGTAGTATCACTTCCCAGAAAATGTAAGGATTTTAGAACACGGTAGCACAACGAAGTCCTCCCTCTTTTGGGATATAGTTGTCAAGTGTGTGTGTTTCCTATAAGACATCATTATTACTGCTCTATACAGTTTATTTGTATTTAGATTTATATTCACGGTTGCCCTTCCTCCTACTCTGTTTTCCTAACTGCGTCTCTATTCTTCCATCTGGATTTTTTTCCTCCTTTTGGAAGAATTAACTCTTTCAGATTTCCTTAATACAGGTTTTCTATTGAAGAATTCTTCATTTTTGTTTGTCCAGTATTAATTTTACCTTCCTATTTTTTCAATGTTTATGAAAATTTAAAAATTGAAATTGTTTTCAGTCAGCATTTACATACTTACCACCTGGATTCTACCAGTAATATTTTATTATACTTGCTTTATTACATATCTGTCCACTTAGTTTTTGATGCATTTCAAAGTTTATTGGTACACTTTCCTTCAAGTATTTTCAACATGTTTATTATTACCTAGAGTTGCATATTGACTTAAAGTTTGTTATTCTTTTAGATCATGTTTACATTCAACAAAATGTATACATCTTAAGCTTGCATTCACCTAGCTTTGCTAAGTGCATACACAGGTGTAACCCAAACTCCTTGTAAGATATATATTACCGTTACCTCAGAAAGCTCCTCCTGTCCTTCCCAATGAATGTCCCAGCTCAGGGCAACCACTGTTCTGGTTTTCTTCTACTAAAGATTGATTCTGTCCTCTAACTTGATTTAAATAAAATCATATGTATATACTCTAATGCTTCTCTCACTTGAGCATGTTTCTGAGGCTCATTCATAGAGTCATGTGTATCAGTTAGTTGCTCATTCCTTTTTATTGCTTACTAAACTTCACCTGGAGTATTTGTAGGTTTTTACTGTTATGAACAAAGTTGCTTTGACTATTCTTGAAGAAGATTTTGTTTGTGGACATTTAAAAATATTTCTTCTGAGTAAATACCTAGGAGTGAAATTGCTGGGTCAGAGGATAGATATATACTTAATTTTTATAAGAAGCTGCCATGTGTTTTTTCCCCCAAAGTGGCTGTATCTAAGTTCCGGTTATTTCATGTCCTCATCAGTGTTTGGCATTCTCAGTCTTTTATAGTTTTAGACTTTCTGATGGATGTGTGGTGCATTTACTTCATTGTGATTTCAATTTGTATTTTCTTGATGACTGGTGATACTGAGTACCTTTCCATGTGCTTACTGATCATGTGTGTATCTTTTATGCAGTGTCTGTTCACGTCTTTTGTCCATGACTTTTGCCTACCCCCAAGTCTTGAAGTTATTCTCCTATCCTTAAGCCACCTCCTTTTTTTTTTTTTTTTTTTTTTTTTTTTGGATTGATGTACTTTCTAGGTATAGAATTCCAGATTGGCAGGGCTTCTTTTTGTTTGTTCGTTTTTTGCTGTTCTTGAGCACTTTGAATGTATTATTCCATTATCTTCTGATTTCAGTTATTTTCTGATGAAATCACCTCTCAAGTCATATTTTTTTCTCTGAAAGTATTTTACCTTTTCTCTGTGTTTAGGATTATTCCTACCTTGGTAGTCAAATAATAATTTTTTTTTTCTTTTCAATTTGGAGTAGTCCTATTGTGTGTCCAGTTATACTCTTTGTGTATTCAGTCATGATTCACTGAACTTTTTTAACCTGTGGTTTTATATCTTTCATCAGTATTAGACATTTCTCAGCCATTATTTCTATAAATATTGCTTCTGTCCCGTTTTTCCATCTGTTTCTGGGTCTCTAGTTACATATATATTACACATTTTCACTGAGTCGTGTATGTGTTTTATGTTATTTTCAGTATTTCTTTTTACTCTGACTTTAAAATCTCTGGATTTTTTTCCCCTGACACACCTTTCATTATACTAATATCTCTTCAGTTGTATCTAACCTGCCTTTACACCTATTGTGTTTTGTTTGTGTTTTGAGACTGAGTCTTGCTTTGTGGCCCAGGCTGGAGTGCAGTGGCGCAGTCTCAGCTCACTGCAACTTCTGCCTTCCGGGTTCAAGTGATTCTCCTATCTCTGCCTCTGTAGCTGGGGTTACAGGCGCCCACCACCACACCCAGCTAATTTTTGTATTTTTAGTAGAGATGGGATTTCATCATGTTGGCCAGGCTGGTCATGAACTCCTGACCTCAAGTGATCTGCCACCTGGCCTCCCAAAGTGCTAGGATTACAGGCATGAGCCACGGTGCCTGGCCTAAACCTACTGTGTTTTAACTTTTAGTTGTATATTTTCATCTTAGATATTTAATTTGATATTTTTAGTAATGTTGTCTGCTAAACTTCAGCATCTTACCTGTTTCTTGGACATATTAATCACATTCTTTCAAAGCCCACATCTGACAAGTATGAGTTTCTCTTGTCTGTTTTTCTTGGTTTTGAGTCACTTGGTCTTAAACAGCTGGCATTTTTAGTAGCTTTTGACTGAATCACAAACATTGCATTTTAAAAAACTGGAAGGTCTTTTGGATATGAGTACTGTCCTCCAGTGAGCATCTAATTTTGCTCCTGGCAGACAGTTAAGGTTGGACCACGTCACCTTCGTCCAATCAGTTATTGAGCTGAGTTTTGAATCAGCTGCTTCATTTTTCTAAGACTTGGTCTATTTCTGGTCCACCCCACTCTTTAAGATGCAGTTCTCCTCCTTTTCTCCCTCTGCTTTCCTTCATTTTGCAGTCTTCTTAATTATGATTTATTTAAAATCACAACTTAGACTCTAGTTTCCTTTGACTCAGAAAAAAAAAACAAAAAACAAAAAAAAAACCTATTTGTAATTTTAAAACTCCAGAAAATAGGATTTGAGATTCAAAGCGTTAATTTTCCAATATCCATCTAGGTATCTCTGCATCTCGATGTTATTTAAATGGGTGTTAGTTTTTCTGTCAAATGTAGTGTTTTTGCAATGACATATATAAAGTCTCAAGAGGTTTACATTTAACGTGTGACGGTGCCTTCAGCCTCTTTCTCTGCTAAGCACTTTTGCTTTGCACGTTATGCAAAATTGTGGCTATAATTTGCCTTACTAACTCCCTGTGGCCAAGTATTTTTAAAACCTGACAGTAAAAGGTACTGGCTAATCTCCAACTGTTTAATTGTAATCAAATTGTCTACCAAGGTTACAGATCTGATTTTTGGGCTTTTTTTTTCTTTTCCCTGCTTTTTTCTAGAAACATTCAGAATGTTTTACCAAGGTTAGTCAGTAGGCAGGAAGTGGAATTTAAGAAACTTTTTCAGTATTTTAGCAGCACTAACTTGTAGTAACCTCAGAGTCTTCATTACATAATTGAAGGTACTTGTATACTTTCTGTGCTAACTTGCTATTTCAGTTGTCATTCAGTACGGATCAGTCACATGCCCGTAGATGTCTTTTTAGCATTAGAGTGTTGTCCTCACATCCTTCACACTAAGAAACTGAAGAATGCCACTACATATCTTCTAAGAAAATACCTGTCTATTGAAACAGTTTCAGATTGAGTATTTAGAACCTGCCCTGAGAATTTAACATAGGAAATATAGAAAGATATATTTTTACTGCCTTTTCTCCTCCATTGTTGACTCCATGCAAACATGTCTTATTGTTGCATAGCAACCGGTCCTGTATTCGTTATTTTTGTTTAGCAGGTTTTTTTTCCCCCCCCATGGAATATTGCATGTGTATCACAATTTCCAGTTTCTCAGTGATGAAGGCTTTTACTTAACCCTTTTTCCTTAAAACAGAAAAAGCTTCAAGGCATACAGGTACATATCGCTTTGTTATTCTTATTTAAGTCTAAGTTGAAGTTTTATAAAATGGAGGGCATTTTACATGCATTGAGTACTATGTCTTTAGTCACTTTCAGTCTGAAACAGGTCTCCAGTCTTATCTTGGTTTCAATGACCTTGACACTTCTGGAGATTACAGGCCAGTGGAATGTTCATCAGTTTGGATTTATTTTCTCATAGATTCAAGTATGCAGATAGTACAGAAGAGATGCTGTGTGCTCTTTATATCCTAAGTTTGTGATTTTGGCTTGCTCTGTTATTGGTAGTATTAACTTTGATTCCTTAACTGAGGTAGAGTTACTAGGAAACCCTGGCCAGATTTTGGCATTGTAAAGTCTATTTATTTATAATTGGTGAATGTCATTGTGGAGAGACTGTAAATACCTTGTTCCTCATCTAACTCACACCTAGTAGTTTTAGCATTAATTCATGTTTCTTGGCAGAATAAATTAATACTGTGATGGTTGTTAAATGGTGATTTTCTAATCCAGTTATTCCTTCAACTCTTATTAGCTGAAAGTGAGGAAAAACTTGTTTCTTTTCCCCTTTATGTGTGGGCTGGTATGAGTATAGACTCTTGTATTTCTATTTTATTTAATGGGATATAATCTCTTACCATTATTATACAGTTCCATGTTTAAATCACCTCAGACTTGTCCAGTGGCTGCTGTTTCTTGCAGGCTTCTGTCTTTTTTTTTTTTGAAATGGAGTCTCACTTTGTTGCCCAGGCTGGAGAGCAGTGGCATGATCTCGGCTCACTGCAACCTCCGCCTCCCCCCGGGTTCAAGCACTTCTCGTGCCTCAACCTCCCTAGGAGTTGGGATTATAGTCACCACCCACCACCATGCCTGGCTAATGTTTGTATTTTTAATAGAGATGGCATTTCACCATGTTGGCCAGACTGGTCTCGAACTTCCCACTTCAAGTGATCTGCCCACCTCGGCCTCCCAAAGTGCTGGGATTACAGGTGTGAGCCACCACACCCAGCCTTCTGTATCTTTTTGATATGTCTTTGTCATCATTGGAGCAATTTCTTTCTGGTACACTAAGATATCTCTGCTCTAGCCCTGCAGTCTGCCATTTCTCCAAGAGTCTCTGGTTCCTTTTAGTGGAAAAAATTTAGAAGCCAAGATCTAGATTGTGGCTGTGCTCATTGCTGTGGGTGTTTGCTGGGCTAGTCCTGGGCAGTGGGCTGACTGAGGGAAAATAGGCGTGTCTGTGTGTGTGTCCTTGGGTATCCTCCTGATACTTCAGATCCCATTTCAACACCAAAGGGTTCTTCCTCTTCTCTCCCTTTCCATATCTGTAATTGCTTTATTTGACAGTTGAGAAATGTAGCTCCCGTTGGACTCAGCTACATTTACTTATTGCGTCAATTTCCACTGTAAGCCAGCAATCCTCTGTTGCTGCAGTGCTTCCTTCCCAGTGCTTTCCCTATGTGACTCAAGGGTTGGCAGCCTAGCCGATGCCTCAGGCTGGGCCAGTGTGCCAGTCCACCCTCACCCCATTTGGGGACCCTGTCTTGCTTGACCCCACTATGGCTTTTTACTTCAGGAAAATGGGTGGTGCGGGGCGGGGAGAGGGGCAAGAAGCCTAAATCCATCTTTGAATAAGCTGCTTACTTTCTGTTACTAGAGTCCAGGTACAACCCGACTGTGTCACATGGCGGCGTAGCCCTCATTTTAAGAGTATTTAAAAAAACCTATTGGCAAATTTAACAAGACCAAATATTTGTTTGGATCATATATTCTTGGAGATCTATTTTCTTTGAGTGTTTATTTGTGCCAAACATTCAACTTCGTCTGTTTTTTTTACAGTAGATTGGGTCTTAATTATTTCTGTATTCCTCTTAGAGGTTAACATATAAGGGACTTGAATGATAAATTAGCAGATACAGAGCACATGAGAGAGGTACCTGAAAATTTAAGAAAAACGTTCTGTTAACATTGAAACGAAATATCATGTAAAGTACTAGAAAGTATTGTTATTCACAGATAGGCAGCATCATGAGTTGGCTCTAAAAATGGGAATGAACAGTTTTTAAATACTGTCGTTCTTTGGCAGAGTTGAGGAGCACTTGGTGATGCTAATTCTTCCCATTCTGAAGGTTTATATGGGTGTAACTCTTTCCTTTGCTTTCAGCCAAAGGCTTTTTATTTCCAAAAATGAGGTATAGAAGAAAAGCCTTTTATTCCCATTTTGGGTAGTGAGTGGCTTATTTTTCTTTTGACTGCAAGTGCTGTGTTAATATAAAAAACGTTTGTCAAGAGTAGACCCTTTCTAAGAAATGTGTTAGGCAAGATTTGTTTCTGTTATCTTAGTTAGGATTTTTCTCTTTTCGGTTTTGTTTTGTATTCTTTTGGCTTTGTTTTGTTTGGTCTTGTTTCTCTTAAATAAAACTAATTTTGGAGTGTGCTGACTCATGAGGGTGGTACCGGGTAGCCAATGGAAATCCATGGCATAAGTTCCTAGAACATTAATTTTACCTGAAATTTGGGAGAGAGACTTATTTTATAATGAGAGGAATATGGGTATCCTAGAGTATCATGCAAATTAGTGTGATTTTTTTTTTAATCCTCTGGCCTTTTGGAATCAAATTAGTGTGGATTTTTAAGATTAAAAATGAGAAAAGAAATTTAGTTTTTTTGTTTTGTTTTGTTTTTTGAGACGGAGTTTTGCTCTTGTTGCCCAGGCTGGAGTGTAGTGGCATGATTTCGGCTCACTGCAACCTCTGCCTCCCGGGTTCAAGTGATTCTCCTGCCTCAGCCCCCGAGTAGATGGCATTACAGGTGTGTGCCAGCATGCTCAGCTTTTTTTTTGTATTTTTAGCAGAGAGGGGGTTTCTCCATGTTGGTCAGGCTGGTCTTGAACTCCGACCTCAGGTGATCTGCCCGCCTCGGCCTCCCAAAGTGCTGGGATTACAGGCGTGAGCCACCGTGCCTGGCCAGAAATTTAGTATTTTATTGGAGGACTGTTTTAGGCTGTGGCCCAAAACCCTGGGAATATTTGTTCACTCTCTCTACCGTTACACTGTGTAGGGAAAATAAAATGACAAACCTACATGTTTTCTCACAGATGATAAATGTATTTCTTCCTCTCTCCAGCCTATTAATTAATGTCTATCACTGCTGTCTCTTCTAGCTTCCACAGTTCACTTTCTTTCAGTGAATAATTTGATGACTGTTCGATTGATTTTCTGAAGCGTTATTTGTATGAAGTCAGCCCACATAAAAGCATCTTTCCATACTGTTTTCATGGGAAAACGGACGGTGGTGGTGATCTATCACTTGGCATGTCACTGCCGTCAGAGCCTCAGTTGATGACTAACCCAACACTGAGAGCTGCTGCCCCTGCCTGGGGATATAGTGTGTGATGTCCTCCCACGCTACCACCCCCACCCCTGCCTCTTTTTTTTTTTTATTACCCCCACCCTTTTTTTTTTTTGTAAAGAATTTTGCTTTTCCCCCCCGGCTGGAGTGCAATGGCATAATCTCGGCTCACTGCAACCTCTGCCTCCCAGCTTCAAGCGATTCTCCTGCCCCAGCCTCCCTGGTAGCTGGGACTACAGGCCCCTGCCATTACACTCAGCTAATTTTTTGTATTTTTAGTAGAGATGGGGTTTTGCCGTGTTAGCCAGGATGGTCTCAATCTCCTGACCTTGTGATCTGCCTGCCTCAGCCTCCCAAAGTGCTGGGATTACAGGTGTGAGTCACCGCATGCGGCTGATCATATGACTCTTTAAAAACAAATACCTGGTCATTGGTTCTCCTGTTGACTCGAGACCTGGTAGGTTTCCCCTTGTCTGTCTAGTCTCACTCCATAGCTTGTGAGGCACACCATGCCTGTGTGCCTTAATTTTATTTCCTGAATCAAACCTCTTGCCTTAAAGGTTCACCCAGTGGGAGAGAAAAGATAGCAGTTATAGATTGGAGTTTGAAATTAAACTTCTCATTTAGTATTGCAAACATTATGAAACATATATCAAAAATCAGTTGCCCTTGAATCCTCCTGCTGTAAGGTTGGAGCATATTGCTATCCATAGGAATTCGAAATAGAAAATGCTACCATACCAGGATCATGGGGTAGAACAAATTAGTAAACAATCTTCAAAATTAAAGTTCTTCACTTAGAACAGAATAGCATGTGTGGGTTTGTGTGTTTAATTGTCAGGCAGCTAAGACTAATAGTCATTAGTAGAAATGTCAGGCTCAGTTTTGTGATCACAATACTCTTCTGGTTTGGGTATGTGTCTTTTAACAAGTAGCCATAAACATCTGGTAGACCTGTTGGTTTTCTTTAGTTACCAGGAAAGATGGTGGAGTGTATGTAGGTTGATGACTAGTTTATTTATATAAAAGGGGAAATACAAAGACCAGGCTTTTTCTTAAACAACTGAAGAGTATGCTGGTTCTAGTTTCTTTTCTCTGAATCGTGTGTGTATGGTGGTAATTTAGTGACTGGGAGGCACTGTAAATTATTGGTTATAATAAATTGATGTCATGCCCGCAGCACAGCAAGCAAAAAGACAGAAATAGTAACAGGTTTTTGTCCGGGAAACCTCAAGCATATGATGAAGTACTGCCATGTTGATTACTTAAAAAAAAAAAAAGGAATGGAAACAAAAGATAAGTATTAGAACTTTAAGCTTAATAAACCAGATTACAGAGGAAAAAGCTTATTGCTTCTTGCTCCTGAAAATCTGAGTAGTTAAAGAACTGTTTAGAAATCTCTTAACCATAATTTCATGATTTACTAGTGGATGGAGTACGTAGTATTGTGAAAAATTAATTACTGTGATGTTCACAAAGTAGCAGTACTCTTAACTCTGCCAGATGGTCTTTTTTTGGGATGGAGTCTCACTCTCTGTCACCCAGGCTGGAGTGCAGTGGCGTGACCTCGGCTCATTGCAATCTTCACCTCCTGGGTTCAAGCAATTCTTGTGCCTCAGACTCCCAAATAGCTGGGATTATAGATGTGTACCACCATGCCGAGCTAGCTACTTTTTCGTATTTTTAGTAGAAATGGGGTTTCACTACGTTGGCCAGGCTGGTCTTGAACTCCTGTCCTCAAGTAATCTGCCTACCTTGGCCTCCCAAAGTGCTGGGATTACAGGCATGAGCCACCATGCCCAGCTGGATGGTTATTTTTAACCACAATTTTGCAGGGGGGTGTAACTTTTATTTTGAAAAAATTTAATAGAAAACTATAAGTCTTACACCCAGATTCCTTTATTGTTATATTTACCACATCAGCTTTATTATTTTCTCTATGAATGTACATTATTTCTTTTTTTCTTTCTTTTTTTTTTTTTTTTTTAGATGGAGTCACTCTTGTTGCCCAGGCTGGAGTGCAATGGCGTGATCTCCACTCATTGCAGCCTCCATCTTCCGGGTACAAGCTATTCTCCTGCCTCAGCCTCCCGAGTAGCTGGGATTACAGGCGCACGCCACCACAACCAGCTAATTTTTTGTATTTTTTATGGAGATGGGGTTTCACTGTATTGGTCAGGCTGGTCTCAAACTCCTGATCTCAGGTGATCCATCCACCTTGGCCTCCCAAAGTGCTGGGATTACAGGTGTGAGCCACTGTGCCCGACCTACATTATTTTTTTCTCAACCATTGGAAGTTGCAGATATAATGCTCCTTTGTGTGTGTCCTAAAAACAAGGACATCCACCTACAGTAACACAATGCAGTAATCAAAATCAGGGAAATGAACGTTGATATAGCACAGCTATATAATCTACAGACATTATTCACAGTCTACCAATTGTCCCAGTAAGTCCTTTGTCACAAAATAAACATAAACTTTCTGGTGTTCCAGGGTACAGTGTGAGATCACACGCAGCATTTATGTGGCATATCTCTTTAAGTGTCCTTTAACCTTTACCTTGTCTTTGCTGTTCATGACCTTGATATTATTGAAAAGTACAGACAAGTTATTTTATAGTTAATTTCTCCTTCAATCTGGGTTTATCTGGCATTTCCCCAGGCTAAATGATGTGTCCTTTATGCCTCACATCAGGAGCACATGATTTCGGTATGATCCACACAGACAGTGTTAACTTCGCCCTCTTGCCACGATTCTCCCCTGTAAAATCACTACTTTTTCCTTTGTTATTAATAAATATCTTACAGGGAAATATTTTGAGACCACGAGATATCCTATTCCTCCTCTAACCATCAGCCACTCATTTTGGCATCCACTGATGATTTTTACTTGAGTTAATGATGTTTGTCAAATGACAATATTCTTAACTGAACCAGACGGTAATTTTTATACTGAGCAGCCATATATGGGGGCTTTTGGTAATTCTTAGAAGAATTCTGTAAGTATTTTGAATGACTGTAGTTGTGGGATACCTTTGTCCTGAAATTAGTGTGTCTCTTGCCCTCTGTCCTCCTGTACACTTGGATGTATGGCCTTGACCTGTGGAATGGGCAGCCCAAAGGCAGAAGGTACGTGGCCTGTCAGAACTGTGGACAGGGTCTACCGGCTGCGCTGTGGGTGCGCACGCTGCCTTTATGCTCCCTCACTCTCTTGCTTCAGGGGCTTGTGGTTTCTGCAACCCAGTACATTTCGACTTTAAAGCTTGGTTTCAGGTGTAACCAGTTATTAATAAAATTGATCTGTGGTTTTCTTGTTTGTTTACTTGAAAATAGCTGTTACTGAATTCTGTTGTCACATTTTTATTGTTATATGCTAACCAGCGCTAGTAATGGTTTTCCCTGGAAACAAGTGACCTCTCTATAGCAGTGCAAAATGGATTTTAAGAAATATGGAATCTAGGTCTATGTCCAGTATAAAACCTAAAGACTGTAATGTACTCCCCGAATTATAGCTGGTTCATGATGCCAAAATATTTTTGATTTTTTCTTGTTTGATTGCCATTAAATAATGCCTTTTATTAGTCCTCATTTTATATTCTTTTTCTTTTAATCGTAACCACCTCTCTCCCCCAAAATCCCTAAATTTCCAAACTACAATTTATTAATCTTTTAAAGTTAAAAAAAAAAAATCCTAAATGAGGGTCACCTTATTCCACCTTTACCAGTGAGTACTGCAAGGGGTCAGAAATGTCCTCCTTCCTCCCCTTCAGCCTCTGCTGTGTCTGAGATCCCACCGCCCCTCCTGCAGGTCTGCGCTTCCTCCCTGGCAAGCTGGGTAGGACCAGTCTTGTCATCAGCAGCTTCTGAAGTTGCTAAAGCTTGTGGAATGCAGTCTGACCCATAAATTAGCCCTGATTGAAAGCTGAAGTGTGTTGAGGGCTGAGGGTTGTCCTCCTCAGCTGCTGTAGTGGGCCCTTCCCTGGCTGGCTTGCCGCTGGCCTGAGATTCCTTCTAACCCCTCCTGGATACCTACTGGGAGAACATGAAGGCAGCATCCAGTTCTCTGTTGAGCACAGTTCAGGAAAAGTGGAAGGTAACAGCATTCCTTTCCATCTGGTTATGCTGATCTAAGAATACATCGGCTGAATGAAAAGAGAAGGGCAGCCCCTACCAGCCCAGGGCCACCTGAGCTGCCAGGGAACGCCTGTCTGTATTTCTTTCCTGCTGCTTGTACTTCCACCCTCTGTCATCTCTCCATCCAGTGACTCACAGCTGCAACCCTAGCTAAGATTTAACTCCTCCGACTTAGGGTCTTCCTGTCCCCTCTCCTCCCACCCGCTGCCCAGCTGCCTGCTGCTTCACCAATCAATCAGATGGATCAGATTAGCCCCCAAAGGGCAGAGGTGTTAGGCTGCCTTTGCTCATCAGCCTCCTCCTTGTTCTTAGGTGTCTTTCTTATGTGAGCCTTTCTCTTCTGCTCACTTGTCCCCACCTTGTTCTATAGGATTCTTGGTGGCTCCTCCAGCCAGGGTGCCTTAATGTTGATGTTCACAGAATGCTGGGGGTCGGGAGTAATAGGCAACTCCTCCTTTACCACCAACCTCATTATTCATTTTTTTTTTTAATCTAGTGGATTTTTGCCACACATGCATTACAATCTCAGATGATTCTACAGTATACCCATTTGTGGAGAATCACTGTTCTCTAAGAGAAAGTAAAGCAGATGTTATATTCTCTCTCTCTCTCTCTCTGTCTCCTTCCCCCTCCTTCCACCCCCACCCATAGGCACACTCTGGGATGCCCTGGGAGGGCAGTGGGCAGTGGGATATTGTGTTTCAGAAAGTAGACAGGCTCCCACAGACCCTGGCTGAGGCAGAGGTGGACAGGATTTACCCAGCACGGCTAACTTTGCACACATGGTGAGGGGAACCTACTGCCTCAGCCACAGAACTGCAGCCTGGCAACATCAGGCCTGGAGAGGGGAGGAGGGGTGGCTGGAATCTGAGAATACCTAGGGGTTATGCAGAGCAATTGGGGTGGATTGAATTATTCTCAGCAAGCAACATGACCAGGGTTCCATATTGAAAGACCACCCTGACAGGTTCAGAGCAAGGTGAGGCTGGGGCAGGGGAGACATAAGAGATTTCTGCAACAGCCAGGTGAGAAATGAAGAGAATCGTAGCTGAGAGGCTTGCTGGTGGGCTACAGAAGAGTGCGCATATCGGAGAGACTTGTGAGCTGCATCTGCAAGAGTTTGGTCCCTGACTGATCTGGGGGTGCGGGGGCTGGTAGGGAGCAGCCAGGTGTTCTTGTCAGTGTACCTTTTAATGGTTCTTAAGAAAGCTGTTGAACAGTTCTCCTAACCTATTCCTGTTATCACTTTGCCGTGCACTGTAACCCCAGGAAAGATTTTTGTGTCTCTTCTGGGCTAAACCCGGCAGGAGACAAACTGGGACCAAATTAGTGAGGAGACCTGCTGCAGGACACAGAGCCTGTGAGAAGCAGGCTCCAGCCCGTGTCTTCTTGCATTGTGTTTACCAGTCATGTTAAATGCAGCGGCACTGCAAACCTCAATAATTTTGTTTATAGCTAGCATTTTTGCATAAAGTCGTCTCTTATTTTTTGCCTTGATACTCTTTAAAGTGAAAATCACAAAAGTTATTCTAGAAGTAACCCCCTGGCTCCTGAAATGACGACATACGGTGACAACATTTTGCCTCATTCAACCTAGAGTGTCACCTTAGTTCCTGGATGATAAGGGATATTTGGAATGAAATATTTATTTTATGCTGTAGAATACTGGATAACTGTGCCACTGCACCAGATATATAGTGAGTATTCACAAAATATTGGTTGTGTGAAACGAATTGTGTGAAAGAAGTCGCTTTTTCTCGTACCTTATTCAGAATGATGCTTCGGAGGGATTTTGTGACTCACTGAGCTTCACTTGCTGATGCAGCTGTAATGCTGGATAGACAGTGGGATAAAATGAACATACTCTGCTGTTCGTGGTCTTTGGGGGTTCTATTTTGAGGCGTGCTATGTCTGTTTTTAGTTTCTTGAAACTGCCTTTTATGCACAAAACCAAAGTAGACAGTGTATAACCACAAAGCCATGCAGAATCTGATGCGTCGTGTTTCCTGCTCCAGCGCTGCCACTTCCAGGTTTTTCGTCTAACTTGAATCAAACGTGTTTATTTTTTACAGAGCTTACACAAGAAAATTTATTTTTGAAATTACTTTTCAGAAAATCTATTTTTAACTGGTAAAATACATGTCACATCTAAATGTACAGTTCAGTCATTTAAGTATATAAGTTGTGCAATCAGTTTAAGTATATAAGTATATACTTAAACTTAAGTATTTAAGTATATAAGTATATACTTAAACTTAAGTATTTAAGTTGTGAAATCAGAACTGTTTCATCTGAAATGATGTGTTTTGAAGGAGTTCCGTTAGAATTGAAAAGGTAGGACGGTGAGTCGCGGCATCTGCAGTGTCTTGGTGTCAGGAAGACACAGCCTGGTACCAGTCAGTCCTGGTGATGTGGGCAGCAGGAGTGGGAGTGGGGAACAGCTCTGTGGTGGATGGGAAGGCACACTGCTTCGGAGGATGCTGCACTTAGAAATCAGTTTCTTTAGGCAAAGTCTGCACATACCTGGCTTACCTCCAGGAAGTGGGGCGCCAACATAAAGGTGAAGGCTCCAGATCAGCGTCAGCAGACTCTTCATGTAAAGGGCTGGCTGGTAGATATTTTAGGGTTTTTGCAGGCTGTGGGGTCTTGCTCCCAACTACTCAGCTCAGCCACTGTAATGCAGAGACAGCTGTAGACAGTAACGAAAGTGAGCGTAACTGTGTCCAGTAAAAATTTTAATGGGGGATTTTGGCCGGTGGGCCGTAGTGTGCCGACTCCTGCTCTGAATCACACATCTGAGTGGTTTTGTCTGGGGCCTGGTACCACTGGGTGCTGTTTCCTGTCTAGTTACCTGGTTTTTTAAAGTACGCTTTCCCTGCTGTAAGATGGGAGCAATACCTATAAAACCTGTGCCTGGCATGTGATGACATGAAATAATATGTAAAATGCCACTCTGAAAGAAGTTACTAATGTGTTTTTCTGTGAGATGCGATTCTGAAAAGCGGCATTTAAATCATAGTTTGTTCATGGGCTCCTGTGTTTAATAGAGTAGTCAACTTAGGGCTTACAAGAGGGCTAAACCACTCCAACAGATGCCTGAGAGGATGCAGCCGAGAGATGTTAATTTCTCTTTCCAATAACAGGATGGCTGTTCCAGGATGTTGGGAGACCCTGTTCCTTGTAGTCATTGAGGGGTCTAGGGTCTTCTATTTTGCTTTACTGCCAGCTCCTGTGGCATTGTCCTTGATTGATCAGTAGCATGGATACTGTGCTCAGCAGACAGACAGCTACAGGTGGGGAAAGAGGGCCTGGGCACACAGAGCTCAAGCCAGGTCTTAAGCAAGAGCTGAAAGGGGAGCAGCTCACTCACTCACACTCTACTGGAGAGGTTTTGGGTCACACTTAACTGGTCAGAAGGCCCAGTAGCCAGAGCCAGACCATGCAGACAAAAAGTCAGGGTTTGTGATTTAACTTAGAAATAGAGGCAGGATGGAAAAATGGATTTGTGTGGAGACTTGGAGATCATGTACCATGCAGTAGATCTGTTCTGGGAGGAGAAGGAAGCTATGGTTGTGAGTGATGAAGGTCACTGCACTGGGTGTTCAGAAGCAGCTGTCACAGCCTCTTCCATTCAGCACTTATTATGTAGCTTTATTTAATGTTGCAAAATACCACATAGAGAAGAAGGAATATAAGGGCAAAACTAATGGCTGGATAGCTGTTGTGGCTTGTAATTCTGACCTAAAATTAGTTTAGAAATTACAATTGAAAATGCAATTGTGAAGTATTTTGAAATATGTTAAAATGTTGCCTAGCCTGCTGAAATGTTTCTCAGCTGAGGTACCCATGTAAAATGTGTGCATACATATCAACAGGCTAAGAAACAGAGGAGTCAAACTATTTGATTAGTTGAGACAGGTTTACCTCCAATTAACTTTTTAATTCTTTTCTTTCGGTTTGTAGCACTTGGTGATGCATGTGTTAATGTTCATAATAAAACAAAAGTTACCCATTCTTAGATTACTTTATTACTACGAGTAATGGCTTTCCTGCTGAAGGTGCTTCGTAGCTCCATGAAGAGGGCACAGAGAAAGTTACTTGATGCCTTTGAGTCACTTTCACTTTAAAAGATGCTAGTAGCCTTTGGATCCCACTTTGCCCTGGTGCTTGGCCAAGGCCAGGGCATCTGACTGCCTCTAATCACACTGAGGAAGGAGGTGGTAGAGGGGGAGGTTTGATCTATGCTGATGGCCCTACCCTTGCTGGTGCCCTCTGTTGCTGGGACTTGGCGCCCCACCTGCTTACCAAGCAGAAGTGATCTCAGAGTGGTCTCCATAGCCAAGAGAGTGGGTTTTGTCAGGCAAGGAAGGATCCTGAAGATGCACACCCTCCCGGTGTGGAACATGGTGCTATCCCCAGCTCATCTCCCTTGGTACCAGGAGTGTTGGTGTTCTGTACACACTAACTAGAGGACTTTCCCACTCTTCTGTTTGCCTGTTTGCTCTTAGGCATTATCTAACCCAAATTTGGTTCCGTGGGAATAAACATACTTGGTCAGAAAGTGTGAATAGTTATTTCTAGCATTTAAAACTTTCTTGCTGATGATGCTATTAAAATATGCACATGTGCATGCACGCAGTATGTCTGCAGCTGGAGAGGAAGGAGCATGCACTGCTCCCGGGCAGCTGGTCAGGCTGGTGGCCCAGCCATCATGCCTGCTCCTTGTCCAGGGGAGGAAGTTGATGTTCTGAAGGTGTCTGCTGAAGAAGTGAGTGTTCTGAAGGAGCACAGCATATTCAGTCTGCTCCAGGGTTGGTTCCCTCTGGAAAGCTTCCCTGGCCCCCTCACTGCTGTGTGGTCTCCCTCAGGTTTTCCCTGCTGGAGAGGCCTTCCCTGACCCCAGGATGTGACACTGTAGCCCTGCCCTCGACGCTCTCTCCCCAGCTTTGTGGTTCTCCAAAGCTCTCATCACTGTCCGACACATTGCTTATTTATTGCTTGCTTGCCAGGCAGGCATTTCTAGTTGTCTTAGCTGAAGAGATAACTGAGAGTCAGCCTGAACTCTACTGTGTGGAGTGGCTGTGGGTCGTGAGCAAGTTGCTGAACACACAGACTAGAGTATCCCTGAATGTAAAACGTGGATAGTAAGAGCTGTTTCGTCAGATTATATCAGTGCATATAGACTAGGTCCTTGGGATAGCTTCTGAGAGATTTTATTATATTAAATCACATAAATTATTTCACTTCAATGGGAGAGGAGTGGTAATAAGCATTTTTAAAAATATGGTGCCTCTGATGGGTTAAAGGGCTGGCTGTCAGTTTAAACATGTTGCCTAGTGTTTGGCTAAAAGGACAGTTGAATGATTGTGCAGGGAAAGAGGTTATTTTGGAAATACATGTAGGATGATTACTGTCAGCTATCACATCTTACCCTTTGGGTAAATGCTTAATAAGGTAATATATTAATGCTGGGCTCTGCTATGTGCTAGGGCCGTGGAAAGAATCTGTGAGGCCTTCAGGGAACCTCTGTGGAACCACCAAGGATGCATTTCGAACTCTGAATTCTGAGAATTCTAGTTGATCATCCTTGAAGGATGCATTTCTGAAGATGTTGTATTTGAAAGTCCCCTTGGCAACAATATGGCTCTTATTGCTATATTGGTTGGGAGTGAGGGGAATTGGGGTGAAGGTTGGCTGTCTTGCCTTGGCTGGTCTGCCCCTAGACCCCTGCGTCGCTGTCTGGGAATCTGAGGGGTAGGGGTTGGGGTGGGCATGGGGATGTCTTTTGTGAGCAGGCAAAGGCCCTGGGTGGAGTGTGGGTGTTCTCGTAGCGTGGTGCATCTCTTCTGTTGTGATGTTTAAGTATTGACTGGAGCCACTTACGTTATCTGTGATCAATCTTTTTGTCCTCACCTCTAAATGAGAGAGATGATATCTACTCATTCATATATTCAGCAAGTACTTAGAGGGCAATTACTGGTCCTTGGCACCTAAAACAAAATGAGTTTTGCCCTCACGGAGTTTAAAATTGTGAGAATTAAGTGAGCAAAGAGAGAAGTATGGTATCTCATAGGAGATACTTAAAAATATTTCTCTCTTATTTTTAGAGCTTTTTAGTTTAGAATACTGTCTTAAAGAAAAAAGATCTTATTGTGAATTAATTACTTGCAATTTATATTCACCTGCCTCTTTCCACAAATGATCTGAAGTTGAGCGTATTTCATTTATTACTGTAAAGTTTTTGTTTTTGCTTAGAGTAGTGAGTAGATGGATGAATGAAGGAAAATGAATGATTTTATTATAAATAAGCCAGAGAAAAAGTACTACCAGTTCCTCCCTAGAATCTACTTAACAGATAATTTGAGGACTTTCTTCCCTAATAGGTTGCTTTAAAAAAATAAATTTTTGAAGCAGCTTTAGATTCACAGCAAAACTGAATGGAATGTGTAGAGATTTCCCAAGTGCCTGCTGCCTCTACACATGCGCAGTCTCCCCCAGTGTGGATACCTTGTACCAGAGTGGTACCTTTGTTAACCATCAGTGAACCTGCAATGACATTATCATCACCCAAAGTCCACAGTTCACAACAGGAGTCACTCTTGGTGTTGAACATTCTGTGGGTTTAAACAAGTTTATAACAAATACTCTCATATATGTATCATACGGAACAGTTCACTACCCTAAAAATCCCTCCTTCCCCTCAACCCCTGGCAGCCACTCCTTTTTACTGTCTTCACAGTTTTGCCTTTTGTTTTACAGTGTTACATAGTTGGAATTCTACAGTAGCCTTTTCAGTTTGGCTTCTTTTACTTAAAATGTGCATTTAAATTTCTTCTGTGTCTTCTCATGATTTGATAGCTCATTTTTAGAAAAATGCTGAATAGTACTCCGTTTTCTGAATGTGCCAAAGTTTATTCATTCACCAACTGAAGGATATCTTGGTTGCTTCCGAGTTTGGCAATTATGAAAAAAAGTGCTGGAAACACCCATATGCAGATTTTCGTTTGGACATTAATTTTTCAGCTCTTTTGGGTCAATACCAAGGAGCTCACTTGTTGGATCCTGTGATAAGAGTATGTTTAGTGTGGTAGAAAACTGAACAGGTGACTGCACCATTTGGCATTCTCACCTGCAGTGAAGGAGAGCCCCTCTTGCTCCATGTCCCGTCACTCCTCTCAGCCATTCTCAGAGGTGTATGGTGGCATCTCACTGTGGTTTCCATTTGCATTTCCCTGATGACAACAATGACTTTTCACATGCTTTTTTGGGCCATCTGTTTAACTTTGGTGACATGCTTGTTAAGTCTTTGGCTACTTTTTAATTGGGCTGTTTTTGGTATTTTTGAGTTTAGAAGTTCTTTGTATATTTTAGGTAAGTGTTATAAGTCTGTGACTATTCTCTCAGTCTGTGACTTGTCTTCTCATTTTCTTGGCAGTGTCTTTTGCAGAGCAGAAGTTTTTAATGAAGTCAAGTTTATCAGTTCTTACATGGAGTGTGTCTTTGGTGTCGTGCCTAGAAAGTCATCACCAAACCCAAGGTCATCTAGATTTTCCCCTCTGTTTTCTTGTAGGAGATTTGTAGTTTTGCCCTTTGCATTTAGGCCTGGGATCCTCTAAAGGGTAAGGTCTGTGTCTCATTTCATCTCCCTGCATTTGGATGTCCAGTCGTTCCAGCTCCATGGGTTGAAAAGCCTATCTCTTCTCTGTGGGATTGCCTTTGCTGCTGGCCTGTGCTTTGAAAACTATCCGTATTGCATCCCTGGGAATTTGGCCCTATGGAAGCTTTACTAGCTTCCCTTCCCCACCCACCTTTCCCCTAAAAGACAAACCCACTCCCTTCCCTTCCCTCAGTCGCCTCTCCAGTGTTTTTCTTATCCTCTTTTGTGAAAGAAAACTTTAAGAATGGTGCCTTTGTGAGGTAGATGTGAAGTTGAGAGTCCCTGCAGACTTCATATGAACAAGCGGCAAACGTGGAGTCTTCAGCCTCGCAGCTGTCATGCTCAAAACATAGGGTCCACACCTGTGGCATGTAACCCCCACCCCCACTCAACACTGTGTAAATGACAGAAACAGTGACAGTTCTGCATATAATGCGTGACCCAAAGCTGGCTTAGGCACCCAGAGCTTTGAGAGCACGTGCTCTACTTTGGAGGACTCGAGTGGCAGAGCCGGGCTGCAGGTGCCTTTGCTCCCTGTGCTGGCCTGCCCCCACCCACCAGCTTCCGCTAGCCCGGTGCTGCTTCATTCAGTCTTTTAAGTGGTGTTTTTTTTTTTTTTAAGACTTCAAAAGTCTTAGTAAGACTGCTGGAAGTTAACATGGTGTTAAATGTCTTTATGTCAAATACGATTCTACAGAAAGCAGGTGTAGATGAAAAAATATCCCAGTAGGACATGAATCTGTAGGTCATATTTGACTCACAGATGTATTTTAGCCTGTATTTCTTTTCACTGAAGTCGCCAGCACCTCAGTTAGACTTGACATAGAACAGCTGGAGTTCTAGCTTCCCTTGAAATCTGGCTGCGCTGGGCCTGGGTGGCATGTCCTGGTCCCGCCAGCTCTGTCCCTTCTGGCTTAAATCCACCTCGCCCCTGTAAGTTTGTTTTGATTTTTATTTTTGATTTGTTTTGTTTTTTTGGCAATCCCCTAGACTAGAGCTTACATCATATGTTCTCACAGAGATATGTTGCGTCCTGTGTGATATTGGCGTGTGGTCCATGTTGACTGGAGTGGAGAGGGCGCTAAGAGGGACACAGGCGTGGAGGTCAGAGGACTGGACCTGGTACCTGGGTGAGCTAGGTTTTAGAAACACCTTTGGAGAGAGGCCCTGGTAGCCGCTTCGTGGCAGGCCTGGGCTGGGACTAACGCCACACTCGCCTGCTCTATCTTAAGTTCATGCTTGTTTCTTTGTACGTGGCATTTGGGCTTTCACTGTCTGGTACAGCGCCCTTCACATGAGTGTTCAGTAAATACTGAGTGCTACATATGCACAGGACTTTGTTAATTTAAAGATAGTTCTGCATGTATTCATTCTGCAGAATGCTGCCACGTTTGCCACTTTATTTTTTTAAGGTGATACCTGGTGCACTCAACTGATTGCCCCAGATGAGATGTTTGTGAAGGGAAGACTGGGAGTTTAGATAGTTTTCTGACTGCAGATAAGGGTCTCCTGCCACAGCCTCTGCTGATTATTTAGACTATGGAATGGTCACTTGGAACATCTATTGTTTCAGCTTCATCCCTTTACTTACGCAGAAGCCTTAAATTACTATCAACAGCTTTTTCTCAATTATTTTGAAATGAGTCAGGCTTCTCTAAAAGGTGTTTAGGTTTCAGAATTAGTCACTAAACATTCAGGACTCATTCATATAATTCTTTTTTTTTTTTTTTTAACCACTGAAGTCCCAGCTTAATTTCCATGACAGTTTTAGTTTTTTGAATGGAGTCTTTAAAATACAGAGAACCTAATCCTTGAGCTTAATTAGATGAAAATTGGCAAAGCCTACACAAAACTAATTAGGAAAGACCTAATAGGGACAGTAGGGTAACCATATGTCCTGAGAGTCTGGGACAGGCCCAGTTTATGCTGGTGGTCTTGGTCTAATTATTAACAGACCCACTCTTTCATCTCAAAAAATCCTGCTTGGGACAGTAAATTACCTGTAAAGCCTACCTACAGGCATATGAGAATGTAATTTGAATATTTAAAAACTTGTGACTCTGGCTATCAGCAGTTATGGTGTCTCAACGTTTAGACAATGCTTATTTTCCTTGAACCACTTTTCAGGACAAAAGGGTAAGAAAACCAGTTCTCTGTAATGAACTGAAACACTGCCTGAGTGTGAATGGGAAATTGTTGCTCTGCAGTAGTGATGGTCTGTAGCTGAGGCTGAACTATGTATGTGATGAAGGACAGTCATGTAAACAGTTAACAGGAAGAACCAGGACCTAATGAGAATGTTGGCTTTCCTTGCCGAGGACAAGAAGGACATTTGCTAACGAAGACCGTGGAAGGTATTTGTTAACTGAAGATTAGATATGGGTAGTTGATGGTTATTCCCAGCTGGGCTTAGAAGTTCCTGGGAATAGTGTGACCTTGGTATTAGCCCCTCTCAGATTTGCTGGAGAATGACGCAGAGCCCTGAAGCATCTCACAGGAAGGGAGGTGGCTTTGCTGGAGTTGAAGGATATGGACGCACTTTTTGTAACAAAGATTAAGGGTTGTTTGGTGGACAGTGGAAATTAAATGAAGTCTTCAGTGCCACTATGTGCATCTTAAGAAGGTTTCTTTACAGCAAGTGATACTGTTGTGATTATTAACCTGTCTGTATTGATTCGTGTTTTCTTCTGTAGTACTTCTTTGTTTTATAATACTCTTCTAAGTGATATGCCAAATTATAGATTATTGAAAATACCTTATGATTATACAATTATCTTAAATTTTTAATTTGGTATTATTCCAAAAAATATATATATAATATATGTATATATATATTATACACACATATACACACACACTTTTTTTTTTTTTTTTTTTTGAGATGGAGTCTCACTCTGTTGCCCAGGCTGGAGTGCAGTGGTGTGATCTTGGCTAACTGCAGCCTCCACTTGCCAGGTTCAAGTGATTCACCCACCTCAGCCTCCTCAGTAGCTGAGACTACAAGCACATGCCACCACGCCCGGCTAATTTTTGTATTTTTAGTAGAAACAGAGTTTCACCATGTTGGTGAGGCCGGTCTCAAACTCCTGACCTCAAGTGATCCACCTCCCTGAGCCTCCCAAAGTATTGGAATTACAGGCATGAACCACCAGCCCGGCCCAAAACATTCTTTACAACAAAAATATCATTACATATTTGTTATGCCTGGAGTTACTAAAATAAACTGTTAACAATCTCATATTCTGGAGGGGGCACCAGGCCCCCACCATGGGGAGTGTGGGGACACTAGCAGCCAGACCAGCACAGCATGGGCGTTCTGGAGTCTGTGCTTTTTGCTCAGGAATCAGATGGGAAGAGCAGCAGATGCGCCTCCTTTTCCCCAGCAGAAAAAGAAGAATCCAGTCAGTAAGGAAAAGCATAGAGAGTCCCAACCAGCGACTCTTGACTAATCACTCAACTGCCCTATGCTTTTGTGTCCATATCAGCAAAATGGGATGGTGGGGGTGACAGACCTTCTGCTTTTCTGACTCAGTGGAACACAGTCAATAACAAAAGGAAAATACAGAAAAAAAAATATCTCATATTCTTAACTAATTTTATAGAAGAGTTGGAGATCTATTTTCATTGGATAGAAACAGTTAATAGGGATGTGTTATTATCCTTTAATCCTTAAAATATAGTTTGAGTCAATGAAGATAATGCTGCAGCTTCAGCCATATCAGGAGTAGGTAGGTGGAAGAACGTCAGAGCAGAGCTTTAGAGGATTTGTGGCTGGTTCTGACACGATCCCACAAGATCTCTGAATTCTTTACCTTGATGGATCGTCTGTCTAGTACAATGCAGTCATTTTTTTGAGGGGTTGTTTTTGAGACAGGGTCTCACTCTGTCACCAAGGCTGGAGTGCAGTGGTGTGATCATAGTTCATTGCAGCCTCAGCCTCCTGAGTAACTGGGACCACAGGCATGTGCCACCACATCTGGCTAATTTTTAAATTCTTTTTAGAGACAGGATTTCATTATGTTACCCATGCTCATCTTGAATTCCTCCCACCTCAGTCCCCCAAAGTGCTAAGGTTACAGGCGTGAGCCACCCTGCCCAGCCCGGTCATTTTATAAGTGAGAAAACTTGAGACTCGACCAATTCAGGTAGCTTGTCCAAGGTCTTACAACTGTATTCTTGAAATTGTTATATTCTAAACTTTCTTCCAGAGAAACAGTTTTATTTCTGTTACAAGAAAATTGCTAAACACTCATTTAGTCATATGACTATACTTTTTTGTCTTTTTCTGAGACAGAGTCTCACTCTGTCATCCAGGCTGGAGTGTAGTGGCACAATCTGGGCTCACAGCAGACTCCACCTCCCAGACTCAAGTGATTCTCCCACCTCAGCCTCCCAAGTAGCTGACCTGGAGGCACCGTGGCCCCAGAGCCTGGGGGGTCAGGTCAGGGCTTCTCTAGGTGTTCCTTCCTGCTCCATTCAGAAATCACAGATGATTTATGGATTTCTTTCCTAAACTGGCTTTAATATTTTATGGACATTTTTGCTTTGAATTATACTTTACATTTCCTATTCTTAAAGAGCTCTAAAGAGAGCATATTTGATATCTGCCTGTCCCTCTCCCATTCCACACATTGAGGGTAACAAGAAAATGTTTCCCTAACCTCTACACCAACCTGCATCAGCCTCTTTCAGAAAGGGAGCTATTTCCTTGACGTCAGTTTAGATTTTTGTACCAATCACTAAGGTAAGTGTTCCACCCAGTCTGTCAGCTAGGAGCTTCTTTGAGTTGTTTATATACTGTAGCAACATTAATCAATGTAATAAATTTTAGCAAATCCTCTGGGACAGGGCAGGGGCCACCAGCCAGTCTGGGCATAGACGTGGCTTTAAGTCCACTTTCTCTCAGGTGCTCACTCTACCCACATATGTGCATGTGCACCACTCACACACCTTTTAATCTTACAATAGATTTCTTCATTAAAAAAAGAAAATGGCTGGGCTCAGTGGCTCATGTCTGTAATCCCAGGACTTTGGAGGCTGAGGCAAGCAGATTGGTTGAACCCCCATCTCTACAAAAAAAATATTTAAAAATTAGCTGTGTGTGGTGGTGCGTGCCTGTACTTCCAGCTACCTGGGAGGGGGAGGTTGCAGTGAGCGAAGATTACCCCACTGCACTCCAGCCTGGGTGACAGGAGACCCTGTCTAAAAAAAAAACAAAAAAAGAATATAACACATGTATTTTCAAACTTAGAGTTTAACCAGAAGGTACTTTCAGCAACCACTATAGTTTAAAATCCTGTCTGTTTGACAGCTTCTGTCAGCCTGTTAATCAATACTTTTCTCCATGTTTATGCCCTTAGCGCACACACTCTGTGAAAGTAATGACCATAGGCGGCTTCTAAAACATTTTGAGAAATCGATTCCTGAAAATGTTTGGAGAAGTCATCAGTCATGCAGAGGCCTCCCACTGGGGCCTGCCCAGCCAGGAATAAAGTGTGCAGTCATATTTGGTCTAGGGAGTAAAAAAAGGGGGACCACTACATCATGTCTCCATGTGTTCTTTCTTTGAATATGCTACTGATTTTTGCATTTTAAAACACATCCTGGTCAGAGGAGCCCAGCCTTGTCCTTGTATGCTGTTTACCATGTATAAGCTATCATGTTTGTCCTTAGCAGCTGTTTCCTTCTGTATTGGTGTCATTCAACAATTTCTCCATACTTGCTCTGCTTACAGGCCTCACTTGTTATGAATTTGATGGATCAAGCACTGAGCTGGACCCTAGAGACCCGGCTGAGCACCCACACCCTCCCTGCTTTGCACAAGTTCCCACAGTTGCCGCAGAGCTGTCTGTGTGGCTCTTCCTTGCACAGTCATTCTGGGCTGTTCATCTTGTTTCCTGGATCCTGTCATCTCCTTTTCAGGTTTCTTTCCTCACTTTAGAGCAGCACATCCTTTAACAGCTTCCTAGGAAGGAATGAAGGCAAAGTAAAATTGAGTCCCGAACAACTCTTTCTCCTCACTTGATGGATAGTTTGGAAAGGGAATTCTACGTTGAGAACAATTTTCCTCTCCTCCCACTTTTGAAGGCATTGTTCCTCTGCTTCCAGTAGTGTTATCTGTGTCCAGTATCATTTCAATTTCTGATTATTATATGTGCCCTTTTCCCTCCTCTTTGGAAATTTTTAGATTGCTTTATCCTGTGGTTTTTGAACCTGTGCTTTTATACTGGATTCTTGCAGTGTAACCCAGGCACCTGAGTCCCTTAATTCTGGATCCATTTTTTTATATTATTGTTTCCTCTATCTGTTTTTTGTTCCTAGAATCAATACTTTTCTCTCCTATTGTCTGTTTTTTTAATCGTTATTTTCTAGGGAATTCTCTGTCTTCACACTCTCCTTTGTTTTGCTGTTTTGTGTTTGGTTTTGAAGGTTTTTCCTGATGTTCTTGTTTATGGTATTGTTTTTGTTGCACGGATGCAGTATCTTCCCTTTGATGACTCTATTGTGGCTTTTTGGTTTTGTTGTTGAGTTTTCTTCTGTTCCTCCAAGGTTTTTGCTTCAGCTTTGTTTCCCTTGTTCCTATTTGGAATGTTCCCTTTTTCAACTGCCTGATGATCCTTAACTGTTGATTCTCGTGAAAGAGTGAAGCATTGAAAAACTGACCAGAAGCTATGTAGCTGAGGTTTTTACAACTAGTACCTTTGCTGTAATGGTCCAGCTTTTTGATGTTTTTGTTGGCAGACTCTAGGAATCGAAGGGACTGTTTAGTTGATCCAGAAAAGAGTCTTCTGGTTTCCTGCTTGGGGTGGGAAGTGGGGTAAGTTTTCTGAGAGGCAGGTGGGATATGAGGGCAGGATTCTGCTCAAGTCCCCCAATTTCCATCTCCCCATTATCAGACTTGTGCCTCACTTCCTTGTGCTTGGGTATAATGTCTGGAAAAAATGAACTTGAGAGTTGTTATGTATTTATCAAGGAAGTAAACCCAGAGGACTGAGTTGCAGTATTCAGTCAGAACTGCATAAAATAACTCGTCCATACTGTACTCCTGTAGTGACTTCATAGCTACCTCCTGTTGCTATTGTGGTGAGCTCGTGTTGTGAATATAGGCTTGAAATAGCTGGATGACACTAATCCTCTTCACCTGGAGAGCAGTTCATCTCTCCAGAAAATTGCATATGGCAATAAAGAGTGATCTCTTGGAGTTCTTGTATTTTTCATCAGGTTTAGTGCAATACCGTAAACCCCAAATAACACCATGGGACCTATATGAAGTACCACTAACAATGCTGAAGTGCTCACAAGAAGCAGAGAAAAGTCATGACATTACAAGAATGCTTGCTGGGTACTGTAGATGGAGGCCTGCACCCTCCACCCATTTCAGATACAGACGATCTTGTATAAACAGACAATATAAACTCATAGTATCAATAAATACAGTGCTGTCAGTATATTTACTCTTCCTTCCATGCCATTTTCTTTTCTCTAGCTTCCTTATTGTAAGATTACATCTTATTGTAGCCGGGCGCGGTGGCTCAAGCCTGTAATCCCAGCACTGTGGGAGGCCGAGGCGGGTGGATCATGAGGTCAAGAGATCGAGACCATCCTGGTCAACATGGTAAAACCCCGTCTCTACTAAAAATACAAAACATTAGCTGGGCATGGTGGCGCGTGCCTATAATCCCAGCTA
>NW_022437020.1:9150161-9339547 GCF_009761245.1 Sapajus apella | reverse complement strand
TGAGCCGAGATCGCGCCATTGCACTCCAGCCTGGGTAACAAGAGCGAAACTCTGTCCCAAAAAAAAAAAAAAAAGAATACATCTTATTGTAAGAATACATCCACCATGCAAAATATGTGTTATTGTTATCAGTAAGACTTCCAGTCAACAGTAGGCTATTAATAGTTCAGTTTTTGGGGAGTCAAAACTCATACATGGGTTTTCGACTGCACAAGGGCTTGGCACTCAACCTCCACATTGTTCAAGGATCCACTGCATTTGGGAAGAGAGGAGAAAATCATGTGAGTTCTACCACCTGTGTAGCCATAAGTCTCCAGTGTGTGCTCTAAGAATACCTCTGTGCTACTGTGTTGAAACAAGGTTGAGGGAGGAACAGAATTCTGCAAGCAGAGCCACAGGGAAGCTGTGGCATGACCCAGTGGGGCTGGAGAGAGAAGGGTTTGAGTTACACGGGGAGATGGGATTGGCAGCACCTGCTTCAGACTGTTCTCACCTCACTGTAGAACACAGCTCGGAAGGCCAAATTGATGGCTCAGTGTGTTTAACGCTGGGAAATGGAGAGACCTTTCACAAACAGTATTATGGTTCTTCATGTTCATTGCTAAGAATTTGGAAATTATATACTTTAAACAAATATATGTAAAATCTCTGCCAAAATTGCTATCTAGCTTTTTATCGTATGGCAGACAGTCATGGTTGTGCTGGCTACCAGTTAGGAAGCATGTAGGTTTGTGGGTTCTCTGCTGTGTTAGAGCTTTCCTTACCATGGGGTCCTCAGGTAGTGTCAGTGGTAGGGTCTGGTGGCATGCACAGTTACACAACACACACTACAAATGCTGGCCTTGGTGAAACAGGAAGCATGGCTTCCCAGAGCCTGGGAGCATCTTCTGAGGCCCCGTAGCAGCTGCTTGTAACTGCTGTGCCCCCAAGTGCCCCGACAGGATTGTAGAAGGACATTTGCTTCAAGTTTTTAGAGCCTGCAAAGAATCTTTCTAAACCTTTCTTCATCTCTGAGTTCTCACATTACATTTGCCACCTTGTAGCCCTGCAATTTGTAGCCAAGAATCAGCCCACTAGAAAGTGAACAGTAAAGATGCTTAAGGAGCAAAGTAAAAAGAGAAGTTAGTGCGGCCATCGAGCCTGGCAGCAGGGCCTTTATCTCCATGTTGTGTTTATCTGGCCTGCCCACCGGGGCTTGAAGGAATCGTGGCGCCGGTGGCTCTCGGCCTTCTCTCAGCAAGCCCCAGGTTACTTCTTTGCCTCTGGTTATTTAAAACAAGAGTCTGAGATTTGCTTTCCTTTAGTTTATAGTAGGTAGCAGAAGAGGCATGTAAAATTCCACATAACAAGTATGCCCTGTGTGCTGAGTAAGGGTCAGAGTTTCTCCTCCTGGCCTAGGGAGGCTTTGCTCCCCAGACCATGGAACACCTGACCACCGTTTCTAATTAACTGTACAGTGTAACAGTAATTTCAGTGGTAAGCCGTGTGTACACCTCCCATGTGGAGCATAAGTGGTATGGGAAGCAAAGTTGGAAACAGCGGCGGCACTTTGGAGGACCTGTAATTTCGCCCTAATTCCTGCTCTAAGACCGGACTCACGGGTGCCCAGGAGGTAAAGGTCAGCACTAGTCAGACGCCAGCTCCACGCGGGACATGGCAGGCATGCCAGCTCCGTTTTCTTTATGAGAAAAGGAAATAAGATACAAAAGTGCCCATTTATATTTCTCTACTATTACGGTGGTTGCAGTAACTCAGGAAAAAGTCAGAATATGATTATCCAGAGGCAGATAAGCCAGTCAGCCAGAATCTGCATCATCCCTTACCAAGAGTTAAATAGTATTTAACAATATGAAAAAACAACCAGGAACTTGAAAGACACAGGGCTAATTTCCCAGAAACCAAACTCAAATGCTTTCATTGACAATTTTTTTCTAGCTGCTATTCTACATGCTAACTGACTTTGTAAAAACGTTCATCTCCTTGTTCGGATATACTGGGGCATTAGGCAGTTCCCTTCCTAACCTGATGGAACCCATTTTGGCTGATGGCCATAAGCTTATGCTGTCCCAAAATCTGTGCCACAGAGCGGAGGGAGAGTTAATGGAATGGTGAGCCCTGTGCATCCTGCACCATTCCCATCTGCCAGCATTTTCTGAGCTCCCAGGCACCAAGCTCTGTGCTGGTGCCAGAGAACCCATGCTGAGCAAGCAAGCTTGCTCCTGCCTCCACAGAACCCCTGGGGGTGGGCACCTTCCTAGTCCCCAGGGAGGCCACCATCCTGAAGGGGGTTTTCAGATTGTGCTTGCTTCCAGAGACTTTGCGGAGCCTTGTTTCACTCCAGCAGCGTCCTTGCAGGGGCAGGCCTTCTCTTGCCTCTGATTGGCTTTCCTTTCCCTTAGCTCTCTGGAAGCAGGTAATCCTTTGCTCAGGTTGTCCTCCCCAAGTTCTCCTTCTGGCTCTCAGTAGGAAGTTTATTCCCATAGATAGAAGCCGCAGGGTCTGCTATTCAGGTCTTCATCCAGGGACACCTGAGTCTTTGGGTCCCTTTCACAGGCATAGTGGGACAAGGGGTGGGATTATCTTTCAGGCATGCTCACATGGTGCACTGTGATCTCAATTTTAAACCTTTCATTAGGGGAAAACTTTTTCATAATGCTGTTTGCCTGTAAAATTGTATTGGCCAACTTTGGTTATTAATGAAGCCTTATTTCCTTAAGCAGTTTTTATCTATTAATTCTTCCAACCACATTGGACTGCTGTTGATTGGACCTTCTTTAGGGCCTTTTGTTTGCTGTGGCCTGTTCAGAAACATTTCTGATATTTGGATTTTATCTAGCATGTGCTGGCACTCAATCATACAATACTAAAATTGTGATTTTTTTCTTCTTAACAGATGCAGCAACTTTTTTATGAGAATTATGAACAGAACAAAAAGGGGTATATTAGAGATCTCCATAACAGTAAAATTCACCAAGCTATCACATTACACCCCAACAAAAACCCACCCTACCAGTACAGGCTCCACAGCTACATGCTCAGCCGCAAGATAGCCGAGCTCCGCCACCGCACCATACAGCTGCACCGTGAAATTGTCCTGATGAGCAAATACAGCAACACAGAAATTCATAAAGAGGACATGCAGCTGGGAATCCCTCCCTCCTTCATGAGGTTTCAGCCCCGCCAGCGAGAAGAGATTCTGGAATGGGAGTTTCTGACTGGAAAATACTTGTATTCAGCAGCTGACGGCCAGCCCCCTCGAAGAGGAATGGACTCTGCTCAGAGGGAAGCCTTGGACGACATTGTCATGCAGGTCATGGAGATGATCAACGCCAACGCCAAGACCAGAGGGCGCATCATTGACTTCAAGGAGATCCAGTACGGCTACCGCCGAGTGAACCCCATGTACGGGGCCGAGTACATCCTGGACCTGCTGCTTCTATATAAAAAGCACAAAGGGAAGAAAATGACGGTCCCTGTGAGGAGGCACGCGTATTTACAGCAGACGTTCAGCAAGATCCAGTTTGTGGAGCATGAGGAGCTGGACGCACAGGAGTTGGCCAACAGAATCAATCAGGAATCTGGATCCTTGTCCTTCCTCTCCAACTCCCTCAAGAAGCTTGTCCCCTTTCAGCTCCCTGGGTCGAAGAGCGAGCACAAAGAACTCAAAGATAAAAAGATAAACATACTGATCCCTTTGTCTGGGCGTTTTGACATGTTTGTGAGATTTATGGGCAACTTTGAGAAGATGTGTCTTATCCCCAATCAGAACGTCAAGCTCGTGGTTCTGCTTTTCAATTCTGACTCCAACCCTGACAAGGCCAAACAAGTTGAACTGATGAGAGATTACCGCATTAAGTACCCTAAAGCTGACATGCAGATTTTGCCTGTGTCTGGAGAGTTTTCAAGAGCACTGGCCCTGGAAGTAGGATCTTCCCAGTTTAACAATGAATCTCTGCTCTTCTTCTGCGATGTTGATCTCGTGTTTACTGCAGAATTCCTTCAGCGATGTCGAGCAAATACAGTTCTGGGCCAACAGATATATTTTCCAATCATCTTCAGCCAGTATGACCCAAAGATTGTTTATAGTGGGAAAGTTCCCAGTGACAACCATTTTGCCTTTACTCAGAAAACTGGCTTCTGGAGAAACTATGGGTTTGGCATCACATGTATTTATAAGGGAGATCTTGTTCGAGTGGGTGGCTTTGATGTTTCCATCCAAGGCTGGGGGCTGGAGGATGTGGACCTTTTCAACAAGGTTGTCCAGGCAGGTTTGAAGACGTTTCGAAGCCAGGAAGTAGGAGTAGTCCACGTCCACCATCCTGTCTTCTGTGATCCCAATCTTGACCCCAAACAGTACAAAATGTGCTTGGGGTCCAAAGCATCGACCTATGGGTCCACACAGCAGCTGGCTGAGATGTGGCTAGAAAAAAATGATCCAACTTACAGTAAAAACGGCAATAATAATGGCTCAGTAAGGACAGCCTAATATCCAGCTTTGCTGGAAAAGACATTTTTAATTATCTAATTTATTTTTCAAAAATTTTTTGTATGATCCAGTTTTTGAAGTCCATATACAAGGATATATTTTACAAGTGGTTTTCTTACATAGGACTCCTTTAAGATTGAGCTTCCTGAACAAGAATGTGGTCAGTGTTTGCCTTTGAACCCATCTTCTTGCTGAACATTATGTAGCAGACCTGCTTAACTTTGACTTGAAAGGTACCTGATGAACAAAACTTTAAAGTTTTCTTTTGAGACCCTTTGCTACAGTCCTATGGCAGAAAACGTGAACATTCCTGCAAAGTATTATTGTAACAAAACACTGTAACTCTGGTAAATGTTCTGTTGTGATTGTTAACATTGCACAGATTCTACCTTTTGTTTTTTTTTTTAAGTGTTTTAAAGCCATTTCCTGTTCCAGTTGTAAGATAAGGAAATGTGGTAATAGCTGTTTCATCATTGTCTTCAGGAGAGCTTTCCAGAGTTAGCATTGGTACTCTGCTCAGCATGGCTATGTAGGTGTTTTTTGCATTTTTTTTTTTTTTTTTTTTTTTTTGGAGACAGTCTTGCTCTGTCACCCAGGATGGAGTGCAGTGGCTCAATTTTGGCCCACTGCAACCTCCACCTCCCTGGTTCAGGCAGTTCCTCTGCCTCCACCTCCCGAGTAGCTGGGATTACAGGTGCATGCCACCATGCCCAGCTAATTTTTTTGTATTTTTAGTATAGATGGGGCTTCACCATGTTGCCCATATTGGTCACAAACTCCTGACCTCAGGCAATCCGCCCTCCTCGGCCTCTCAAAGTGCTAGGAATACAGGTGTGAGCCACTGTGTCCAGCTGGCTATGTTGGTTTTAAAGCAAGGGGCGTGAGGAAAGCCCAGTGAGAGATGGGGCCGTTCTTGTGGTAGTTCATTCAGCCTAAATGGACCTGACATTAAATTTCAAGGATGATTTAGCATTTTCTCTTCTTGGCCCTTCTCTTTCAAGGGTAAAATATTAATGTTTAGAATGACAAAAATATCAGATTGTAATAAATCTGATGTACACAAACACACACACACCCCCTAGTGAAAACATGGGGGGAAAACATCTGGTTTTGTTCCTTTCATCCTGTCTGTGTTAAGTGGGTGGAGATAGTTTTCATGCTCTCATTACTGTTTTGTTTTATCCTTTGTATCTGAAATACCTTTAATTTATTTAATATCCATTGTTCAGAGCTCTGCCATTTCTTGAGTACCTGTTAGTATTATTTATGTGTATCAGGAGTGTGTTTAGTATGTTTTATTTGCAGTAAACCGTTCTCCAAAGATTTCCTTTTGGAAACGCTTTTTCCCCTTCTTAATTTTTACATTCCTGTTTTACTAAATATTAAGTGTTCTTTGACAATTTTGGTGCTCATATATTTTACGGACAAAAGTGAAATGAATCTGTCACTATACCAGGAAGTTAGTTTTTTAAATTCTCAGATCAGATGTGCCTTAATAAATTTTTTTTCATTTAGATTTCGAACAGTGATAGACTTGCCATTTTAATACACATCATTTGAAATCTGCACATTTGTAAATAGCCTGTTGCTCATTTGGAAAAATAAACCAGTGAACAATATTTTTCTATTGTACTTTTCAGAACCATTCTGTCTCATTATTCCTGTTTTAGCTGAAGAATTGTATTACATTTGGAGAGTAAAAAACTTAAACACAGCTCATAAAGTTTTTCAAGTTATTGGAAGGAAATACTTCCGTGGACTGCAGTTTGGGAGTGAAACGAAACCCACTTTCAAGTGCTTTCTTACGTTTTTTCCTCCAATGAGCTCGTCCTTTGTTTGCCCCTCATCAACTCACTGACTCCGGGTTCTCCAAAACAAAGGTCTTCAAACCAGGCCCAGGCCCCCATCTGGCTCTTTGATAGAAATGTGCCCTCCTATGCCCCATAGAACCTGCATTTTAACAAGTGCCACGCGTGGGGCTGTGGCACAACTCAGGGTTCCAGATCAATCTAGCTAAAAGATAAATCACACACAGTTGCAATATAACCTTCAAGAATCAAAAGATCTTTGATGCCAAGGTAGCAAGCTCGCGTGGACCAGCACTGCCCCCCCAGGATAGGTATTTACAGTGTAATGACAGTTAAGTCCCAGCATAATGACATTGCGCTCACAGAAAGAATTGCCGTAATTCAGCCTAATTGCTGTTTACTCTATGGCAGTGTTTAGTTTTTTCTTGGAGAAAGCAGGGACATTTTTATTCTTCAGTAAAGAAAAGCATAACATGCGCCTTGACAAAGTAATATAAATTCTCTCCTGTTTACCATAGTAGCAAACCGTAGGGATTTGAGATGTGCTGTGACAGTTCTCTCACATTTGACTGTCAGTCAGCATTTTGGTGACCCTTGGTTAAACCTGCCATTTCCTTCCCTGCTCCCACTCCTCAGGAACTCTGTCCCTCTTCCTGAGAGCGGTGTTGGTGTTCATGGAAGTACTGCCTCCCTCCCAGGCTTGGTTTCCAGAAACATGGTGGGCTCCTCTGGCTCCCCACCCTGGCAGTGGCATGCCTGTACTCCACATGCCGGCCTCCAGGTTCCACTCCCCTCTCAGTCACCTGGTGCTGTTTTTCTGCCCAGAGGGTAGGCTCAGCAGTTCCACTGGCACCCGGGTCCTCCTCACCCAGCTACTGTACTACCATCTGTCATCCCCCATTCCACAGGGCACCTCCTCCAGCTACTGGGCCCTGAGTCGTGGAGGCATCCATGTCTGTGGCCTGGGCACACACTTTCACTGCATCTGGACAACCTGACTTATTCCCCGACGCAGTTAAAACACCCCGCATGGTGTTCACTCCGCTGCCACCCTGGACCCTTCTGTGGGATGTGACGCAACTGGACCTCATTCTGTGATCATGTGGCAGTATCTCCCTCACTGAAGCCCCTCAAGGAGGCCTGGGGCTCTTGTTCCTGGCAGTCCCCAAGCGGGTTGGGAACCACACTGCCCTACTCCCTCCAGCTCCCTCTCCACCTGTGCCTCCTGCCAAAGGCATGTCCTATCCACACTGAGTCCTGCTGCCACTGCACGGGCTGAGACCTGCAGCCCCTACTGGGCCTGGAAATAATCCCTTCCCCCTGAAATTCAGGAATCTTCCTACTTAACCCTTCCACTTGTTGCTTCCCGCTTTATGACTCCTGTGAACAGTATTTCAAAACTGTAGCGTGTAAGTATGGCTGAAGAAGGGGAGAAGGGCACAATCACAAAAGCATGAGTGGGATCCTCCCTCCTCCTTCCCAGTGCCGGCTCAGGCCTTCCCACAACCACCCACCAGGTCCGTGTGTCCTGGCCAGGAAGGCAGAAGTATGTCAGTTCTGCACAGAGGCATAGACAACATTTTTAAACTTTGCACACCAATGAGATTGGGAATTCCTTGGGCATGTGGACCCTGGCGGGGAGCCTCAGGGCAGAAGTACAACACTTAGGTTACAGGAACCAGCAGCTTTCAGAGGCGTTCGCCCAGCTACTAGGGTCTGGCTTCTCAAGACCCATTCTCCAGGAAGGTGACACCCTTGCAGGGCCGCCTGCCTATGGCACTAAGGGGCTCCTGCCCAGGCCCAAGGAGGCTAAGGTTTCCTCTTGTGCCCTCATCACAGAGGATGCCAAGGATCAACCCTCCCTGTGCCTGCACAGACGCCTGCCCTGGGGAATTGGACTGCATTACTGCAGTGTAACTTGCTGTAATCTCTGCTGCAAAGGAGCTTATGTGCTTCAGCTGGGGGGTTTCTGTCAGCTCACACAGCTACACAGGGCCGCTACCTGCCTCAGTCTCCTGCTATGCTTGCCAAACCCTTGAAAGATAGCCCCTTCTGTTCTGCTTGAAAGGAATATGCTCATACCAAATCTGCTTGTCTAACTTGTTATAAACTCCATGGAAATGTAAAGGTTACAATGCAATGGATCAAATTACAGTAACTCATTTTGAATGGCTTCCAGTAGGAAAGCAGATGCTTCAGAGTTTGGTTTGGTATTCTGCAGGGCTGTGGGGGCGAGGGAGGGGGTGTACATCTTCACCGGAAACCATCAAGTCAACCAGATTAGGGGCTGGTTTGTCATCAGTGCAGTTAAACCACTTAAATGGTTTTTGTCAGATATTTCTTAATACGTTTAACTTACTATTCATTATATTTCAGTTATGAGGGTCATCATTTCTTACTAATACAGACAAAAGTGAAATGTCCTTTAAAGAGCATTCTACCTACATTTCCTTTAAAACTGTAAGAGTAGTCAGTTATGCCTGACTACTTTTTAATGAGGAAATATAAGAAATTGATCAAATCACTTCACAGTGAAGTGGTTGGGCAAGATCTGGAAAGGCTTAAATGAAGCTGGCTTATATGTAATGAATTTCTCTCCATCACAATTAAGTCGGTGATGCTCCCAGGCTGCCGCTGCCCCCTCCCCCTTGCCAGCTTGCCACGACTCATCCCCACGGCTCATGCCACAGCCCTCCGCATGCCTCGCCTGCTGCTCCACATGTTACCCCACTGGAGAAAAACGCTTCTAGCCAAGCCTCAAAGCCACCTTCAGATTCATTCATTCTGAATTAAGTTTGGATCAAGTTTTAGGCAAAAGCTTAGTTCTTGTTACAGAATGAAAGGGGAATTTCATGTACAGCCTCAAAAGGCCTGGGCATATCCCAAGGTCTGAAGCTAAAAATAAATCATTTCTAAAAGTACACTTTCTCGGCTCACTGCAACCTCCACCTTCCCAGGTTCAAGCAACTCCTGACACAGCCTCCTGCCACCACTCCCGGCTAATTTTTTCTTTTTTGCATTATTAATAAAGATGGGGGTTTCTCCATATTGGTTAGGCTGATCTTGAACTGCTGACCTAAGGTGATCCGCCTGCCTTGACCTCCCAAAGTGCTGGGATTACAGGCTTGAGCTACCATGCCAGGTCTTTAAAAGTATAGTTTCAAATGATCCCATTAGTGTTGTGAAGAAAGCATTTTGGACTTTTTTTTTTTTTTTGAGACAGAGTCTCCCTCTGCTACCTAGGCTGGAGTGCAGTGGCGTAATCTAGGCTCACTGTAACCTCCACCTCACAGGTTCAAGCGATTTTCGTGCCTCAGCCTCCCAAGTAGCTGGGACCACAGGCATGTGCCACCACCCCCAGCTAATTTTTCATATTTTTAGTAGAGATGAGGTTTCACTATGTTGGCCAGGCTGGTCTTGAACTCCTGGCCTCAAGTGATTGACACAACTCAGCCTCCCAAAGTGCTGGGATTACAAGGGTGAGCCACCACGCCCAGCCTGCAGTTTGTATTTTTGAGTGGATTCTATTTCTTCCATGGTCAGTAACAATGTAACTGCAGCACACACAGTCTATCCATCTAGGGAAGCAGAGAAGGGACAGTAAAGCCCAGGTCCTGCCTCTGTGCTACGCTGCTCCCACTCTGGCGAGTTCCCGTCAGGGGCTGCGGTAGGTACTGTTTGATACAAGGGTGCATGTATCATACAATTTGGCATCTTGCTTTTTTTCCCATCCATTTAAAACACATTGGTACGGTGAGACTGCCCAGGAAGGCTGCCTTCTCTCCTGGAGTTGGGCGTTTCCCTCCTGCTGGCCATCTCCTGAGTCACAGGATGCAGTGAGCATCTTTCCACGTCAGCCTTTTCATTCTTTGGGTCATCCTCCTCCAGGGCTGAGGGACTGTGGGGTTTGGCCATTTCTCACATAACACTAAGTTGTCTGGCGTTCTGTTTTATTTGGTCAATGTTGACATTTTGTACCTACTAGCTAGTTCTAATAAAACCTTTTTAAAAATAAGCCTGAAAAGTGAACTGACCTTCAAGAAATACTATGAGAATATTGCACACAGTATCTTGGATACCTCATACTGTGAAAATGGCAACTCCACAGACCCAACTCTGTGGCTGCAAAGCTTGAGTCAGGGCAGAGTGAGACAGATTTATTGATGACTCAGGGAGCGAGAAGAGATGCATTCCAGACAGACGGCCTGTTTGGGAATGAGGTGCACCCCACTCACAGGAAGCTGGCAGTCATTTCAAGAGATGGGACGGGCAGGGGTGAGGAGTGGAAGCTGCCAGCCTGAGATAAGAGCAGCTCTTTCCAGACTTGGCAAGGCAGCAGGAGTGCTGGACAGGCGTGGACGTGACCGGAGGCACCAGGCCTCCCTCTGGGCGGCCAGGAGCGACTTCCTGGTGGGAAGAGTGTGCATTTGCCAACAGACAGGAGTACATTTTGATATTCAAAGACGGAATTACTGACCACCTTTACCTATGTTCTAGGCAAGTTTTGAAGATTGATATTTTATATAATGTCATATAAAAAATATATATATAAGATTTACTATATTTGGCTTTTGTGCTACCTGGAAGGCATGACACATTATTAGATCTGAAGAGACTGGCTCTGGGGTGGACTGGAGTTCGGGGTCCGGGGACACTGAATGAGCACTTTTGTAGGAGGATCAGGTGATGAAGGGAAGATGCGGGGCATCTCGTGGCGCAAAGGGCAGCACCAGCGGGCTGGGAAACCTGAGACAGGGCAGTGGGCTTGGGGATGTTAATAACGTGTGCCTTCGAGGCTTCCCCAGGGCTAGAGCAGCCCAAAGGTCTCAGATGGCTTCCCACGCAGCCCCTGGGTAATGAGCAGTTGGGAGAATGATTCATGGGCCTTCTTTAAAATTAGATTTGGGGATGGGCCTTTCTACCAAGAGGATGTGCCTTCCAGCAAGAACTCAGCAGCCTGGCTTCTCGGAGGTGGGTGTCAGCACACTCACCATTTGGGCTGTGTCCTCAGGAGGAGGTGACATACACCTTCCATTAGCTCGGCAGGAGAGGAGGGCTCTGTGTATCCCCAGCTGGTTTCCCAGGGTCCACTAGGAGCTGTTGGGCAGCTTTGATGGCTCTGCCTTCCCTAAAGGATGCTTGTCTTCGACTTTACACCTGATCTGGGGCCCTGGATTAATGTCCTATGACATCATCTCACCACCTTCGCCCTGAGCTGAGAGCTGCTGCAGTGGCCTTTCTCTCTGAGTCGCTGCTTTTGCAGCCAACTGCCCCGAACGGCTTTGGGAGGTGAGTTTGTCACAGAATGGCTCCGTTTCACCCCCGTGCCCTGTCCCTCTTCACCCACACAAAGGCCTTATCCACACAGCTCCACCTGCTCCCCTTTCCTGGCCTTGTGTATCTGCCTTTCTTCTGCCTCCATGGCTGTCAGTTTCAAGTTAGAAGGAAGATATCCACAGGCCTCAGGATTTGGGAGAAAATGTGACACGTATGGACTTTTGTAGGTTTGGGACTAAAACATTGCCCACTGTCTTGAAACGAATTGTCTGAGAGGATGTCAAGTTGCCAGCTTTGAGGACAGCTGCTGTGCAAATTGAATCCTTTTGCAGATTTTGGCATCAGAAACACAATTCCTATTTGGGACACGACCTCGCTGCGTTGGGGCTCTGAATGGTGAGCAGGTAGCTGTTATGGCTCATGTCAGAGTTATACCAAGCTGCAGCCACTTCAGCGAGCATGAAAACCAAATACAAGTGTGCTGCAGTGATTCTGTGAGCCCTCAGTACAATGTCACTCCGTGGGAGGCTTGATGTTAGAATATGGCTCCAGAGGAATTAACTAAACTGTACATCCTGAAGTAGCAGAGCAGGCTTGGGCTTGGGGACAGAGGGAGAGACAGTGATTCCGTCATACTGTTAGGTATTTCCTATATCCCACTATATACACCAGCCTGTATATAAAACCCATGAAAGATTAGGGTAAAGGGCAGTGAATACAAATAATAAGACCTGGGTTAATTGTGAGCTGTGTGCTTGGCACCGTGGAAGGAGAAGGGGCCTGAGAACGAGGCTGATCAGAGTTTGAGTCAGTGGGTGTCTGAAGCCAGCTAGGGACTGGCTCATGAAAACTCATTCCCAGCTCCACATTCAGTGACATCACACTGGTCGCTGAAATTGGCTGAGCTGGGAGTATTTACACCACAGGAAATGGCACACGCTTCAAAGCAGGCTTTTTCTTTTTCTTAAGTTGGACTTAACAGCATAGCATTGGTTTGGGTCAACTCCACAGACAGTTGGCCAGGCCCTGTGCCAGTCTGCCTGCAGCTGTGTGACCCTGGGCAAGTTACTCACACGTGCCAGAGATCAGCTTCCTCCTCTGTAAAATGGGCATAGTTACCAGTATCTCCCAAGACTGACGGGAAAATTGACAGAACCTGGCCCTCCTCCTGTCTCCATTTCAGTTTGCTGTCACCTCCCACACTGTCTCCCCACCTGGAAGCATCAGCTGCTCAGAACTCCTTCCAGACCCACATCCCGTGAATCATCAGGTCCACGAACCCTCCTGGATAAAGTCCTAGATCCCCTCCTACCCCTGCATCTCTTGACAAAGCTGCATTTACAGGGCATGCCCTGCCCATTTCCTGCTCCTCCAGTTCAGCTTCTTCCCTAAAAAAAGAAAAACAAATCTTATCTGGACTCTCTTGCTTAGACTGAACTGGTTCAGGCCCAGACTTCCTGGCTTAAATGGGCTGAGGCTCTGCTTGACTGGCCTTGCCTGTATTTATGACCTCATTTGTGCTCCACAGCGCCGACCCCATCACCACAGCCCCAACCCCAGCGCTCCCATCTCCTCCTGAAGAGGAAGCCAGGCAATCACTTCTTGGAAGCGATGCTTTGCCCCTGGGACTTCCTATGCCTGGAATGCCCAGCCCTCACTGCCCTGGGCGCACTTCCTGATTCAGTGGCAGTGTGACCTTCTCAGCTGAGCCTCTCTGGGCATGGTAAGCAGGGTTTTAGCCATGCCTCCCCACCCCTAGCCCAGGTCCCTTTCCACTTGCCATGACTGGATCTCACTCCCAGCTGGTGACTGTGTCTCGACCTGCTGGGTGCCTGCTGCCCCACCAGGCTGGCCAAGCCCATGCACACCCAGCTTTGTGGCCCCCAGAGGGCCTGGTAGGTCATGGTGTGCAGCCAAGATCAGTTACCCTTTACATCGTCCTAGCCTCTCAGCTGGGTTAGTTGCCAAAGGAAAATAACAGCTAAAATTAGATATTTCTATAAAGACTGCCTGGGACATTCAGTTTTTAGGTAAAAACAGTCAAATAGCTTTCAATGTAAGAACAAGAACCTGACTTCACAGATATGGAATGCTTTCACTCTTGAATCATAAAGTTGACATTTCTGGAACCGTTACTAAGTGCCAGGCACTTCATGTCAGTTACTTCATTTCCTGCTCCCCTCATCCCTGTGAGATCGGTATTCTTGACCTCAGTTTACAGGTGAGGAATGGAAGCCCAGGGCATTTAAGTGACATGCCCAAGGTCACAGAGTCAATAAATGGCAGATCCAAAATTCATACCAGATTAACTTATTTTTATTTATTATTTATTTATTTTTAACAGATGGAGATTCACCATGTTAGCCAAGATGATCTTGATCTCCTGACCTTGTTATCTGCCCACCTCAGCCTCCCAAAGTGCTGGGATTATAGGCATGAGCCACTGCGCCCAGCCACCAGATGAGCCTTATTCCAAAATCCATGTTGCAGGGAGAGGGGGAAATGCAGTTCCAGAGATATTTAGACTGCTCGCAGGATACCAGGAAATGGCAGCCCCTTGAGTGGGATGTTTTCAGAACCATGGAACTGTAAAGCTCATAGTTTGTTTACCTGTTTAATTTTTCTCTGCCTTTTAAAAGTTTGATTTTCTGAGGCCGGGCGTGGTGGCTCACGCCTGTAATCCTAGCACTTTGGGAGGTTGAGGTGGGTGAATCCCCTGAGGTCAGGGGTTCAAGACCAGCCTGGCCATCATGGAGAAACCCCATCTTTAAAAAAAAGAAAGAAAAAAAAAAAGTTTGATTTTTTTAAGATTCCATAAACCTATTCAATATAGATGCAGTAAAATCATTTTTCTTCAAAATATACAGTATTTGGAAAATTCTAGTTTCAGGAATTGTGGAGTAGCTCCTATCAGACGACTCCTCCCACAGATAGTAATTTTGAACCATGGACAAAGTAGCAACCACAACAACAAAAAGAAACAACTACTTGAAGGCCCTGGAGAATAACGAAGATCGGGTAGAAACCGGAGAGAACCTGGTGCTTGATAAAAACTGCATTGGGTGAGATGCATGTTACTTACACAGCCCCTTCCTGGAGGGCACTTTCTAGGCCATAGCACTTGGGAGCTAGAACTCAGAAAGTTCCATTATTATTGGCTTGAGATCTCATAGGAACGGGTTTAGACCTGCCAGAGTAGCTGAAAGTGGAGGAGGGAAATCCCAAAAAGAAGGGAGACTAAAGGGTGGGACTCCCAAGTCTACATATTAACTCCCCTCTCAGCCCCAACTAACTCCTAACCATGTTTGCATTGGGGAGACTCCAAGGAGCCCAGAAGAAAGTAATCGCTGGAGGGCTGGAAAAAGCTAATCAGATTTCCCATTGCAAGAAAGTCAGTTTGGAGTTAGAATCCCACTAAGTCATAGCAGGCTTTATAAACACCTTTGGATTTCCACTGAAACCCCAAGAGCGGGTTATATATTAGGAACAAAAACTAGGTCTTATATTTATCTAAGATCAATGGCAAAAACCAAACAGATCTTCCCTAATAAAGTGTGAAAACCAAGCCTCCATAAAAATCAAGATGATTAGTTAGGGATTTAGTCAGGAATTTCACAAAAATCAGTACTCCTCAGAGGAACATAACATAATCCAGAGCTTATACAACAGATCATCTATGATGCCCAGAATTCCTTCTGTCAAGCCTTTCTTAGTGCCTTTTTTGGACAGAGTTTTAGTCATAGCTTCTATCCTCACTCCAGACTCTTTTTGCACCAAGCCCTGTAAATTCTAGCACTTCTTGCCAAGATCTGCTGGTTGACTGGCTGCCATGCAAGACTATTAACTATTTATTAGCAGACATGTGGAGAAACGGGAAACTGTAACATATAGTGAAGAGAAAAATTAGGCAACAGAAGTAAACCTTAAGATTAACTAGGTAATCAAATTAGCAGATAAGAACTTTAAAACAGCTATTATAAAAAAATTATAAAAATAGTCAAGGACTTAAAGGAAAAATGGTCATAATGAGCCATAATGGGGAACCTTAATTGAGAAATAGAAAATAGAAAAAAGAAACCGTACATGGATATTCCAAAAAAATAATCTAAAAGGAAGAATTCACTGGATGGACTTAATAACATATAGAAACAGTTATTAAGGGTGGGTTTTTTGTTTTTTTTTTTTAGCATTTTTTTTTAACATTAAATAAACTGAGAGCCTTACAAGACTGATTAAGAATAAAAACAAAACAAGAACTGCCAATATCAGAAATGAGAAATAAGATATTACCACAGATTCTGAAGCTACTGAAGGAGTGATAATAGAATTGTATGATTAATTATGTCGATTAATTCAATAACATAGATGAAATGGACATATTTCTTTTTTTTTTTTTTTGAGACTGAGTTTCACTCTGTCAACTGGGCTGGAGCACAGTGGTGTGATCTTGGCTCAATGCAACCTCCACCTCCTGGGTTCAAGCGGTTCTCCTGCCTCAGCCTGAGTAGCTGGGATTACAGGCACATGCCACCATGTCCAGCTAATTTTTGTATTTTTGTAGAGACAGGGTTTCACCATGTTGTCAAGTCTGGTCTTGAACTCCTGAACTCAGGTAATCTGCCCACCTTAGCCTCCCGAAGCAGCACTTTGGGATTACAGGTGTGAGCCACCGTGCCCGGCCAAAATTAACACAAAATGAAACAGATCATCTGAGTAACTCTCTGTATAATAGGAAATTTAGTTTGTGATTAAAAAAACATGCAGACAAGCATGGCCACAGCAGTGAGGGGAAAACACAGACACACCTGATTACAGTAATAAGCCAGGCCCAGACAGCTTTCTTTACTGTGAATTTTACCAATATTGAATAAAGAAATAATACCAATCTCACAGAAACTCTGTTAGGAAATAGAGGATAGGGGACTTCTCAATTATGTTTTTAAGGTCAGTATAACCCCAATACCCAAAGCAAGGCATCACAGGAAAAGAAGATTCCATCGCAGGAAATAACCAATATCTCTTATGAACATAAACATGAAAATGCTTTAAAAGATATTCACAAATTAAATCCAGCAACATGTGGTGATGGTGCCAGGAATTTAAGGTCGCTATGACATTCAAAAATCAGTCAATAGAGTTTATCATGTTACTAGAATAAGTGGAAAATCGTATAATCATCTTATATATGCAGAAAAATCACTTGAAAAAATTTACTACTCATCCATGTTATTAACTCAGCACACTAGGAATAGAAGGGATTTTTTTTTATTCTGATAAAGAAGATATATATATGTGTGCGTGTGTGCCTGAGTTAAAACTCTACTAGTGAAGTACTGAACGCTTTACCCTCTCATTGGAAACAAGGCAAGGCTGTCCGTTCTCACCATTTGTATTCAGCACTGGACTGGATGCCTGATGCGTGCAATGCAATGTCTGCTGAGATGGGCTGGTCGCTGGACTCTTGCCATGGGCCCCACAAGTCACTGTTATGTCCTTCTCTACTCCACTGCAAGGCCTCTCTGCATGGGGTATCCTTTCTCAGTTTCAGCAGTGCCACTTGCCATGCTTAAGAAACATCTGTCCCCTTCTGGGCCTCTTCTGTTTCACTACTCCAACACTGCCAGGCATGGGAGTAAATCTGGGGTCTGGCTAACATCTGAAATCCTACCCATTCTCACTGCTCTTAGGTTCCCAAGAATCTGAGAAGTCAAGAGAGATGGCCCAGATATGAAAAGCCCGTCCGCAAGCTCTCCCCCTCACTTCTCAGTGGCTTATTCAAGAAATCATTGTCTCCTCTCAAGATACTAGCTTTGACTTATCTGTACTCTTCAGAAGTTTAAAAGTCAACCACTTGACTATTTATCATCTAACAACCATTCTTCCAAGGTCGCAGGAAATAGTGAGGAGGGAGAAACATTTGTTTTCAAAACATGATCCTGCTATACTGTTCTGTGATAGGGAACTTCTTAAATAAAGCCTGGGGCAGATAGGTGAATGGGACAGGTGAGTGCATTCAAAAACAGGTCTGCATGTATGTGGACAGCAAAGGTGACAGAAGTGGCATGCAGACCTGTGGCAGAGGACTGAGTCTTCAACAAATGGTGGTGGTGTTACAGGATCTTTAGGGTGTTGCTTTTCTGGCTGGAAACATGGCTAGTGATTCCTTTTGCCCAAGTTTTGCTCATGCCCACTGGGCTCATCCTGTCCACTTGGCCTGGCAGGCTGTGCTTAGCTCACACTACCAGCCTGGATCCCATGCCTCCAAGGGAGACTGAATCAGGCATGGAGTGGCGAAGGGTGTGTGAGCAAGCATGGTGTCTGGCCACTGTGCAGTCAGATATGCTGCTGCTGCCACAAGGTGGGCAGCTCCAGACACCAGCATGGGCGCTGGCTCTCTGCGAGCCTGTGGCTGGACCAGGAGCACTGCAAGCAGCTTCCCAGCTGGCACTGGGGAATGCGGTGGTGCCCGGAAGACTGGAGACATCAGAAACTGCAGGGCCCCAAAGAGGGAGTCACAGCCCTGGTTCAGGGGGCTCCCGGGTCTGGGCTCCTCGAAGGGCTGCAGCTCTTGTCTCCTTTTCTTTACCTGCAATGTGGCAGGCAAAGGGCATGGTTTAGCCCTGTCTGTGCTGCAGCTTTTTTAGCCTCATCATTTCGTGGGTCCTGAGTTCTTGTCCTGCAACCAGGAGGACTGAGGTACACAGACAAGTGAAGGGGGAACAAGACAAACAGGAGCTTTACAGAGCAATAGCACAGCTCAGTCTCCCACAGGGGGCAGCTCCTTTCCACAACCAGGATGTCCGGTGGAGTGTTTAGCTCCTAGTAGAGAGGGTAAGTCTTGTCTCTGCAGCTCTCAGAAGAGAGGGAGCCCTAGAATGGGTTGCTCCTGTCTGCAGCTGATCATCCCGACATCTGCGCAGCTCTGGATGTGCCTGCGGCTTTTATGGGCCTCAGTGGGGAGGAAGTACACACCAACTGGTCCATGGGCAGGCCCAGAAAAGGTACCACAAGTTCTCACTTTGGTCTGTGGAATTGGCAGTCCAGCCCCCAGCCTTCAGGCCCTCTGTGGCCTGAAGCTGGGGCCTCACCAGGGACCTGCTCCCTTCAGCCCAAGAACCCGTCTGCCTCCTGCTGCTGTTCATGGTGCCCAGATTGTAGGTGCCAAGGAGGCCAGCATTGAGCTGCCCTCACCGCCCCCCTCGTTTCTCTCCTATGTTGGTCAGTACCCAAAGACCAGAGGGGGCCAAGGCTGTGAGGGGCTGGCATGTCAGCACTGCCCCAAGTGTGTGCAAACCCAGCTGGGCCATGACAGCACCCAGCCTTGGCCCTGACTTCGCTCTGAGACTGGAGCAGGTGCTGACAGCAGAGAGAAGCCAGGCAGCGGGAGCAGGCATTTCCTAGCCTGCGAGGTCAAGTGGGGCTCCCTGGACTCCCAAGAGTGCAGGGATGCCTGGGTCCACAGCCACGGTTTGGGCAGCTGCAGCTGTGCCCAGGGGAACGAGGCTCCTGCCTGGCTCCTGCAAGGTCTGCAGCCCTGCTTTGGGTGGCTTCAGCAGCACCTGGGGAGCTCCCACCCCAACTCAGAAGGGGCAGGGCTCCCACTTGTCCCCGGCTCCCTCCGCTCCATGGAGCATGTAGCCCCAGTCCCCACCTCCCCGCTGCAGCTGGCATGATGGCAGTGGCTGCTCCAGATGGCCCACTGCTGCCATCACTGGGGTCACTGGGTATAATCATATGGTCTACAAAATAAATACAGGTAGATGAAAGACCTGGATGTGAAAGATAACAAGTTTTAGGAAGGAGGACAGTAGAATATCTAGGACCTTGAGGTAAGGAAGGGTTTCTTAAACAAGACCCCAAAAATGTACTAACAATAAAAGACTAATAAATTCATGTACCTCAAAAGACATCATGAAGAGCACAAGAAGATAAGCTGCAGATTGGGCAAGGATATCTGCAACACATACACTGACAATGGCCTCACATCCAGAATATATAAAGCACTCCTATAAAGCCCTAAGAACAATACAGCTGACCTATGGAAATCAGCAAAAGTTTTGAACAAAAATTCCACAGAGGCAATTCACACGGCTGATCAACATGAACAGACACTATTTCACTTACTAAATAGGAACATGAAAATTAAACCATAATGAGATACCATCACACACCACTAGACTAAAAAATGTTTAAAGTGCAGTGATCCCTGGTGTTAGTGAGGCTGTGGGGGAATGGGAACTCATCCACTGTTGATGGGAGTATTGGTATAAATACACTGAAATCAGTTTGGTACTGTTTGATCCAGTTGACAACACATTACACTAGTAATTACTCTTCGAAGTGAAATTACCAACAGAAATGTGTGGCAGTTGCCCTAGGATTCATATACAGTAATATTCACAACAGACAAATGTTGGAAACGACCCAAAGATCCACAACCATCAAATGTGGATGAATAAATTACGTTGAGTATATAGTACACAATGAAAAACTGTACATTAGCGAAAGTAACTAGCTATTGCTACATGGGGCAATAGATGAATCCTAGGGACGGCAAAAGAAGCCAAGAGGAGGACATTCCTTCCATTTACATAAAATTCAAAAACAGCCAAACTACATGATATTTTCTAGAAATGAATTCAAAGACAGTAAACCTTACTAAGAAAAGCAAGAAAAGAATGATCATTTTCTTTCTCTTTCTTCTCCCTTCTCCTGTAAACCCGTAAGAATAACACAATAGTGTGGCAGGATCATGTTTTGAAAACAAATGTTTCCCCCACCCACTATTTCCTGGTACCCCATGTCACTCCCTCATTCAGGCAGCTGGCTTAGGGGACATCATTACTTCAAGGGATGGTTGTTAGATGATAAGTAGTCAAGTGTTTGACCTTTAAATTTCAAAAGAATACAGATAAGTCAGAGATAGTATCTTGAAATGAGATTAAGATTTCGTCAATAAAGCTGCTGAGAAGTGAGGGGGAGAGCTGAGGACAGGCTTCCTGTATCTGGGCCATCTCTATCCCTCCCTCCGTTCCCTCCCTCCCTCCTTCCTTCCTCTGTCCCTCCCTCCCTTCACTCCTTCTCTCCCTTCCCCCTTCCTTCCCTCTCTCACTCCCTCCCTTCCCTCTCTCTCTTTCTCTCTGTTCTTCTTCCTTTCTTTTCCTTTATTTTTGAGACAGGGTCTCATTTTGTCACCCAGGTTGGAGTGCACTGGTGTGACCACTGCTCAAAGCAACCTCAAAGTCCGGGCTCAACCCTGCAAGTCTGGGCTCAAGCACTCCTCCTGCCTCAGCCTCCTGCATAACTAGAACTACAGTCACACGCCACTATGCCTTGCTAATTTTTTTGAAAGAGTCTCCCTTTGTCACCCAGGCTGGAGTGCAGTGGCATGATCTCGGCTCACTGCATCCTTCATTTCCCAGGTACAAGAGATTCTTCTGCCTCAGCCTCCCTTACAAGTGCTGGCCACTATGCCCGCTTAATTTTTGTATTTTAGTAGAGATGGGGTTTCACCATGTTGGCCAGGCTGGTCTTGAACTCCTGATCTCAGATGATTCACCTGCCTGGCCTCCCAAAATACTGGAATTACAGGCATGAGCCACCACACCTGGTCAAATTTTTAAACTGTTTTGTAGAGACAGGTGTCACTATGTTGCCCAGGCTGGTATCAAACTCTTGGCTTCAAGCAGCCCTCCTGTCTTGACCTCCCAAGTGCTGGGATTACAGGTATGAGCCACTGTTCCTGACCTATTCTGTTTTTTTACCTGGTGTTTATAATTATTGTTTAAACTGTACATATGTTAATGGCCTCTTTATGATATAGCTATCTCACAAAAGAAATGAGTTAAAACATAAACTGAACTATGGTACAATATTCTGTATTCATTCAAACTCATCTTCTTGAAGACAATTCTACAACATGGGAAAATGCTCACACAGTAAAAAGAATAAAACGCAAGTTATAAAACTGTATTCACATTATGATCCAAGCTTAGAAGAAAACATATATATTTACAAAGATCCACAGAGAAAAGGTTGAATGGAAAAACCTCAAAAATGCTACGTAATTATTTTCTTTTGTATACTCTTAAGCAACCCCAAATTTTTCACAATGAATAGGTGTCAATTTTGTAGTCTTAAGTAGGGAACTAACAAATGGTGTTTAAGGTCTCTGCAGAAAGGTCTGAAATAAGACTTATCAAATTACTTCTATCACTCAGGATCCAGGATGGGAAATGAAAACCGCTCCGGGCATTTCCAGCACTAAAGCATTTAATAGGGGGTTTTTAGGGAAAACAATGCCAAGGCTGGGTACCTCTGGCTTAAACAACAGAAATACATGTCTGATAGTTCTGAGGCTGCAAGTCCAAGATCAAGGTGTCAGTAGAGTGGGTTCCTTCTGAGGCTGTGAGGGAAGGTCTGCAAGCCAGGGTCTTGCAAGCTCTGTTCCAGGCCTTTCTCCTTGGATTTCAAATGGCCATCTCCCGTGTCTTCACATCGTCTTGCCTTGACTCATGTCTCTGTGTCCGCATTTCCTCTTTTTATACGTGTAATCTTCCAATGGGTTCACCTTGCCCACTGCCTAGACAGAGCCAATTCATCAAGACAGGGGAATTGCAACAGGGAAAGAGTAATTTACACAGAGCCAGCTACGCAGGAGACTGGAGTTTTGTTATTAAATCAGTCTCCCTGAGCATTCAGGGAGCAGAGTTTTTAAGGACAACTTGGTGGGTGGGGAGAAGCCAGTGAGCCCGGAGTGCTGATTGATCAGGGATGAAATCACAGGGAGTCTAAGCTGTCTTCTTGAGCTCAGTCAGTTCCTGAGTGGGGGCCACAAGATCAGTGAACCAGTTTATTGATCTGGGTGCTGCCAGCTGATCCTTCAAGTGCAGGGTCTGCAAAATATCTCCAGCACTCATCACAGGAGCAGCTTAGGGAGGGTTAGAAACACGTAGCCTCTGGCTACATGGCTCCTAAACCATAGTTTTTAATCTTTTGGCTTGTTAGTCTTACAAAGACAGTCTAGTCCCCAGGCAAGGAGGAGGTCTGCTTTGGGAAAAGGCTGTCATCATCTTCGTTTTAAACTATATACTATAAACTAAATTTCTCCCAAAGTTAGTTCAGCCTAAGCCCAGGAATGAACAAGGACAGCTTGGAGGTTAGAAGCAAGATGGAGTCGATTAAGTGAGGCCTCTTTCACTGTCTCAGTCATAATTTTGCAAAGGCGGATTCATAAGGACAGTTGTCACGTAGTATTAGGGCCCACTCTTCCAGCATGACCTCATCTTAGCTTGCCTAACTACATCTGCAATGACCGTATTTCTAAATAACGTCACATTCTGAGGGTTAGGACTCCAACTTATGAATTGGGGAGGGGGTTGGACCCAATGTAATCTGTAACAGTGCTGCTTAATGTTTTTACAAAAAGCATGTATAATGTGAAGAGAAAAGGAAACCTGAGATTCTCTGGAGAGCGATCATGGTCGCCTAAACAGGTGCCGTGCTAGGAGGGGCTTTCTGGAGGCAGGGACCCTCAGGGGCACGTCTGAGGCTGAAGTGCACAGACATTGGCCTTCTGAAAACATTCTTCCAAGTGATCACTTCATTGGCAGTGGGACCCAAGAGCCAACAAAGTACCATCTGCTCCCGCCACAATCAGGCACTTTCTCTGCAGCAGAGAAGTTGCCCCGTCCTGCCCCCAGCTTCTGGTCCCATTCTCTGCTTGCATCCAGCTGCCACCTGGCTGGACTCACCTTGGAGGGAGGAGGGTGCCTGTCCTTGGAGCTTGGAGTTCATACAGTTCTTTATCATTCTGGATAAAGCTGGTTTGGTGCCTTGGAAAGTGTTTAGAGAGCAGAGAGAGGCCCCATGATAAACTAATCTCTTTATCTCGCCTGGCAAAGGCTGGGCCTCAGAGCGGAGCCACAGGCCTCTTCCTTCTGCAGATGCTGCAGTGTCTCCAATCAGAACAAGGCCTCACTTCTCCAGTAGCAACGGAAATAGCTTTCGAGAGGCTGGCCTCTGGAAGGCCCCAGCTCTGCTCCTCCCCGCAGGGCCTGTCCCCTTGAATGATAAGTGGCCATCAGAGGCCGGATGGCTGGGAGCAGAGCCATGCGCTTCCCAGCGAGGGTTTCTTCTTTCCCTCCCGGCAGGTATTGGCTGAGACAGTGCAGATGCCTTTGTCCCTGGCTTGGAGTCTGTCCCTGGCCAGGCCCCAGTGATGCCGGCTGGTTTCCTCCAGCAGAAGAAGCTGCTCTTTTTGTGTCTGCAGATGGTTCTGCTGCAAGACACCTCGGTCAGGGTGGTGCTGGGAGAGCCAGCTGGAAGGAGCTCACTCCCCTTTCATTAAGAGGGGGCTGCTGGCTAGGCTGGCAATGGCCTTGAGGTGAGTGGGTTTCTGTTCAGTGCTGCTCTTGGGAACAGTCACTCTGCTCTGGAGACTGTTGACCCCATCCCCTTCATAAGTTGCTCCCTGCTCTTCCCCATCTTTCCCCTCTTCTCTATGTGGACAAGACAGCTTTAGAACCTCTTTCTGCGGCCAGACGCGGTGCTTCATGCCTGTAATCCCAGCACTTTGGGAGGCTGAGGCAGGTGGATTACCTGAGGTTAGGAGTTCGAGACCAGCCAGGCCAACATGGTGAAACCACATCTCTACTAAAAATACAAAACATTAGCCAGGTGTGGTGGTGTGCACCTGTAATCCCAGCTACTCGGAGGGCTGAGGCAGGAGAATCACTTGAACCTGGAAGGCGGAGGTTGCAGTGAGCTGAGATGTGCCTCTGCACTCCAGCCTGCTGGGCGACAGAGTGAGACTCCATCTCAAAAAAAAAAAAAAAAAAAAAAAAAGAGCTCTTTCTACACTCCACCACACAACCGAATCACCCTCCACTTGCATCCTGCCACCGCCCTGCTGAAAACCTTCGGTAGCTCCCTGGTGTTTAACGTGTGCTTCTCAAACTGTGTAGTGCCTTGGATTTGCCTGTAGCTCATAAAAGATCAGCTCCTCCCAAGCTGCAGCTAGAGCTAGTCATCAGATCACTATGATGGAACCCAAGGACCTGAATCTTAACTTGCTCCACAAGAGATTTCTTTTTTTAACTTGTATAGTTTTTTTTTTTTTTTTCCAATTCTGGTAACATATGAATAACATGAAATTAACTGTCTTTAAGTGTATAGTTCAGTGACATTAGGTACTGTTACAGACCAGGTGTCTCGCCGCCAAATTCATGTTGAAGCCCTGACTCTGAATGTGATGGGTTCTGGAGGTGGGATCTTTGGGAGGGGATTAGGTTTGGTTGACATAAGGCCCCCATGATAGGATCAGATCCCTTCTAAGAGGAAGGCAGATTTCCCAATGTGCTTGTGCTGAGGAAAGGCCACATGAGCATAAGGCAGGAAGGCTGCTGCCTCACGTCAGGAAGAGCACCCTCATCAGCCCCTAGCCATGCCAGCACTCTGATCTTGGACTTCCAGCCTCCAGAACTGGGAGAAAGTAAGTGTCTTCTGTTTAAGCCATCAGGTCTGTGGTATTTTGTCACAGCAGCCCAAGCTGACTAGACAACCGTGTTCATGTTGCTGGTGTTACCATCACTACCACCCATTCAGAGAACTGTCTCATTTAGCCATACACATTAAATAAGAACTCCCCATTCTCCCCGCTCCCAGCTACTGGCAACATTCTACTTCGTCCCTACAAATTTGACTATTCCAGGTGCCTCATACAAGTGGAATCATATAGGATTTGTCCTTTTGTGCCTGGCTTATTTCACTTAGTATAATGTCCTCAAGGTTCATCCATGTCATAGCTTATGTCAGAATCTTCTTCCTTTTTAAGGATGAATAATATTCTCTTATACGCATATTACTTACACCTTTTGGCTATTGAGAATAATGCTACCATGAATATGAGTGTGCAAATAGTTTTTTGAGATCCTGCTTTTCTTTTGGGCATATATCCAGAGGTAAAATTGCTGGATCACAGGATCACATAGTAATTCTTTTTTTAAAAACATTATTTACTTTTTAGTAAAGGTCTTACTCTGTCACCCAGGCTGGAGTGCAGTGGTGAGATCTCATCTCACTGTGACCTCTGCCTTCTGGGTTCAAGCAATTCTCCCACCTCAGCCTCCTGAGTAGCTGGGACTACAGGAGCGCACATATCCGGGTAATTTTTGTGTATTTTGGTAGAGACAAGTTTTCACCATGTTGGCCAGGCTGGTCTCGAACTCCTGACCTCAAATGATCCACCCACCTCAGCCTCCCAAAGTCCTAAGATTACAGATGTGAGCCACGCCTGGCCAGGATCACACAGTGTTTTTTTTTTTTTTTTTTTTTGACGAACTGTCATACTGTTTTCCACAGTGGCTACACCATTTCACATCTCCATCAGCAGTGCACGGGGGTTCTAACTTCTCTATATCTTCATCAACACTTTTTTCTGAGATGGAATCTTGCTCTGCCACCCAGGCTGGAGTGCAGTGGCACAATCTTGGCTCACTGCAACCTCCGCCTCCCGGGTTCAAGGATTCTCGTGTTTCAGCCTCCTGAGTAGCTGGGATTACAGGTGGGTGCCACCACACCTGGCTAATTTTTGTATTTTTAGTAGAGGTGGGGTTTTGCCATGTTGGTCAGGCTGGTCTCGAACTCCTGACCTCATGATCCATATGCCTCAGGCTCCGAAAGCGTTGGGATTATAGGCATCAGCCACCGTACCTGACCCAACACTTGTTATTTTCTTTTTTTGTTCACTTGCAATAGCCATCCTAATGAGTGAAAAGTGGTATCTCAGAGAGCTTTAATTTGCACTTCCCTAATGATTAGTGATTTAAGCATCTTTTCACGTGCTTATTGGCCATTTGTGTATCTTCTTTGGAGAAATGTCTATTCAAGTCCTTTGCTCACTTGTGAGTTAGGATGTTTATTCTGTTGTTGAGCTGTATCTAGAGGTGATTTTGATAGAAAGTGAGAATGGTGGATATGGAGAGGATGCGCTGTCTGTGCGGTGTCCCAGACCCTCTGTGGGTGGCCTGACCCACCTTCCCTCTCATTTCCTGCTTCTCCCAGCAAGAATGCTTGGCTCTGGTTGGCTGTTCTCATCTCTGTCCTTTTGTTTATTCCATACCAACAGCTTGGATTGCTGTAGCAGGCTGACTTTTTCTTGTCTGCACAAAACTACCCTCCTCCATCTCCAGCAGTAGTTCTGGTGGGACTGTGGATCATGGTCCCATTCTCTTCTGGCCATGTCACTGGCACATGACCCTGGCTTGTCCAGAGCTAGTACTCCCATCACTCTGGTATCAGGGACTGGCTTAAGGGGTGGGCCCGTGATCCAAGCCAATCAGGCCTTTATGTGGTTATTAGAAAAATGTCATTCTGCTTGGATTACTAAGCTGGGAGGATGTAAGCCTGGGCTACTGGTGGTCTCTTCCTCGATAGCTATAACCTATCTGCAGGAAGACATAAAGGTCAACGCACAAATGAGAGCTAAGTAAAGATAAGGAAAGGGAAGAGAAAATGTGAATGAGAGGGAGACACCGAGATCATTGCTTTAGTCCTGGATCCAGCCATACCTGAAACTAGACCATCCCTGGATATTTCAGGTACATATGCCAATAGGTTCCACAACATCCCCCAACCCTCTTTTTTTCCACCTAAGCTGGTCTGAATTGGGTTTCTGTTACTGGTAACAGAAAACATTCTGACTAATGCAAATCCCTCTTCCCAGTTCCATCTCTCCATGCGTCCATCTGTCCGCCCTTCCACTTTTCATCCCACCAAGCTCAGATCTGCCCTTTTCTGTTTTATATCTGGCCTGAAGAGCTGCTCCCTCTAGGGATCCCCATAGTCAGGGGGAAAAAGGAGAGGGCTCTCCAGGTGCTCTGATCTCCAATCTCCTGCCTACTGTGCCCTGGGGAACCTCTGTACTATACACTTCCGTGTATACCTTGTGTGACAGAGTGTTCTTTAAGAGAAAGCTTATCCTGTGGCAGCTGATAGGAACTGACCAACACCCCTGGGACAGCTCAAGACAACCTCCTCCACCTACACCTCCGGGGCAGCCTTGGGCACAGGCCCAGCCCTGGCTGAGGAGCCAGGGGGTTCATAGGGGCTTCCAGGGAGAGGGTGTGAAGAGGTCAGTGGCTATGGAAAAAATGACTTGGTGTTTCCTTATTGTTGGTTTTGAGTGTGTGGCTTTATTCTTTTGCAGCTGTCATCTCTCTAGAGGGTTTTCCACCCCCAGCCCAGGAAGAGGAAGCCGCCTCCCGGTGTCCATGGGGAGCCACTGGCCCTGGTGGTTCTGTCTCTTGGTGGGGTGGGGAGTGGCTCCCTGGAACAGGGAACAGGATGCAGGCTGGTGCTTTGCGGGGATCCATGTAGGGGAATGGCCAGTCCTGGAATGGAGATACTTGAGGGGAAGGGGCTGGGCGTTGCTCAGAGGTGTGGTTCAGTGTGCCTCTGTTTGGGGGCCAAGAGGGGGCATGCACAATGTACCCAGAGGCTGGATTCCCTCTCCTGCGGCACAGCCCTGGAGTGGCAGCTGCAGTGGACAAAGACCCATACCCTTCCCAAACCGTACAGAAGAAAATCAGCCCCCAGTTTCCGTATGACCCTGAACATGACGAGGCTGAATTGGCTCACAGCTGGGGATGGGTATGTGGATGGAGACGCAGACAGCTATGACAACAGCTTTTCTAGGCAGGGGTGGGGAAGGGGCAGTATGGGGAGACCCACCCCATGCATGTGCAGCACTGGGCATGCACTGAGGAAATGCTCTCTGACACTACTTGCTCAGTCCAAGACCAATTTTTTAAAGTTTAGAAATGTTGATTTGAAAAACAAAGAAATGTTTCATGCACCCAGGTATTGTGCAGGAAGTCATGTGCCCCGCGTTACTCCGTCAGTCGTTGCCATGTTAGGTTTGGAAACAGGCATGTCTCAGTTCCCCAGCTGTGCTCTTAGAGGACCACTTCTGCAGCTTTGAACCGCCCGCAGCATCTGGAGCTCAGCCTGGCAGAGCTGCTCAGAAGGTGTGAAACTGAGGCTGAACCAACAGCTAACCTTAGAGACGGCTTGTTGGAATCAGGCGGCCTGGTGATGCATGCCTCAACTACTGGGTAGACTGAAGCAGGAGAATCACTTGAACCTGGGAGGCAGAGGTTGCAGTGAGCTCAGATTGTGCCATTGCACTCCAGGGCAACAAGAGAGAAACTCCATCTCAAAAAAAAAAAAAAAAAAAAAAAAAAAAAGATGTAAATTTATCGAAAGTTGTTATTGAGAGCAATCCTCATTTGGTGACCTATGCAGCTGTGCACAGGCTATGACGAATGCTTCTTTACCAGCTCACCTGCAGAGCACGCTGAACCACCCCGAACAGTCTGTGAGTTTACTCTTTTTTTTTTTTTTGAGATGGAGTCTCACTCTGTGGCCCAGGCTGGAATGCAGTGGTGCAATCTAGGCTCACTGCAACCTCTGCGTCCTGGGTTTAAGCAATTCTCCTGCCTCAGCCTCCTGAGTGGCTGGGATTACAGACGCATGCAACCACACCCGGCTAATTTTTGTATTTTTAGGAGAGACGGGGTTTCACCATGTTGGTCAGGCTGGTCTTGAACTACTGACCTCGTGATCCGCCCACCTCAACCTCCCAAAGTGCTGGTACTACAGGCATGAGCCACTGCACCAGGCCTGTGGGTTTACTCTTAAGCTTGTTCCTGCCAGTTGCACTTGTTATAAGAGTGAAGTCATCTAATTAAATTTAGTGCAAACCAATGAGATATGAGGGTAATGAGAATTTTTGTTTCTAAGATATACACACTGAATGCCTTGGAAACCTTTCTTGAGGTGAGTCATTTTACAAAAATCACTGTCAAATCAAATGTGGGCAAGACAGTGGTACAAGCAAGTCTGGGAAGCCCTGCCCCAAGCAACCCTCAGGTTGCTCGTGTCACAAGTGTCTTTAAGTTCTGGCTCCACTTTAAAGAGAGCCAAGCTGGAAATCATGAATAGACTACAGATATGACTTATGCAAAACGAGCTGATGTGGGATCCCACTCAGTGGCTCCTTCCCAATATTCCTCTGCTTCAAACCTACATCCAAGTGTAGGCACGAAGTGTGTTTCCAGTTAGAAGCTTTACATTACCAGAGAGGTTTTATTTTATGATTCCCACTTTAACAGTCTTTTCCAGCGAACCCACTTGTTATTAGTTAGAGGCTTTGACCATAGATATGTGAGTGTTTAATAGTGGCCACGTGTCCTTTCTTAGGGAGATTCCCAAGAAATTCCCTGGTTTGTTGGTTCTGGTACCCTTGATCAGGGGCAAGGTCTTGCCTTAAGCCCAGCCCCCTCCAGGTGTCCAGGAGTGCTGGGCAGTGGGTGGTCTGCAGGCCAGGTCGCTGGAGAATCCACCCATGGCCCTGCCAGGTCCCCCACCCACTTCCATGCGGCTTCCCTGATGAATGACTCCAGCTTCCACCTCTTCCCCTCTGCTGACCTTGACCTCTCTCTTCTCCTGGAGGCGGGGCCTTTGCCTCATCTGGCCCTGCAAACACATATTCACATCATGCTATTTCTTGGTCTCGCACCTTCTTCGAGATATTGTGAGGTGGGAGAGGAAAACAGTGGTCAGGCCACTGTTAAGTGTCAGAGGGGTGGAAAGTCCACAGAAACACTCACATTAAAAAACCCAGCTTTTTTGGAGGAACAGGACACTGTGTTGCCCAGGCTGGAGTACAGTGATCTTGGCTCACTGCAACCTCTGCCTCCTGGGTTCAAAAGATTCTCCTGCCTCAGCTTCCCAAGTAGCAGGGATTACAGGCATGTGCCACCACGCCCAGGTAATTTTTTTATTTTTAGTAGAGAAGGGTGTTTTGCCATGTTGGCCAGGCCTGGTCTTGAACTCTTGACCTCAGGCTATCCACCCACCAAAGCCCTGGGATTACAGGCATGAGCCACTGCACCTGCCAGAAAACCCAGGTTTGATGGAAGGATAAGCAAAATGCAGTGATACATATAATGGAATAGTATTCAGCCTTGCACAGGAAGGAGATTCTGTTGCCTGCTACCACATGGATGGATCTGGAGGACATCATGCTGAGTGAGAAAAGCCAGGCACGAAGGACAAATACTGTGTGATTCCACAGGGGTGGTCAGAGTCCCAGAGACAGACGAAGAGTGGAGGCTTCCACTCTTCCCCCACGAAGAGAAGGGGCTGGGGGAGAGGCATGGGGCATTGGTGTTTGATGGGCACATAGTTTCAGCTGGGGAAGATGAAAGGGCTCTGGAATGGATGCTGGTGACGGCTGCACAACAGCTTGCACAGATGTCATGCCACGGTGCTGCACAGCTGAAGAAGTACTTCACGTGATACATTCTGTGCTCTATGTATCTCACTGCAGATATGAAAACAAAACAAAACCCCCCCAAAAGAACCTCAGCAATACGCAGGGCAGTGGCTCATGCCTGTAATCCCTGCACTTTGGGAGGCTGAAGCGGAAGAATCACTTGAGATCAGGAGTTTGAGACCAGACTGGTCAACATGGTGAAAGCCCGTTTCTACTAAAAATACAAAAATTAGTCAGGTGTGGTGGTGCAAGCCTGTAATCCCAGCTACTCAGGAGGCTGAGGCAGGAGAATCCTTTGAACCCAGGAGGTGGAGGCCGCAGTGAGCTGAGATGGTACCACCGCACTCCAGCCTGGGCAACAAAGCGAGACTCTGTCTAAAAAAGAAGAGCCCCAGCATTGTGATGGCTGCTCCTGAGTGCTTGGCCTCACTGGGAAGTGCCCTGGTTGCTTCTGGGGAGGTGATGCTGGCTATCTTCATGTTCTTCCTTGAACCTTAATGTTTCTCAATGCCCTTCCAAAAACACCTCTTACTTTCATAGTGGGGGAGTCGGGGGGAGGGCCTGTTGAGAGTTTTAAAGAAAATGAGAAGGGTGGGAGTACGGCAGATAGTTGCCAGAGTTCATCCTTCTTCCTTCCAAGATCCAGGTCTCCTCTAGGTGGGCAGAGACGCTGGGGGGCCAAAGGGAGGAAGACCTGGCAGTTTCTTTCCCCGCCGGCCCAACCCTGCTGGGTCTGCTGCCAAGGAAACCCAGTGCCTGGGTTCCTGTAGCCCCTAGAAAAGCCTGTGATGGTGAGCTGGGCTACTTCTGCGCACCCCCCATCTTTACTTTTCACTAACCTCAGAAGAGAGAACTAGCTCCTATCTGCAGGCAGCTCAAATTAGCAGGGGGAACAACTGCCAAACCGTGACTTGTCAGGCTGATCCAATCACTGCTTCCCACCTGGGGCTCCAGGGATGGCTCAAGTCACCTCTGTAGTCATGGGGCAGGGGGTATATGTGGGTGTGCATGTGGGTGCAGAGGCACACGTATGTGTGTGTGAGTGTAAGTGCACCAATATGTGCACGTGCACAGTTGTGAGTTCATTTTTAACTAAGAATTAGACAAAATGCACAAAGCCAGGAAAGAATGAAGCAATGAAAGCAGAGATTTACTGAAATGAAAGTACTCTCCAAAGAGTGGGAGCAGGCTTGAACAAGAGGCTCAAAAGCTCAGTTTACAGAATTTTCTGGTGCTTTAATACCCTCTAGAGGTTTCCCATTGGTTACTTGGTTTATGCCCTATGTAAATGAAGTAGTGGCCTGAAACCAGTCTGACTGGTTACAGAAGGCAACCAATCAGAGGTTAAAGTGAAGTTACAAAGTTACACCCTATGCAAACGTCTGATAGGTTGCGGCGGGGGGTGGGGGGGGTGGGGGGGACCAATTAGAGGCTAAAGTGAATTTACAAAGTTATACTCCTATGCAAATAAAGACTAGGCCTATGACCAATCTGATTGGTTGTGGGAAAGGATCAATCAGAGGTACTTTCAACTTTTCATCTGCCATGCAGAAAGTCGGGGGCATGGGTAGCAAAGGGAGTGGCCTCTGGTCCTTTTGTTACTTGGGTATAGAAAGTTGGGGTTTTCCTTTTGACTTGGTTCTAGGAAGTCAGTGTGAACTGGCTTTAGGTTCCCTGCCTCCAGACCCTATTTTCCTGTCTCACCAGAGCCCCAGCCTGGCATGCTTGTTTGCAGGGCAGTCTTGGGTGCCGTTGGGGGCCTACACCATAGATTCTTTTCTGGTGGGATCATGGCTGACCAGCAGAAAGCTCCAGTGGGGCAGCCCCTGTGGCCACGCACCAGCCCACATACTCCCTCTCAATACTGCAGCTTCCCCCAGGTCCATGGCAATTTCCACATCGCTTTGCTGGCAAGTGTCTATGCCAGTGGTTTTGCTTGCCTTGCCCTGCCAGGTGAGGGAATGTAGTCCACTCCCCTTCCCCGTCGACTGCCATTGCAGATGGAGCTTTGGCAGGCACACAGCCAGCCACCCCCACCCTTGTGCTAACATTGTGCAGAGAACAGCAGATCCTCCTTCACCCTGAGCGACACCCCTGCTTGCAGGGCACAGAGAAAGCATCCAGACTTGAGCCCTCCAGTGCTCCATCCCCAAGCCAATGCCACCTCCAACTTGATCGTACACTCAGTCACCAGCAGGGGTCCCCCACCTCCCTCCCTCCACTCACCACTGTGGTGAGTGCCAGCAGGGAGGCAGGCACCCTGGCACTCTACCATGGCTGCCACTACCACTGCTGCTGGCATGTGTGAACAAGAATGAATCCTGTAATCACTGCACTATGAAATGCTTTGGCTGACACTACCCATCGGATTTTAGTGACCAGCGGCCCGGGAATACCTCAGTGTCACCCTCTGCACCCCACCCCCTACCAGTTCAGTGGATTCCTAACCTTGAGGAGCCAGAGAATAAAGTTGGTGCCCAATACAAGTCCCCCAGAGTTAAAGCACACAGTCTAGGAAATGGGAGCTGAGCACTGGCACCCTAAAATCTTCCAGAAAGGAAGCCAGCTAGCTGAATCTACCTTCTACCACAATCAAACCGACAAGGACAAGAAAAAAAAATATCCAAAGGTCAGCAACCTCAAAGATTGTGGGAAGTTAAGCCCACAGAGATGAGAAAGAATCAGTGCAAGAACCCTGACAACTCCAAAAGCCAGAGTGCCAACTTTCTTCCCAATGACTGCATCACCTCTCCAGCAAGTGTTCTGAACCAGGCTGAAATGGCTGAAATGACTGAAATGACAGAAAATATAATTCAGAATATGTACAGGGATGAAGATCATTGAGCTACATAATTATGCTGAAACCCAATCCAAGGAAGCTAAAAATCATGATATAACAATGCATGAAATGACAGACAAAGTAGCCAGTACAGAAAAGAATGAAACTGACCTGATAGAACTAAAACACACACTACAAGAATTTCGAAATGCAACCACAAGTATTAATAGCAGAATAGACTGAGCAGAGGAAAGAATCTCAGAACTTGAAGCTGGCTTTCTGAAATAAGACAGTCAGACAAGAATACAGAAAAAATAAAAAGGAACAAACAGAACCTCTGAGAAATACAAGATTATATACAGAGACCAAATCTCTGACACATAGGTGTCTCTGAAAGCAATAAGAATGGAACCAACTTGGAAAATATATTTCAGGGTATCAACCATCAGAACTTCCCCAACATAGATAGAGAGGCCAGCATTCAAATTCAGGAAATGCAGAGAAGCCCAGTAAGATATTTTACAAGAAACTCACCCCCAAGACACATAATCATCAGATTCTCCAAGGTCAAAATGAAACAAAAAATGTGAAATGCAGCTAGAAAGAAAGGTCAAGTCACCCACAAAGGGAAGCCCATCAGACTAACAGCGGAACTCTCAATAGAAACCTTACAAGCCAGAAGAGACTGGGGGGCCAATATTCAACATTCTTCAAGAAAATAAATTCCAACCTAGAATTTCATATCCAGCCAAATAAGCTTCATAAATGAAGGAGAAATAAGATCCTTTTCAGACAAGCAAATGCTGAGGAAATTCATTACCACCTGCCTTATAAGAGCTTCTGAAGAAAGCATTAAATATGGGGGGAAAATACTATTACTTTTACCAGCCACTACAAAAACACAGCGAAGTACACAGACCAGTGACACTATAAAGCAATCACATAAACAAGTCTGCAAAATAGCCAGCTAACATCATGACAGAATCAAATCCACACGTATCAACACTACCTTGGATGTAAATGGGCTAAATGCCCCAATTAAAAGGCACAGAGTGGCAATCTAGATAAACAACAAAGAACAAAGACCCATTGGTGTGCTGTCTTCAAGAAATTCATCTCACATGCAGTGACACACATAGGATCAAAATAAAGGGATTGAGAAAAATCTACCAGGGAAATGGAAAACAGAAAAAAGAGGTTGGGTGGCGGGTGGTTAATATTAACTGTCAATTCGATTGCACGAAGGATGCCTAGCTGGCTGGCAAAGTACTGTATTGGGGTGTGTCTGAGGGTGTTGCCAAAGGGGATTGACATTTGAGTCAGTACATTGAGAGAGAAGACCCACCCTCAACGTGGATGGAGACCATCCAATCAGCTGCCAGTGCAGCTAGAACAAAACATTGCTTGCTGAGTCTTCTGGCTTCTTTTTCCCATACTAGATGTTTCCTTTTTTTCCTCCTGCCCTTGGACATCAGACTCCAAGTTCTTTGGCCACTGGACTCAGGAATTTGCACCAGTGGTTTGACAGGGGCTGTAGGGCCTTCAGCCACAGAATGAAGGCTGCACTGTTGACTTCACCAGATTTGAGGCTTTCAGACTCAGACTGAGCCACTACTGGATTTTCTCTTCCCCAGCTTGCAGATGGCCTATCATAGGACTTGACCTTATGTGAGCCACTGCCTATCATATACACATATATCCTATTAGTTCTGTCCCTCTGGAGAACACTGACCAATAAAACAGGGGTTGCAATTCTAGTTTCAAAGACTTTAAACCAACAAAGATAAAAAAAAGACAAAGAATGGCATTGCACAATGATAAAGGGTTCAATGCAACAACAAGATCTAACTATTCTAAATACACATGTACCCAACACAGGAGCGCACAGATTAATAGAACAAGTTCTTAGAGACCTTCAAAGAGACTTAGACTCCCACACAATAATAGTGGGAGACTTTAACAGCCCACAGACAATATTAGAAAATTAACAAAGATACTCAGGACCTGAACTCAGCACTGGATCAAACGGACCTGATAGACATCTACAGAGCTCTCCAACCAAAAACAGGATATACATTTTTCTCTTTGCCACATGGCACCTACTCTAAAATTGATCACATATTTATAATTAAGACACTCATCAGCAAATACAAAAGAACTGAAATCAAAACAATCTCAGACCACAGCACAGTCAAATTGCAAACCAAGACTAAAAAAATTAACTCAAAACCATACAATTACATGAAAATTTGAATAACCTGCTCCTCAGTGACTTTTGGATAAACAATGAAAGAAAGGCAGAAATCAAGGCATTCTTTGAAACTAATGAGAACAAAGATACAACATACCAGAATCTCTGAGACACAGTTAAGACCGTGTTAAGAGGGACATTTACAGCACTAAATGCCCACATCAAAAGGTTAGAAAGATATCAACTTAACAACATAACATCACAACTAGAAAAACTAGAGAACCAAGAGCAAACAAACCCCAAAGCTAGCAGCAGACAAAGAAATAACCCAAATCAGAGCTGAACTGAAGGACTGCGACACACACAAAAAACCATTCAAAATATCCAGGAGCTGGTTTTCTGAAAAAATAAAAGTAGGCTCCTAGCTAGACTAATAAAAAAGATTAGGGACAAGATTCAAATAAATGCAATCAGCAATGTCAAGGGGGTATTACCACCGACTCCACAGAAAAACAAGTAACCATCAGAGAGTATTATGAACACCTCTATGTACAGAAACTAGAAAACCTGTAAAAAACTGATAAATTCCTGGACCCATACACTATCCCGAGACTCAACTGGGAAGAACTGAAACCCTGAATAGGCCAATAACAAGCTCTGAAATTGAGTCAATAATTATAATAAATAGCCTAACAACCAAAAAAAGGCCAGGGGCTGGGCACAGTGGCTCAAGACTGTAATTCCCGCACTTTGGGAGGCTGAGGCAAGCGGATCATTTGAGGTCAGGAGTTCAAGACCAGCCTGGCCAATATGGTAACCGCCCCCCCCCACACTAAAAACACAAAAGTTAGCTGGGTGTGGTGGCACATGCCTGTAATCCCAGCTACTCAGGAGGCTGATGCTTAAGAATTGCTTGAACCCAGGAGGCAGAGGTTGCAGTCAGCTGAGATTATACCACTGCACTCCAGCCTGGGCAACAGAGACTCTGTCTAAAAAAAAAAAAAGAAGAAAAAAAGCCAAGACCAGACAGATTCACAGCTGAATTCTACCAGATATACAAAGAAAAGCTGTTACTATTCCTGCTGAAACTATTTCAAAACAACGAGGAAGAGAAACTCTTCCCTAACTCATTCTATGAGACCAGCATCATTCAGATACCAAAACCTGGCAGACACAACAAAGAAAACTTCAGGCCAATATCCTGATGAACATCAATGCAAAAATCCTCAACAAAATACTGGCCAACCAAATCCAGCAGCAGATTGAAAATCTTATCCACCACAATCAAGTTTATTCCTAGGATGCAAGTTTGGTTCAACGCATGTAAATCAAAAAATGTGATTTATCACATACAGAGACCTAAAGACAAAAAACACATGATTATTTCAATAGTGCAGAAAAGGCTTTTGATAAAATTCAACACTGTTTCATATTAAAAACTTAGTAAAATAGGTATTGAAGGAACATACCACAAAATAATAAGAGCCGTGTATGACAAACTCACAGCAAACATCATACTGAATGGGCAAAAGCTGGAAGCATTCCCCTTGAAACCCAGCACAACACAAGAATGCCCTCTCTCATCACTCCTATTCAGCATAGTATTGGAAGTCCTTGCCAGGGCAATCAGTCAAGAAAAAGAAATAAAGGGCATCCAAATAGGAAGAGAGGACATCACACTATCCCCATTTCCAGATGACATGATCCTATATCTAGAAAACCTCAGTTTCAGTCCAAAAGCTCCTTAAGCTGATAAACAACTTCAGCAAAGTCTTAGGACACAAAATAAATATTCAAAAATCACTAACACTCTTATACACCAGCAACAGTAAAGCCAAGAGCCAAATCAGGAATGCAGTCCTATTCACAACTGGTACACACACACACATGCACACACCCTCTACCCCAGGAATACAGCTAATCAGGGAGGTGAAATATCTCTACAAGGAGAGCTACAAAACACTACTCAAAGAAATCTGAAATGACAAAAACAAATGGAAAAACATTTCATGCTCATGGATAGGATGACTCAATATCATTAAAATGGCCAAACTGCCCAAAGCAGTTTATAGATTCAATGTTATTTTTATTAAACTACCATTGACATTCCTCATGGAACTAGGAAAAAAACTATTTTAAAATTCATAGGGAACCAAAAAAGAACCCAAATAGCCAAGGCAATCCTAGGCAAAAAGAACAAAACTGGAAGCATCACATTACCTGACTTCAAAATATACTACAGGGCTACAGTAAAGAAAGCAGCATGGTAATTGCACAAAACAGTCGAGAAATAACACCACACACCTACAATTATCTGATCTTTACAAACCTGACAAAAACAAGCAATGAGGAAAGGATTCTCTATTCAATAAATGGTGCTGGGATAACTGGCTAGCCATATGCAGAAGATTGAAACTGGATTCCTTCCTTATACCATAAACAAAAATTAACTCAAGATGGATTAAAGACTTAAATGTAAAAACGCCAAATTATAAAAACCCTAGAAGACAACATAGCCAATACCATTCTGAACATAGCAACAGGCAAAGATTTCATGGTGAAGATACCAAAAGCAATTGTTACAAAAGCAGGAATTGACAGATGGAATCTAATTAAACTATAGAGCTTCTGCACAACAAAAGAAACTATCAACAGAGTGAAGAGACAACCTACAGAATGGGGGAAACTTTTTGCAAACTGCATCTGACAAAGGTCTAATAGCCAGCATCTATAAAAAATTTATACAAATTTACAAGAAAAAAAAACACAACTCTATTAATAAAGTGGGCAAAGAGCCATTGGATCCCTTCCTTATACCATATACAAAAATTATTAGAGGTGGCTCATACCTATAGTCTCAGCACTTTGGGAGGCCTAGGTGGGCAGATCTCTTGAGGTCAGCAGTTAGAGACCAGACTGGCCAATATGGCGAAACCCCATTTCTATTAAAATACAAAAATTACCCTGGTGTGGTGGTGAGCACCTGCAATCCCAGCTACTCAGGAGCCTGAGGCAGGAGAATCAAGTGAACCTGGGAGGCAGAGGTTGCAGTGAGTCAAGATCACACCACTGCACTCCAGCCTGGGCAACAAGAGTGAAACTCCGTCTCAAAATAAAAAAGTGGGCAAAGTACATGAACATACACTTTTCAAAAGACATACATGCAGCCAGCAAGCATATGACAAAAAGCTCAACATCACTGATCACTGGAGAAATGCAAATCAAAACCACAATGAGATACCATCCTACACTAGTCAGAGCAGCTATTATTAACAAGTCAAAAAATAGCAGATGCTGACAAGGTTGCAGAGAAAAGGGAACACTTATACACTATTGGTGGGAGTGTAAGCTAGTTCAACCACTGTAAAAAGCAGTGTGGTGATTACTCAAAGACCTAAAAACAGAAATGCCATTCAACCCAGAAATCCCCTATACATTTAGGTATATACCCAGTACTTTATAAAATCATTATTTTATAAAGACACATGCGTGTGTATGCTCATTGCAAAGACATGAAATCAACCTAAATGCTCATCAATGGTAGACTCGATAAAGAAAATGTGGTACACATACACCATAGAATACTGCAGAGCCATGAAAAAGAATGAGATTACGTCCTTTGCAGAAACATGGATGGAGCTGGAGGCTGTTAGCCTAAGCAAACCAATGCCAGAACAGAAAGCCAAATGCCACATTTTCACTTTTAAGTGGGAGCTAAATGATGAAAACACATGGACACATAGAGGGGAACAACACACACTAGGGCCTATCAAGGGTGGATGATGGGAGAAAGAAAGCATCAGGAAAAATCACTAATGGGTACTAGGCTTAATACCAAAGTGACAAAATAATCGTACAGCAAACCCCCGTAACAGAAGTTTACCTATAGCAAACCTGCACATGCACCCCTGAACTTAAAAGTTAAATAAAAAAAGAAAATAAAAATTGAAAAACATCAGACAAAGCTAGAATTTAGTAACAGTTGTATGATAGTTTATTTTGAAACATAATTTTTCTTTCTCCAATTCTCCAATTTTATTAAAATTTTATTAAAATTATAGCAGGACCAATTTATTTGTAGAATAAGTTTTAGTCCTAGGGCTGGGCACAGTGGTTCACACCTGTAACCTCAGCACTTTGGGAAGCTGAGGTGGGTGGATCACATGAGTGAGTCCAAGACCAGCCCGGCCAACATGGTAAAACCCCCTCTCTATTAAAAAAGTAAAAGAGGAAGAAGAAGGAGAAGGAGGAAGAGGAGGAGGAGGAGGAGGAGAAGAAAAGAAAAAACAACATTTTTTAAAAAAAGTTTTAGTTTAATCCTATTATACTTGGTTTGATTATTGCATAAATGCAACAAGAATAATTGTTTGCCATATATGCTCTTTTTAAAAATTATTAGCTTTGCTGGAAGTTTTTCATACAGAATCTAAGATTAGACCTTTATAAAAACTACAAGCCCAGCCAAGAATTTATCTGTGCCTGCAGATACCTGTGTGAATCAGTTTAACTCCTCTTTTCAAGGTCACAAGAAAACTGGGGTTCCTAGGCCTGTCAGTGACATTCTTTACTATCACAAGTCAGGACTCTATAAAGGACAAAGTATGGGACCAGTTTTTCCAATGGAATTTTACTGGCTCTATATATCAGTCTCATTTTCTTAAGACAATTTTGAAAATAATATATTTTATTCCAGTTAATGCCTTGGTAAAATAACCAGTGTCTCCAATGATGAGAATCTGGCATATATTTTTAAGCACAGTATGTACACAAACATTAAAGACATAGTATCTAAGAGTAGAGACAGTGTTTCCTAACGTTAGTTTAGGTCCATGCATGGCCAATTGCTGTATCTTTCCTCCTCATGTTCATCTCTGCAGCAGTAAACATTTTTTAATTATCAAATTTCAAAACTGATTATTTTACACATGCAAATACCTTGCCATAAATTTGAAGATTAAATATTTTTAATGTGATCCAACAAGACTGCCTACAAAATGATAGAATTGTGTTAACAGGCAAATAATCACCTAAAATTAAGTTTACTATTAAGTTACAACATGGTATACCTTTGTGTGCAGTTCAGAACTGCAGGAAATGGCTTTTCTTTTAAATGCCACAAAATGGAATTTAATGCAAAATAGCAGAGAGGTTCAGCCTTGTGAAAAAGGCCACGGCCCATACTGACTATGGCAGTCTTTCTCCCAGTGCTCCTATACCTAAACACTCTGTCACCTGCTCATCCCACCTCAACCTGAGTCCCATAACAGAACATTTGTTGTTGTTGTTGTTGTTGTTGTTGTTGAGATGGACTCTCACACTGTCGCACAGGTTGTAGTGGCGAGATCTTGGTTCACTGCAACCTCTGCCTCTTGGGTTCAAATGATTCTCCTATCTTAGCCTCCCAAGTAGCTGGGATTACAGATGCTTGCCATCATGCCCAGCTAATTTTTTTCTATTTTTAGTTAGAGGTGGTGTTTCACTATGTTGGCCAGGCTGGTCTCAAACTCCCAACCTCGTGATTCACCTGCCTTGGCCTCCCAAAGTGCTAGGATTACAGATGTGAGTCACCACGCCTGGCCTGAACATTTTATATGTATATATAGAAAAAATATATTCAAGTATTAAGAATGACTATCACTAGACAGTGGTACTGTGGATGAGTTACTTATTTATGATTATTTGCTACAGTTATTTTTAAAAAGTAAATCCTAAGCCTATATATAATACCAAAAACATTCAACTCCCAATAGCAGGAAGGGAGTTGTTCCCACATCCAAGGGTTTTCCACATTAGGGTGAGTGGACCCTGCCCTTGAATCCAGACCATTCTCTCGCCTGGGCTCCAGGGCCTGTTCGACTGACTCAAGGCTCACTGGAGAAAGGCAGCTCTGGGGTTCGGCTGTGCACAGACCCCTGGGCTCAGGAAGGTGATGGGCTGAATGTCACCAGGCTCAGTAGAATGGGGAAGAAAAACACAGGCACAGACAAGACCCCCAGACAAATGCAGGCGGCACCATGAAGGTCACTGACCCCAGCTCCTTCCACCAAGTCCCTGGAACTGCATCAGGAGAGTGTGACTGTTTTAGCAGATCTTTTATCTTTTTCTCAAATTTTGTTAACATTGCGCTTTTACAATTTAAAACATAAAAAGCAAAAACAAGATTGGTCAACAGGTATACATAAGATTCCCTCTGACCATTATTCAAAGTAGGGATTCTTCAGTCAACATGACTTTTGTGACGCTCTTTCTGGTTTGATCTCTGAAGGGGAATGTTTTGTGGGAATGAGGTAGGGGAGGAGGACATCTCCTAACATCAAGTTGAGTCTAGGGAGCCATGTCTCCAACTCCTGAAAGCCACGAGGAATGCCTGATGCCTGTGGCTCCACCTCTCTCCCACTCCCTCACGCCAAAGACTAGCTCCTTTGTGAAAGAGGCAAGAGCAGGAACCACTGAACCACAGACTTTAATAACTCTCTCTACATGCTAGCATAGGATCAGTGAAATCTAAACTGAAATGTGTGATCGAATGGGTTTCTGAAAATGTCCTGTACCTCTAACTCTCTGCGGAAGTTAAAAGCTCCTTCCGAGAAAGGGTGAAAAAGTACTCTTGTAGATGGCGACTGTACCTCTCCTTTTTCACAGTGGTAACTCAGAGAGCGGATTTCTATTGCTGATGGATAGGAAATGGGATATGAGGAAACAGGATATGATACAGAAAGTGGAATCTGAGAGGCAAAGGCTTATATATTTCTCTTAACAGGGAGAACGACTACATGGAGAAGTGAACGGGGGAGTGAAGTGGGAAAGGAGGGAGAGGCACGGGGAAGGTGCACCTGAAACTGTATCAACTACATGGGTGTCTCATAGAAACTCAGAAATATGCCTCAAAGGCATGTCTCTCTGTAACCTAGCATCCCAGCAGACAGGGGGATGCACCTGACAGCTCCACCTCAGGACACTCCTCTAACAAGCCATTTACAATCTGCCTCAGGACAATTCATCCTGAAGAGAAAGAACTTGCCCATCAGCTCCTGTCTATAAGATCCTGTCTGCAAGAGGTGTTGATTCCCCCACACTCCTGGGCATGTATGCGGGCATGAAGTGGGGGCTCCCCAGCTTCCTAGCATCAACAGGGAAGCCCCAGGATGGAAGGCAAGAGGCCTGAGGCACAGGGCAGGAAGCTGGGTGCTGTCTGATGGTGCCTGCATGAGGCTCGTTGCAGCCATGCATGGCCTGTCATCACTGCAGCCACTGGAACTAGACACAGAAGGTGAAACAGGCATAAAATGTGTCTGCTAGAGGGAGATGTATGAAAAAGTCACAGAGGTAAATAGCAAGTAAGATTAGTAGAGAGATGTAAGGATTGGTGGAGGATGAATTATTTGTCATTATGAAGCAATTATGTCTGACCCATGGTGGTGTACAAATGGTTGGGACCTACTGTGTGAAGCAACGTCCAGGGAGTTAGTGGTTTAATTCCAAGCAAAGGGAGGCAGTCAGCACTTTAGGAAGTAGTGTACAAAAATAAGGAATTTGTGGCCAGTCAAATATCTACAGCTTGTTTCCACATGGAAATACCAATGTGGGCTCAGATTTGCCTCATTGGTCACTTAATACAGAATGATCATATTAAAAAATCATCCACGTTGAAAGGGTTCAAGGTGAGCCTAACCAAGATGTACTTGTCAGGATTCTGTGATCTTACTGGCTGGACATTTTTAAAATTCAGCTTAGAGTTCACGTTTCACCCTCAAAGCAAATCTAAACTATGGCATGTGTGTGAAATGATCCTGCCTCTCACAAATTTACCAGTCCAGCTCTTTTGCAATCAGCACTGGGCATTATAATAGAAGAGTCAGAAACCAAGGAAAGAGGAGCTCTGGTTCTTGACCTCAGAAAAGTTACAAATATCCAGCTTCTGAGATCAGAAAGTACATAACAGTATAGACACATGAAACAAAGTGAAATGACATGAATTGTATCAAGAAAGCACACACACAAAAATACAGCATATGGGATTCATCAGAAAAGATTTCTTTAGAGAGTCTTTAGAGCAACATTTATTAAAAAGGAAGAATATGTGGTTTTATAGAATACAGATGGGAGAAAACACTCCAGGTGACGGAATGTCACACTTAAACTCACCAACAGACAGGTGTAAGGTAAGGTACATGGATGCGCTTTGGTCAAGGAATAGGCTGAGGCAGACATTCAGGCCACAGTGACTTAGCGGGATTGGTGCACAGACGCACACCTCCACTCATATTTAAGTTTATACTTGATTCTGAGCCACTATTGTCTGTAGAAGGTATAACTGCCCTGCTGATGCTGTACAGGCACACTGGTGCCCAGAGAAAGAGAGAGAAAACCAGAGCTGTCCGTCTTGCAGACAAAGGGAGCCAGGGTTCGGCAAGGCTCAACATGGCACGCGTGCTAGTGCCCAGAGGAAGAGTAACGCTACTGATCGCTGTAAAGTAGAGGCAGTCACCTTGAAGGTGGGCAGGTGGAAGCCAGGAACCAGCTTGTGCTTAGAGGGAAAGAGTTAAGCTGCCGACACTGTAAGGGAGAGTTGGCCTTGCAGGCTGGCCGTGTCACAGTCCAACCTGGAACTGACACCATACGGTTTGAAACCAGGTGTAGGCAAAGTAGCTAATAAGGTGTGCGTGAGAGCCAGCTGCTGAGAGGAACCACAGAGCTGGAGCAGACAGCCGAGATAAAGATGGACAGTGCGAGTAAGCTGCTGATGAAAGAGCTGCTGAATAAAATTACATTTCACCTGCCTACGGCCCCCCAGGTATTCTTTCAGCCATCTGCCCATCCACCCACTTCCCTCGGACCCCAGCATGGGCTAGACCCTATGCTGAGCATGACATTTGGTGTAGTCATGACCCTGGACCTAACAATTGGCATAGTGGACAGGATGAGATGAGTGGGTCTTCAGTCCCTGAGGGCTCCCGGGTCAGCTTTGTGGCTGCAGCATGGGCTGTGGTACCCAGTGGTAGCAGTGCTGCTTGGATGGGCCCCAGTGGAAACATGGGAGGCAGTGGACAGGTCTGCCATGAGTGTAAAGAAGGCTCTGAAGCATCTGGAAGTTCACAGCACCGAGGACTTTGCTGGCAGAGTCAGATGGACATTTGTGACTGATCTGTGGGACGTGCGTGTTCAGTCCTTATGGGACACAGTGCAGGGAGGAGGAAGAACCTTTGTTGCAAGCTTACCCAGTGATCCACCAGAAAATAGAGCATGAACAGCTGTGGGGCTCTAAGGGTGAGTCCAGGGACCCCCTATCTTGATGGAACACATTTCCTATGTGCCTGTGTGCCCCCTAAGTTGTGGGAGTCAAGCAAGTAATGTTGGTAGTCACATACAGACTTAGTGCAGGGCATGTGGGAGAAGAACATCGCTGCGCTACCCAGTCCTGCTTGAGCATTCCAGTTCACAGACTGCCTGCTGCAGTCAGACAGAAGTGTAAATCTTTTCTGTTTGATATGAGACTGGCCAAGATGCCCAGCTTCTGGGGGGCACTGGACAACCAGAGCCATGTGTGGACTTGCAATCCACTGGTCCCTGCCCCCAGGTAAGTTTCCAGGCAAGGCTGCATAGATAGCTATGAAAGCTGGTCAGTGAAACTAAAACCTGTGTCTGCATCTTGGCATCAGCCATTTCGCTCTCCACTTATGCATTGTGTATGCCTCTCCCATGCTTGAAAACATTCTGAGGGGGGATATTCTGCATGGCTTGGCAGCTGTATCACCTGTCACAGACTTGCCAGACCACTTGACAATGGAACTGGGACAGTCCACTGAGAGCCAGAAACAGTTTGCCTTCATGGAAGGGTGACAATGGACTTTCACAGTGTTGCCACTGAGCTTATGTATAGCCCCACCATATCTTGTGGTCTTGTTAATGATGTTAACCTCTGATTCTCTTGCAGATTTGGAAGCAGCAACACCCCCTGTGCCTTGCACTGGATGGTGAGGCTGAGACAGCCAAGCAGGCTATTCAGTAGACACAAACCCTGTGGGCAGTTAATCAGGGGTGCCCATTTAAACTGGATGTTCATAGAACCACAGATAGTTTTGGCTAGAGCCTACAGTAGTGCATGGAGTGCTTGGGAGCACCAGTAGGCTTTTAGTTCCAACTGTGGAGGGGAGCTGAGCTCTGGTGTTCATTAACAAAGAAGCAGTTAGTAACTGCATATGCTGCCCTTCAGGCTGCTAAGAGCGTAGCAGGACAGGTTAGTTGTTGTGCAGACGCCTTACCCAACAGCAGGATGGGTGCATTCATGGGTATGCATTCACAGGTAATGACCTCCTGGACTGGGACTGCACAGACATCCACTTAAGCAAAGTAGGGAGCCTACTTGGAACAGTGGAATACACTGAGTACAAGTTACAAGAAGTCTTGGGACCTGTAGTCCTAATGCAGGATAAGGCCATGGGGCCTGAGGCACCCTTAGACTCTGTGCCATCACCGTTTAAGGAAGGGCACCCTCCCATTCCTGATGGGACATGGTACAGAGATGGGTCTAGCCAGGGTGCTACTGCTGTCTGGACTGTTGTCACAGTCCAACCTAGAACTGACACTATATGGTTTGAAACCAAGTATAGGCAAAGTAGCTAATAAGGTGAACTTAAGGCAGTGTGAATAGTAATCACCAAGGAGGTGACACCTATGGTAATCTGCACTGATGGCTGGGCAGTTTATCGGAGCTTATGTATGTAATGGGCCTGTGTGCCCAGAGCCTATGTATAAAGCCTGTATATTAGGCCTGTGTGCCCAGGCATCTGCGTCAAGCGTGTATCAAGCCTGCATGCCCAAAGCTTATGTGTCAGGCTTATGTGTCAAGCCTATGTGTAGGTATCAGGCCTGCATGCCCAAAGCTTCTATGTTGGACCTGTGTCCTGGGCCTATGTGCCAAAGCTGTGTATCAGGCCTGCATGCCCAAAGCTATGTCAAACCTGTGTGTCCAAATCCTATGTCTCCCTCAGCCTAGGGGTGGAATGTAAGGTACATGGATGTGCTTTGGTCAAGGAATAGGCCAAGGCCGAGGCAGACATCCAGCCAGTGTGACTCAGCAGGATTGGTGTGCACGTGCACACCTCCACTTGTTATGTAACCTGTTTATGTAAGTTCATACTTAGCCCTGAGCCATTATTGTCCGTAGAAGGTATAACTGCTCTGCTGATGCTGTACAGGTACACTGGCACCCAGAGAAAGAGAGAGAGAACCAGAGCTGTCAGTCTTGCAGACAGACAGAGGGGGGGCAGGGTTCCACATGGCTCAACATGGTGTATATGCTGGTACCCAGAGAGAGTGAGTAACTACTGACCATTGTAAGGGAGAGCTGGTTACCTTGAAGGTGTGCAGGGGGAAGCCAGGAACTGGCTTGGGCCCAGAGGGTAAGAGTCAAGCTGCTAACACTGTAACAGAAAGTTGGCTTTGCAGGCTGGCTGTGCAGCTGCGTGTGGAGGCCAGTTCCTGAGAGGAGCCACAGAGCCGGAGCAAACAGCCGAGATAAAGACAGTGTGAGTAAGCTGATGATGGGAGAGCTGCTGAATAAAACCACATTTCACCTACCTATGGCCCCTGAGTGTTCTTTCAGCTATCTTCCCACCACTCCACTTCCCTTGGACCTCAGCATGGGCTGGACCCTAACCCTGAATGTGACATGACATAGTCATGGCCCTGGACCTGAAACAAGTTTATGTTTTGTGTTGTGCTTTGCATACTAAAATGGCTTATAAGTATACACTCATAAATTAAGTCAAAATGCATTTCAAGTTCACATGAATTTATCAATCTTTAATAAATTGGCTTTAAAATCATTGATAAAATAAAAATAAAAATGTCTTCAGAATCATCAGCATACATTTTAGTTTAGGTACATAAGTTTTGTATTTGCCTCTGTTGGATATTTTAAGGTGTCAGGGTTTGGCACAAAGGTTATAAAACTATAAATGCAGCCAAAAACAGTAATCTTTGTGTAGCTTTTTTAAACAAGACTAATTTAATGTTGTTGGTTCAATAAAAACAACTAAATATTCTAAGTTATTGGCAAAACACCCATGTGTTTAAGGTTCTTATTTAGGTGAACACTTGATATTCACAGACTTTAAAAAATGGTGAATAAAGAAATAACTTTCAATAATGAGTAGCTTTGTGTAATATCTCAGTTTTCAGATGTAAACTATTAAAAATGAAAGGGTCGAGTACATATAAATGGGATAAATGCTTGTAGGTGAACTTTATGTGCAATTAAACATTTTTTATTATAAATTGAATAATAAATGTGCATTGTATGTCAGACATTTACAATTAAGAAAAGGTTATGATATGGGGAAACTTTTCTAAAAATCATGGCATGGTTTTTTTTTTTTTTAGACAGGGGTTTCACCATGTTGGTCAGGCTGGTCTTGAACTCCCAACCTCAGGTGATCTGCCCGCCTTGGCCTCCAAAGTGCTTGGATTACAGGCGTGAGCCACCACACCCAGCCCATGGCATGGTTTTATCTGTAAAATGCTAACATCTGAAAGACAGTTCTCAAGATTTCTTGCTTACTAAATTTTCACTAAAATTTAAGGTTACTAAGAATAAAAATTTTTGTTAATATGTAATTCTATAAACAATCTTATTTTAAAAATAGATATGTATAATTTGAAGGTTATTTAAAAATATTTATAAAAAAATTTTAAGGCCAGTAAATAGAAATATTTAAAATTATAAATACAAAATTATATTTTAATTTAAAAAATGTTTTTTAATGTGAAAAAATATATGGTAAATTTTTGTCCTAAAATAAAATGACTGATTTTTAAGAGAGGGAAGTAGAAGACAAATCAAAAAAACCCAAGCATGTCATAGATGGTCTACATAGTGCTAAGATTCATAAAGAGAAATTGATAAAATCAATTTTGTATATGATTAAGCTAGCTATAATTAAAAGGAAATTATAGTAATCTTTCTAAAGACTGGTCCCCTGTGTTACAACAGGATTTCATTAAGGTATGAATTTACTTTTAATGAAATTATAAGATATTTTGCTTTTTAATTCTATAAGCTGTTTCTTTTAAAACTTCTCAGATTCATATCTCAGAAGCTCAACTTTTATTGTTCTTGCTGCTTTTTTTTTCTCCCCTTGAAAAAGCCTGAGATAACTTCTTCAGCTTTTTTTTTTTTTTTTATCAGCTCTGCTAAGCTTTTTCTTCTGGTTCCAACTGCATATTAGCATCATGCCTGATGCTAAAATGTTTTATCTTAAAGATCTAAGAAATCCATGTTTTCTTCCAGTATAACGTGATTCTATATTCTTGGCCTTTCTTGATATGTCTAAATGTTTCACTGCATGTAATCAAGAAACTTCTCATGCAGTTACTAAGAGTCATGTATTCCCCTGCTATACTCATAATTTTGAATACACACTTTCTGTGTCTGATTAAATTCAAGCACTTTTCTCATCAAGTTTGACCTCCAGGTAATCTCAGTGGGCTTCCCATAAGAAAAAGCAGTCCCCTGTCTCCACTAAAAATACAAAAAATTAGCTGGGCATGGTGGTGCGTGCCTGTAATCCCAGCTACTCAGGAGGCTGAGGCAGGAGAATTGCCTGAACCCAGGAGGCGGAGGTTGCGGTGAGCCGAGATCGCGCCATTGCACTCCAGCCTGGGTAACATGAGTGAAACTCCGTCTCAAAAAAAAAAAAAAAAAAAAAAAAAGCAGTCACACAGCAAAAGGCTTTTCTTTGCCTTTTTCGTAACCAGCTTAAGAAATAACATTTTATATTTAATCAAGATAATTTCTATGTTATCTTTTTTTAGGTTTTTCATTGCTTAGAAAAACAGATTTAAAGGGGTTAAGGTTTTTACATCTATCTAACCTTCTATACTGCCTTTAAAGTCTTTTGATAATCAATTTGGTTAAATGAGTAACTATTGTTTTACAATAACCTACTGTTCTGTTTTGATCAAATGTTTTGTATCCTTTAACATCTTTGACAAACATCCTCAAAATCACATTTTACATCTGACTTATTGCTGTGGCCTATCAAAGCTATAAAAATTAATCACCGCTGGCCAGGCATGGTGGTTTATACCTGTAATCCCAACACTTGGGGAGGCCAAGGAAGGAGGATCACTGAAGCCTAGGATTTTGAGACCAGCCTGGGCAATAAAGTGAAATCCTGTCTCTATAAAAACAAAGTACAAAAATTAGCTGGCTGTGGTGGCTTGTGCCTATAGTCCTAGCTACTTGAGAGGCTGAGGCAGAAGGACCACTTGAGTCCCAGAGGTCAAGGCTGTGGTGAGCCATGATTGCATTACTGCACTCTTGCCTAGACAATAGGGCAAGACCCTGCCTCAAAAAGAAAAAAAAATTCAGTGAAACGTTGTAAAATCTTTTTCAAGCTTCTAGTCAGGTCCAGTACTTCAGTGTCACCACCTACAGCCCCTTGAAAAGGCTGTTATCTGGCACTATTAACTAATCCTTGTGTCATTAAGTTACAGGGTTTTGACTCCTGGGTACAAACATCTTATCTAAATAAGGCACAACATTCTTGCCAATATCTGACATCAAACTCAAGTTAACCAGAGCTTCATATTTAGACTCAGGCAAAGGTGACAAAGTAAACTGCTTTCATGAGACACTGGGACAGGCCTATATTCAAAAACATTAATATTTAATAATTTTGCCTCTGTCAAAATTAATAGAATTTATCCTATACCATATTAAATAATTCTTATTTTTAGCTACTTGTGAGCTTCCTTTCCTGTCATTCTCAGAACTAAGCAATGCTTATGACCTTTTGTTTGAAATGTTGCTAATTCTTTATGTTTTATTTTACCTCTGGAATTTGAAACTATTCAATCCCTCTAGGCCCAGGCACTATTACAGAAGACCACAGGCATATGAGATTGTAAGGGCTGGGTTTTGAGGGATGCAATTAATTCAGACCTTCCAAATCAAGGATGGACACACAGATGCCTAAACAGCTAAACAAAATGTCTGTGTTTTATATAACTAATTGCTACAAGCCAAGATTATGGTAGCTCAGTGAATAACATTTATAGGTAAGCCCCAATTTTATAACCTTGTTTTATCTTTTGTCTTTGGTTCTTACGTTGCTTAAAAGAGGTTTCAAGAGTTAATACATGTCTGCCTCCATCCATTCCCATCTGGCCCAAAATGTTTAACTGGCTATAAGTCTTTTGACTCTAAGTCCTTGGCTACAGGAGTCCCACTAACGGACAAGACGAACCTGGGGCAGGTAGCCGTATTACCCTGATATCAATATGGGAACAAAATAAAACACTGGCCTCTGGCATATCTTGACCAAATAAAAGGGGAAATATAAACAAACAAGAAACTCTAAGCTCTCTAACATACTAAATGGAACCCCTTTTTGGGCAAAGGAGATTACCCCAAAAACCTGAAAAACTAGTTTAGGTTTGGACAGAAAGCAGGGGGCTGGACACACCTCATTATACCTTCCCCATTTGGAATTCAGACACAACTGACCAACATTAACATTAAAGTATAGATCACAAAACTGACAAAACACACTCTTTGTAACAATAAGATACCAAATTATAAACAGGACCTGAGACCACGCCAATCAACAGTTAAGCTGCACAATCCTACGCTTCAAAAGTTTAGTTATGTTCTAGCTGCCACAAGGTTTTTCTATTTCATGTGCAGCCAAATGAGCACTAGATTCCAGATCAACTAACTGACTCCTACTCCCTGTTCACCAGTCATAACTACAGCTTCAACTAGACCACAGACTGATTTTAGTACATTTCTCCTGATAAAAAGGCCACCAACCATGGACAAGTGCTGGCTGGTTTACAGAATTGCACACTCATGTGTCTGTGCGTACATACTGAGTCTAATTACAATACATTTATATGTTAAGCCTCTATCCCAGAATAAACATGGGTCATATGTTACATACACATTTGTTTAATATACATGAGTCAGGATCAACTTTATGAATATTCATACCCCCTCCTATAGCCTGTTAAATATGTATATTTAGCCAACCTGTTGTCATATCCCCACAGAAACTCCAGGTATAATTGACAATGGGAACTGTGCACTATAATTACGACTAAATGCTGTGTATACTTCCTGCACAACTCTGGAAATACACCCTCAGCCCTATAAGACATGCACAAGCAAACTAGTGCTATGTATAATCTTGCAACATCCTGAAATCAATGGTTCCCCTCATAATTTGGATCAGGCTCCTCCTGGTAAAAAAAAAAAAAAAAAAAAAAAAAGTTGCTCATAATTGCAGCCATGATTTTAAAAATAAGTTTATTCTTCTACTGGGACTATATTGCTATTACACAGCCACCATGATGCTCCAACAAATATCTGCTGTATTTTTCAGAAGTTTTCAAAAAATTTCCAAGGTCAGAGACTCAGAAAAGTTTTCAATTACAAGTGGACAGGTTTTCTTCTGTTGCCTCCTGGCTGTGTCCCTTTTACAGCAGGAAGTAGTCAAACTGACATCTTTCACTTTCCATGAAAACGGAATATAATTTCACAGTGGGGAGTTATAACCAAGTATCTAAGCCTCAAAATACATGTTAAGGTTTTTTCTCCTTTCCTTCTTAATCTCAGAATATAGCCTTGAAATGTACTTTAAAACTCTTTGCTTCCCTCCCTTTCCCACCAGGCACTTCTGTGCACAGTGCTTGCTTATCTAATTATGTGCTAGCTTAGAAATTCTAGGGGCTAATTTTAAAGCAAACCAGACAGACTCAACTGCAGAATCCTTCCACTTAGGCGAAGTTATGAACAATGAATTCACCACTACCACGCCAAAGTCAAGATGAGCCAACCAGACCTCCAGATGCGCAACTCCTCAAGATAACCATCAGAAAAAGGCACACAGACCCGTGCCCTCCTGCATCACTTGTTCATGTTTCTCATACCAAGTTTTCCTTTGTAAACCCCTTCACTCAGCCCCAACTGCTTAGATCATTCCTTTGAGACTTGAACCCAACCATTCCTCCATCTGCTAGCATTTGAATAAAAGCTGCTTTCCTTTTACCACGCCTCACTTCTTGTGCTTTGATATCTGAGTGGTAAACAGCAAAACTTGAGTCAGTTACCTCTCCACAGCCCCAAATCCAATTCACCACCACAGTGAGCCATGTGACCAGTAGGAGTGTCATAATCCTAGAGTATACAATGGAGTGTACCATGGAGTGGAGGGTTAAGAATAAACCTGCAAGTATAATTTTTTTTTGAGACCCAGCCTGGCTTTGTCACCCAGGCTGGAGTGTAGTGGCACAATCTTGGCTCACTGCAATCTCCAACTCCCGGGTTCAAGCAATTCTTCCTCAGCCTCCTGAGCAGCTGGGACTACAGGTACACACTATCATATTAAGCTAACTTTTGTATTTTTAGTAGAGATGGGGTTTCACCATGTTGGCCAGGCTGGTCTCGAACTCCTGACCTCAGGTGATTTGTCTGCCTCAGCCTCCCAAAGTGCTAGGATTACAGGTGTGAACTGCCACACCCAGCCTACATGTGTGATCTTTATTGAAAAACATACTGTGAAATCAAAACTGACCACGAAGATATAGAGCATATGTTTGCTACAACTGTTTATAAGACAGCTTTCTAACTGGACTTAACTGGTTTTCCATCTAGACATTGTACACACTGCTCCCCTCCCTCACCTCCACCCACTTTCTTTTGCACTTTCTGGAAAGAGAAGTTAAAATTCATAAGGCATTTTAATGCAGTTAACAACCCAGGGTTTTCTCTACTCATACATTCTACCATCAGATACTCCAAGACAGAAGAATTCTAAGCAAATTTATTTTGTTATAATTTAAAAATACTTATGAATATATTTAATGAAACTTTCTGACCTTTGATTTCTGGATGTAAATATGTTCATCCAGGAGTCTCTCAGGAATGGAGAATTTTATTTTATGACCTATATAATTATGAAACTCCTTCCTTCAGCACATTCCATTTTTCCAACAGTTATAAAAGGAGTCATTCAATAGACAAAAACTTGATAGGAAAAATCAATTGAGCTTAACATTATTTAAAAACAACTGGACTATTTTCAAAAAACATTTTTTATTTTTCATTTTGATTTAAATTTGTACACCAATAGATTATATGCACCTGTAGAAGAATCTTGAAATTAAAATTGAGAATTCCCCACAAAGCCTAATAGATTTCCCTTGTATCACAGAATAGATCAGTATCAGAAAAGTTCCTACAAAAAACAACTCCTCTTTTCTCATATTCATTATAAAATAGGAGATGTGTCCATTGGAGGGAAAAGGCTTAGGTTTTATGAAATCAAGATGACATCCAAATCCAGGGCATGCTGGGGTTAGACCTCACTGGAGTCGTCCTGCCCATTTGCCCACTGACCACTGCAGTACCATCCTGACACCAGGGCTCTTCCCTCAGTCCTTTCATCTCTTTGTTGTCCTAGCCCACAGGAATTTCTGCACAGCAGAACCACCCCTGACTCTGAAACTCTGCTTCTTTCTTTCTTCTTTAGGTGAAGAAATTAAAATGTTCTGACATGCCTTTGCTCATCTTTGCCAACTTAATCCTACACATACTTCAAAAATCAGGTCAGATGCTTCCTCTTCCAGAAACCCTTCTCTGACAAACCATTCCCATATTGTTCCACCAAACTGACTCAATAATACATATGCTGACAGATTATTCCAACCAGATGCTTCTTCATGTAAAGGCTTTAGAGTCTGTAAAATAAATCACTATTTCATTAACTAAATATTTAACACTCCGTATGTTGATTTTACTTAACCCAGCACAAATATGTCCAAAGTAGACTCTATAGTGGTTTTAAAATTCTCATTCACTGTGAAAGAATAATAGTTATGCCCAAATATTCATTTCCCTTCTTCTATAGTACTATAGTAGTATTAAAAGTTTTCTTCTGGACACACAGCCCCCCAGAATACATTTTCAGGCTGCTCTGCAGCAAGGTGTAGCTACGTAACTCAGTCGTGGCCAACTGTATGTCAGCAGAAGGCAGCAGTGCAAATACCAAGCTGGGTTCTTCAAGGGAATGGGTGAATGATCAGTGCTGAACAAATGGTACCAAACATACTCAATAAATGTTAACTTAAAAAAAAAATAGGTATGACTAGAACCCAGAGGGCAACCTGAAGAGTGATCAGAGAGTAGGTAGGCTGGAAGGGATAGTCTATGATCTAATCAAAGATTTTTGGATTTCATCCTAAAGCCTAAGAAAAACTCCAAAAAAAATATTGAAGCAGGAGGTTGACATGGTCAGATAGATTTCTCCCTTAGAGAGCTCAATCAGAGATCAAAATATTCAGGCCCTGTCTCCAAATCAACTGTGGTAGCTTTGCACAAAAACATTCCACACATTGTACCCCCTAGGTAAATATGTTTTGTTAAATGTGGAGGTGAAAATGGGGTAGAGCAAGCAGTATAAACAGATTATCTACCTGATCATAACAATTCACAACTGTGATGGGGGCTCACTACCTCGTCTCTGTGTAGGAAGAAAAGTGTATTATCGCTTTTGTCATTATAAATCTACAATAACCTAAGTTGCTATGAAAAAAATTCCTTGGTCATAAGACCAAAAAGATCACTTTCCACATACGATTAAGCTATTATAGAAGGGTGCCTTGTGAGCAGGTGTAAATTCACTAAAGCCCTTCTCAAGATGAAATCTGACCTATCTTAGTCTGCTTTTTCCATGTGAGTATATCAGGAAAATCTTCAAGACTTTGCCCATTTGTGACATCCTTCAGAAGACCCAAGAGTATTGAACAGAACGCTGGGAGTTGAGGCTGCTGTGGATAATCTCCACCTGGAGCTGGACTGACCAGCCTTTTCCGTGACATGATCTTCCTTCTTTCAGAAATGAGGGGTACCTATACAATTGTGATCCTTTCACTTAAAGAATACCAAGTAAGGCTTGCATACTCTCCTGTAAACTGTCTGCCTACTGAACTGAGGGAAAATGAATAGCATACGCAAATCCTTGCTGGAAGGTTAGGGGAGGGCTTTCCTTCCCAAATAAAGTAAAATAAAAGTCACTATGAACCAAGAGTTAATTTATTGATGGGTATTGAGTGTAAGCAGATTTACCAAAAGTATGAAAGCTCCCCTGGGGAAGACCAAAAGCCCTAGAATACCACCTCCATTTTCTGAAAGGGTAGCCAGTCAGTCCGCAGAGCCTCAGCTATAAAGGCATAAGTGACTCCTTGGTTGTCTGCCCCAATCACCAAGGGAGCAAAACCAGCCTTCAAGGCCTCACCCCCTTCAGGAAACTGAAGAGTCTCATCTTCAAGCAGGGAATGGAAATGGGGCTGATAATATCTGAATATTCTTGAGATATGACATTTGATATGCAAAACCCTTTGGCCTGTCTTTATCTCTTGATGTCCAACAATGTACGTTCCATTGTGATTAAATGGCAAATCATAAGTAGCTCTAGTTCCTAGGAGGTATGAGAAAATGTGGGGAGCAGCTGTTCCCCATGTCCTAGGGCCAGGAGCTGGGACAAGGGCAGATCTGGAAACTCTCTACTGGGGTCACCACTCCTAAGAGAGTTGTGGCCAAGGGAAAATGGTAAACACCAGCAACCATTCTGAAGAACCTCAATCCAGAGAGCAAGACACAGCACCTGCGCAGCAGAAGGTATGTCTGAGGCCAGGGAAAAAACTAACCAGAAGGTTACTAAAGCTGTCTGAAGTCAGCAGGGATGTGGGATGATGAAATGGAGGAGAGGAGGGCTAGACAGAGACAGGGCTGGATTTGGATGTCAAGTAGGAATGGTCCAAGAATATACCCTAAAGATACTGAATTGTCATAAGATGCTGCATTTTGGCAAAGATGAGAATGTAATTGGTTTGCTTTCATAAACAGGGCCTCAGAGACAGCCTTCCACCCATATCTACTGGCAGATGCTTGGGTATCCAGTAAGAACCCTGAACCAAATCCCAGCACTCAGCAGGATTCCTCTCCTGCTCCACGGCAGCCTGAGCCTTGAGGAGTCTTTGGGTCTGACATCACTGGCTGAAGGAGTGGGAGCAGAAGTCTTAGGCAGTGTAAAATCCCTAGGCAGGACTGTCTCAATCTCTTCTGCTGTTATAACAAAATAGCTTAGACTAAATAATTTGTAAATAATAGAAACTTATTTCTCACAACCCCAGAGATCAGAAAGTCCAAGATCAAAGTGACAGTAGATTTGGTATCTAGAAAGGGTTTGCTTTCTGCTTTCAGCCTGTAATCCCAGCACTTTGTGAGGCCAAGGCAGGTGGATCACCTGAGATCAGGAATTCAAGACCAGCTTGGCCAACGTGGTGAAACCCCATCTCTACTAAAAACACAAAAATTAGCCAGCCATGTGTGTAATCCCAGCTACTTGGGAGGTTGAGGCAGGAGAATTGCTTGAAGAGGCGGAGGTTGCAGTGAGCTGAGATCACACCATTGCACTCCAGTCTAGGTGACAAGAGTGAAACTCCATCTCAAAAAAAAAAAAAAAAAAAAAAAAGATGCCACAATCTCCTTGTGTCCTCACATAGAAGAGAGGTGTTAGCTATCCTTAAGTGGCAGACAAAAAATGGGACGAACTCATTCCCTCAAGCGTTTTATAAGGGCATGCATCCCATTCATGAGGGTAGAGGCCTCATGACCTAATCATTTCCCAAAGGCTCCATCTCTTAACACTATCACATTGGAACTAAGTTCCAGTGTTGAATTCTAAAGGGACACAGCAAGGACCCTAAGAGAAAGAGGACTTAATGCTCAGTGTAGTAGAAAAACAATGTTATCTATTTTAAAAATGTAGCCATAACAACATAATACTAAATGGCAAGAGGCCTTCTTACTATTTGGGCATTCAATAAAAATGTGCCTATGTGCCTAAAATTTTTTTTGGATTATACATTTAAAAAATAAAGATCAAGCACAGAAGAAAATTACATGAAACACACCAGGAGACACACACAACCTTAGAATTCTTTCTCTGAAGAGCGTATATTCCCTTATTGTAGGTCCACCTCCAATCTCCTAGTCCCCTTCTATCTGAAAGGACAGCGTTTCATATGGGAATTCAGTTAAGACTCTGAATTACTGGAGACTGGGTCTTGTCTGCTTATTAGCAGGGGCCCTCCTGCTATGTCACAGGCATGGCTAAAGTCCCATTAGGGCTCCTCCATTACTTAGCTCTAATTATTCTAAATTAGTGTTTTCCCATGGCACATTAAAATGGAGGGGCAAAGCCTCTTCTCTTTGAAGAGCTCATCTATTCCACACCCTCGAAACATTCCAGAGACAGGTAGCCTAGCTACCTAGGACTCTAATTGCTTCTGACGAAACAGGCCACTAGAGTAGCCTTTCAGAGACAGGCAACAATAAAAATGAGACAAATTCTGTTGATTCCAACACCCCTTTGTTGTGAGCCTACTAAACCTTTCAATGACTTCTGCATTTGAAAAGCAGAGATTGTTCATTTGCAGACTGGAGGAAGCTTCAAGATTATTGCTCAGTGTCAACAACTAGAACAGAAAAATGCCCAGAGTATGCATATGTAGAGTCATCCCATCTCAGAGTTATCTCTGAGGAATTCATGATTCATTATACAATACTGCCACTGTATTGAAGTTAATTACATACATGCATTATCCTGTATACTAGATCAGAAAATCTGAGAGAACAGGGAAAATACTTGTTTCTTCCCTTCGAGGAACAAGCTGGAGAATATAACCATGCATACACGCACTCACACTCTATGTCCAAAGCCCAGCACAGAACCTTTCCTATTATTGTAATGAGTTGAGTAGTACTCTTCAACCATCAAAACCAAAAACAAATATTTTCAAGGATTTAATAACCAAAGCGAGATACACTACTGTCAATACAGACTGTGCCCAATATTTTCAAATATAGCTATATATTGATGCATACGAAGGAGATAGGTAGCTAACACCAGAATGTTAATGATACTTACTGAGTGGTAGAATTGCTTTTAATAAAGTTGTATATCTAAATTGTGAAATGGACTACTGCATCATTTCCAAGTTGCTGAAAGCATCTAAGTTTGCAGCAAGGGCTTAAGAGTTTAAAGAGGAAAAGAGAGAAAAAGATGGAGATTATTACATTCTGTGTTTCCTGAGTCTCCAAGATTTGCTGCCTTTTGAATGTGACTGAATAGAGTGTATAGGAAAGAGTCCCACTTGCATAATCATCACAAAACAACTACAGATGATTCTGGGTTCCTATCAGCAGATTCCCCAAAGCCCTGCTACTGGGAAGGTGATGATGAGCTGGGAGAAGAGTGTCAGGCTTGTACACCTGGGACTAGCACACATGGCGCCTCTATGCAAATTACAGAAAATTATGCAAATTACACGAGTTTCACAAGGCCCCTTCCTTGCTAGGCTGTTAGGTTTGGTGACTTTCTCCTTCGTCTTGCACTCTGGCATCTTTGTACAGGGCACATATTGCCATCCTCTGCTTCACTCTGATCAGATAACAGGTAAATATATACATAATATCACTAGATCTTTGTCAAATCTCCTACATAAGGGTTCTACCATTTTGCCTTCCCACCAGCAATGTGAGTTTGGTTCCCCAGTCTTGTCAACAATGGTCAAACTTTTGAATTTTTGCCAGTTTTACATCTCAGCAGAGGGAGTGGTTTTTATTATTATTTTTGGCTTGAGTTTTGTTTTTAGCCATCTTAGGGGGTGGCTGTTTTGTTTCCCACATCACTAACGCTTGGAGGAGGTGTCCTTTTCATTCACCTTTGCCACTTTGAGGCCACATGCCCCTGTCTCCTGAATCCCCAGCTTCAAATCTCATGTATAATTAGTCTCCATCATCTACTAACCCATCGCAAACCCTCAGTGTCTGTGACCTGTTTTGCCCGGTGTTTCTCATATTTTTAATTAAACTAAGCATTTTCTTTATGAGCATAAACTCTTTGCCATTCTTTTTCTGTGAATTCTTTGTATCTCTTATCCATTGTTTAAATCAACCTGTTTCTTCTCAAAGGGCAAATTATCCCAGGGAGAATTTTGCAATAGCAAAGAGAACATCAATTAGAAATTCTGAATGCTAAAAATATTTTTTCCCTATATTTAAACACCAGCAAATATTTTCTGTTATTCTCAGTACTCATCCCTGGAAATTGTCATTAGTTGGAAAGAAAAGCAAACTTGAGCAACCAAAGTAGGAGTTAGTGATGGTAATTCTTTTCAACATTATTTTCTGGATCAATTAATCAAATTTTTAAGACACACTGAAATTAACCCATGCATAACATCTCAGATTTAATACTTAATAGTCTTGTTAAAACAGATATTAAGATTTATTTTAATTCGAGTAAAATCATTTACTTCATCTTAAAATGTTTAATATTTTCTATTTTTTATTAAAAATAAAGTTATATGCCAGCTATTGTACTAATTAGTTTTTAGCTGTATTTTTCTTTTATAAATTGAAAAGGTTTAATTATAATGTCCAAGGAAATAAAATTTCAAATTATGCTAAATTCCAATATAATTATTCTTCAAGACAGAATACCAGAGTTTCGATGTGCTCGCACATTTAATTATAGGAGTACCACGCCTTTATCAAACAAGGAGCTTCCACAGTAAAATAGCTTATAATGTTAGCAAAAATCGTACTGATTATAAAATTTTTAAATAGCACAGTTTTTATAATTTACCGTATTCGTTTATCAAAGAAACAGAACCACTCAGATGGGATTTGTTACAGATATTGGACCTCCCACAATTGTGGGAGCCGGCTAACAGTTTCTGCGGCGCTCTTCCAGTCTGATGCTGGAGAGGCAAACAAGAGGGAAAGGCAGGAGGAAAGTGAGGGACAGCAGAAACAAGCTGGAACCCACGAGCACAATGTGGAGCTCAGAAAGCCAGCTCAAACCTCTGTCGGTTCCTTCTGCCTCTGACCTTAATGGTATGGGTGTCCTGCAGAAGCTAGGTTCTTTTGTCAGGTAGCTAAACACGCATACATGCCCAGGAGTCAGAAAAACTAGAGGAGGAACCAGGGGAAGGTGCCGCAGTTGCAGACCCAGCAGCTACCTCCTGCCACAAGGTGAGCTGGCAGGTAAACGCCAACCCTCAGGAACTACGTAATGGCGGCTGCTTCACTTCCGGCCTGCAAATCCCCCAGGACTCTGCCTTGCGGCGCACCCGAACAGAAACATGGGTAAGGGACGTCTAGGCACCGGGTTTCAGCCTGGCCAACCTGACACATTTCGAAGCCACAGCGGTCTACGTCTGTCAGCTTGGCGCCCATAGGTATGGTAGATGCAGATATGAGTCCATTTTCACACTGCTAAAAAAGCACTACCTGACACTGGGTAATTTAAAAGAAAAGGGATTTAATCGACTCACAGTTCCACATGGCTGGGAAGGCCTCAGGAAACGTCCAGTCACGGTGGAAGGCAAAGGAGACGCAAGTCCTTTCTCCTCAGGGCGGCAAAAAGCGGTGGGCGGGCCGCGCCACATTTTTAAACCATCAGATCTCGCGAGAACCCTCTCGTGAGAACAGCAAGGGGGAAGGCTGCCCCGAATGCCAATCACTTCCCCCAAGGCCCCTCCTTAAACACGTGAAGGTAATTCAACAGGAGATTTGGATGGAAACACACGGCCAAACCACATCAGTGCATTTGACGGCAATCATAGGCGTAGACCCCGAGAATGACACTGCATGGTAGCTGCATCTGAATATCTGTTTGGAAATCTGCGCTAAGGAATTCAGGAATGGCCGATCAGGAGCGTCGTCTCTTCTCTGTAAGGAACACCTGAGCCCCTGGATGGCCCCGTGGAACACCTGCTGTACGGGATCGAGGCCTTTTGTTGCGGGTTAACAGTAAGGTTGTCAGGTGGAGACTGTTGCGGGGAGTGCTAAGGGAAAATGCTATGTAAGCTGCATGCTTTCTGTAAAACGGCTGCGGTTCTCTTGCCCATCCTGCCGCGGGACTGCTCTGTATGTACGTTTCCCCGCTAATAAAGCCCTATGTCTCGTTTGCTGGCTCTAGGTCTCTTCATGGACCTCTTGAACCTGGTGTCATCTCTGTTGAAGCCAATAGGGGTCCAGCGTGACACCATACACGTCCTTAAGCCATACATCTCCAAATAAAGACAAAAGCAAAGCCATGCTTTGCCGACATACCTGACACAACCAAAACACACAAATCCGGGAGCGGATGCAAAGTCCTTTTGTTTCTCTTGGGTAATAGGGTTCCCTTTTCTCATGGCGGATTCATACTCTCTCTTTGCTATCCTGTCACTTAAATATTGAGATAGAAAGTTAAATCCCCTGAACACATTTTATGTTAGATGACAAAGGATAATAAGGGAGAAAAAACTCAAACACATTCTGTTAATAGGTACCAAAATGAGAAACACCAATTCTATCAGGTTCAGGTAATTTAAATAATAACATTGCTGCTTTGTTATCAATTCTATCAGGTCCAGGTAATTTAAATAACAATGATGCTTTTGTAACCTGGCTTGCAGTTTATTTCCCTGTGGTTTTTATTATATCCCTTGAAATGTGTGGAGTTCAAAGAGTTTAGTGCCATCACTGTGGCAAAACTCCTTCCACTCCCATCTACTTACATCAACCAAAAAAAAAACTGGGAAAGTAATTGTTCAGCCTTGTCTCATTCTAGAAATAATATTCACCCAGATAACTAAATGAGTTGAAAAAATTTTATTATTAAAAATGTATTTCCAGTATAAGTTTAATGTTTGGTTAGCGTTTGCTTATCAAAATTTGTAGGATATTTGTTATTTTGATCAATTGTACACAAAACCTATCTAAATTATGATTTTAACAGAGCCTTATGGTCACAGGAAATAAAACTTTTATTTACACAGATACATTTGCTGCAGAAAATACAATAGGACAATCAAAAGACTTCCAAGCATAAAAATGTACTACATTAGAATAAAATTCTGAGGTAGTGGAATGAAAATGTGAGTTCAAAAAGAAAAAGTAAATAAATAAAATGTCCGACCTTAAATATTACAGAAGAGCATTTATATTAAAGAAAAACTTCGTGTGCTTTTAAAATAAGGATAGCAGGCATAAAAATATTGTGGTATTTACATTCTACTGGATATAATTAAAATATCAATATATCAGGTTTTTTATTGTTTTGTTTTTATTTTTTATAGAGATGAGGTTTCACCATGTTGCCATGTTCACACTATCTTGAACTCCTGGCCTCCAGCAATCCACCCATCTCAGCATCCCAAAGTGCTGGGATTACAGGCATGAGCCACCACACTGGACCCAATCTAGCAGTTTTAATTTAAAATGTTAGTAACTAATACATGGTTTTAGAAATTGCATCCTTTACAATTATACTATATAAATCTGTAACAAAAGTTTTAGATGTCAACTAAAAGGCGTTCAGTGGATTCACAGTTTTCAAAAAAATATTTGCTTAGGTGTATCCAGGCAAAAAGTAGCAATGTCAGTTGACCCTTTCTGAGCTCTTACTGCTTTTCTTGTAATTTCATACTTTGGGTGAGGTAGATGTTATTCTTATCTTACAGAAAAGGAAACCAGGGTGTAAGAGGTACAGTCACCTGTAATTTACTTTTAAATATTTTAACACAGGCTGTGGTATCGATGTGGGTGTTAGTTTAGACTATACCCTTGTGATAGCCATTTCCCTAATCAGGAATATACAGCCAGCGGTGGGTTGCTGGCATCTAATAAAAAGGCCCCGCTCCAGAGGGGACTACTATAAGCTCCTCGGCTACTTTTATCTCTAACCAGCCCTTTAAGTTTTTTCATTAGCATAATGAATATTAAAATGAGTTTCCATTGATAAAAATTAATAGTTTCCTCAACATATATGGATGATTAAAATAAAGAACCTACTTGCATGCATGGAACATAAGAAATTTAACCCTTATCAATGACCCCTCAGCTTGAGTCATAAAAGGTCCTGGGTCCACCTGCTGATTCCAGAGGATTCTTGGTTGTCTGACTCCAGCCAAATAGTTCACAGACTCCTGACACTAGAATACAGTTGTCTTTTGCTTTGTTTTCTACCTGCTTGCTAGCAAACATCTGTATCTCGCCGGTCAGTGGCATCTGCCCCACTGTCATCCCCTCTCAGTTCCATCATCTCTCTCCAGTTCTCCCTGCCCCGCTCAGGTAGGTGGAGGGCAGTTCAACAGGCCCACTGCCCAAGTCCATGTCCAATCAGGGAACTATGACTACAACGGGCTGAACAGCGGCCCCTCAAGACGCCCAGGTCCTAATCTCTGAGACACCATCCTGGGACAACCTTGTGGTCCAAGCACTGCTTCTTGCTGGATGTTTTTCCTTCCTCCTCCATGCTCCCCATGAGGTGCAGGGGCACAGGCTCAAAAGGAAAGACCAGGGCGCTGGCAGCAGGATTTGATTTGTGCCCGTTCAGTTGAAAGCACTTACCACAGGCTGCAGTGACCCACAGGGTCTACACACTTCCCTCCACAGGAGGAAGCATGCAAATTAAATCCTTATGCTGCAGGTCAACAAAAACAAAAGCCTTTACTGTGGGGAATGCGTTTGCCAACCCCAGTTCCTAGAAACCGGAGCCTCAGAGTCTGGTTACCACCGTGCGGGAGAAATCACTGGGAGGCTTATTGAGGGAAACCGGAGGTGCAGCTGACCCAAAGCAAGCCATCTCCTGCTTACTTTCAGGCTGGCTACAGCCTCCACACTCTCAGAAAGTTCTCCCTGTTCACAGAGGCTGTGCAACTCAAGGTCCTAGTCTAAAAGAGTCTAAGGGAGTCCCCAGGAGGGTTGCTGTGAAGATGTCAGCATCCAGGTGGTAGAAGCAAGTTCCAAAAAGTTTACTACTCTGACACCCTGTGTTCAGGTCTGTTTAGGTTATTAGCCGTAACGCTCCAAGCAATCACGAGTGTTTAATTTGGGGTCAGTTTTTCCAAAGCAAATTTGCTAAGGCTCTATTTTCTTCTTCAAGAATAGGGTGGCAAAGGCAGATGGTATGAGTGGGACCTGTAGAGACTGCACCAGCTCTACACTAATCGTAACTTGCGCAATAATGCAATGGTGTACTAGTATTTATTGAGCATTTGCTAAGTGCTTTGCATACTTGATCTTTTTGTTTGTTTGTTTGTTTGTTTGTTTGTTTTTTGAGACGAGTCTCGCTCTGTCGCCCAGGCTGGAATGCAATGGCACGATCTTGACTCACTGCAACCTCCGCCTCTTGAGTTCAAGTGATTCTCCTGCCTCAGCCTCCCAAGTAGCTGGGATTGCAGGTGCCTGCCACCACGCCTGGCTAATTTTTTGTATTTTTAGTGGAGATGGGGTTTCACTGTGTTAGCCAGATGGTCTCCATCTCTTGACCTCATGATCTGCCGGCCTCAGCCTCCCAAAGTGCTGGGATTACAGGCATGAGCCACCGCGCCCGGTTGCATACTTATCTTTTAAACTCTTCATTGCAATTTTATAAAGTACTTTTATCCCTGATGAAATGAGGAAAAAGCTGAGATTTAAAGGGTTTAAGTCATTTGCCTAAGACCACTCAGCCACAGTATTTCATCAAATCTAAGATGCCACTATTATTTCATGTACCATTAAAAAGGAAAAACATGCTGCTGATTAAACTATGATGCACTATCAACTGCAAGACATCTCCCAAGACAGAGGCATTAAGTGTGCAAAGGTGTGGGTCTTAGATTCTGAAGTGCAATTATGAGTGGTAGAACTCCTCTGCTGTTTCCAGTGCATTTCCACAGTCATGTCAAGTTTCTTCTCAGAAAAACCCTGTAAGTTATAAAGCAGGCATAATTATCCCATTTTTAGGCGAGGAAATAGGTTCAAAGTAGGTAAGCAATTTGCCCAAAGTCACAGAGTTTACATGCATTCATGACTCGAACACGGAAATTCTGACACTTAAGACAGCACTTCCTATGTCACGCAGCTTCCCCCCACCTTAAGAAACGTCTTAGGTGGCTGGGGCATGGTGGCTCACATTTGTAACCTCAGCACTTTGGGAGGCCGGGTGCTTGAGGCCAGGAGTTCAAGACCAGCCTGGTCAACATAAGGAGCCCTCATCTCTTATTAAAGAAAGAAGGGGCTGGGCGAGGTGGCTCATGTCTGTAATCCCAGCAGATTGGGAGGGCAAGGCATGCGGATCACTTGAGGTCAGAAGCTCAAGACCATCCTGACCAACATGGTGAAACCCCATTTCTACTAAAAATACAAAAATCAGCCAGGCATGGTGGCCCATGCTTATAGTCCCAGCTACTCGGAAGGCTGAGGCAAAAGAATCGCTTGAACCTGGGAGGTGGAGGTTGCAGTGACCCAGATTGTGTCATTGCACTCCACTCCAGCCTGTGTGACAGAGCAAGACTCTGACTCAAAAAAAAAAAAAAAAAAAAAGAAAAGAAAAGAGAAAAGAGAATGTAAAAACGCCTTGCTGGTCAGGCATGGGGGGTCATGCCTGTAATCCCAGCACTTTGGGAGGCTGAGGCAGGCAGATCACGTGAGGTCTGGAGTTTGAGACCAGCCTGGACAACAAGGCAAAACCCCGTCTCTACTAGAAATACAAAAATTAGCCAGGAATCGTTGCACACCCCTCTATTCCCAGCTACTCGGGAGGCTGAGATGTAAAAATGGCTTGAACCTGGAAGGCAGAGGTTAGAGTGAACTGAGATGGCACCACTGCACTCCAGCCTGGGCGACAGAGCGGGACTTTGTCTCAAAAGAAATAAAAATGCCTTGTTATGCTTACTTATCAATGGAGTTATTTGAACAAGCATAGAGGACAGGCAGAGGGGACCTCTCACAGCTACAACCACGACAGCATTATCCTGCCGAGCTCTTTGGTTGTGAGTGAAACACTTACTGAATGTATGCTATGCGCTAACGGACACTGTGTCAGGCAGGAGGCTGGGGCTACTTTGGTGCACAAATTTTTCTATGAAAACTTTCAAACATACAGAAAAATGGAAAGAATGCTACAGCGAACCCTCGTATACCTCCATCTGCATCGCACTTACTAACCTTTTGTCGTGTTTGCCCTCACCATGTGTATGTTGGCAATCTCAGTGAGCATAAAGTACAGACGTTATGATGCTTTACCTTAAATATTTAGCCCCTAAAAACAAAAATAATTTTTTACATAAGCATAACACCATTATACTTGTGAATGTCAGTTCTGTGTGTCAGCTCGGCTGCACTGCAGTCCCCTTATTGAAACGCCAAGTTAGGTGGACTTTAATCATGTCTAATCTGTAGGGGTAATTTAAGTATATAGTCACTTGATTTTAAGGGAGATTATCCTAGATAATCTGGGTGGGCCTGATACACTCAGTTGAAATGCCCAAGAACAGAGCTAAGACTTCCTGAAAGAAGAAGAAATTCCACCTGTAGATAGCAGCTTCACCCCATACCCAAGAGTCCCAGCCTACCCTTCCTGACAGCCTGCCCTGCGGATTTCAGACTTGCCTAGGCTGTCCCCATAATCACACAGGCCAATTCCTTGTAATATATTTCCTTACATCTCCTATCTGTTCTGTTTCTCTGATTAAAATCTGATTGACACACTACCTACAAAAATTAACATTATGCCAGTATTATCTTCCTTTACTGATTCTATTTAACCTGAGGTCATGGGGTGGGCTTTCAGGACTGGAAAAAGCCTGAAACTGTATGCCGTGTTTGAAATGTTTGTACATTTTGTTAATTTTCCTGGAGAAAAATCTAGCTTTCATCAAATCCTCAAAATGTGCATTACCACCTAAATGATCAAGGGCCACTGCATTAAATACATCTTTCTAGCTCCATAAACCTGACAACAGTGATAACAGAAAAAGGCCAACTGACTTTAAGGGAGGCCTGGGTGAATCCCCGGGACAGGTGGTAGGGGAAACAGCCAGCGGCCCTGCCGTGGTTCCAGAATTTCATTCTCGTTAGTTCACAGTGACACAGGTATTTACAATATATTGCCAATCTCTCAAAGACAAGGACAGAGGGAGTAAGTCCCTGCAAGTTTCATTGTTAGTGGCTACAGGCACAAAGCAACTTCAATTTAGCCATCTTTATGGAAGCAAAGAACCACAGTAAGGTTTGGCATTTAATCTTGTTGTCCTCATATTTTAAATAAATATTTGACACAAAAGGCTGAAGAATAATCCGTTGGTCAATATCCTTCTTGCCAAGATTAAAATGTAAAAGGCAGCGAAATGGCTGCTACCCAGAGGGGGAAGGAGAGGAGTCGCCGTTGACTGACCAAGTCAGAAGGCGCCAATCAATGTCAGTCAAGACTTCAGAAAGAAGAAAAACCTTTTCAAAGTTTTTTTTTTTTTTTTTTTTTTAACAAAAATAGTACATTCTTGAGGACTGATGTTTTTTATATTTTGAGTTTTATTAAATCCCTGAAAGATCGGTTTTATAAAAACAGGCATTCCTCCTATTTACAAAAAGCTTTCTTTATTATATTCCCTTCCTGTCACACATCAGATACTCACCGCCCATGACAAGGCACAATGGGGCAGAGCAGAATCCCTCTGGAGGTGTTCCCCTTTCTCAGTGGGGTTCGGGGGACAAGTGACCTCTTCCCTGTGTTGGCTAAACTCAGCCCAGCCCCTGAGCTAATCCTTGTCTGAGCAGGAATACCCAGCAGCTCCAGGTACACTGCCATGTGGGGCCTGGTGTTGGTCACAGGGACATAAAGCTAATCCAGTATCACCAGGATTGCCCTGTGCCCAGGGTAACTTCCTAGCTGTTTTCTTCTTCCAGTGAGCTGGCCGGTTCCACAGCTCAGCTTCTGCCTCTTGTTTCCTTACTTATGACTTGATGTCCTACTTTCTTTGTGACTGCAAGCTTCTTCCAAATACGTAAGTTAATACCACAACGAGGGGTAGTAGCGTGTTTGAACTAAGAAGAAAACTGCATTCCAGAACTTGGCATGCATTTATTTATACCAGTCTTCATGATCAGGGTTGGGGGAGAATTCGTGAGTTTCCTGAATTCTCGAATCAAAGGTTTAATGTTACAGCAGTTCATTTGTACTGCTATAACAAAGCACCTGAGACTGGTTAATTGATTGATTGTTTCCTTTTTATCTTATTTGAGACTGGTTAATTTGAAAAGGACAGAAATTTATTTCTTGCAGTTCTGCAGACTAGGAAGTCCAAGCTGGAGTTGCCAGCAGGTGTGCTGTCTGGTCAGCATCCTTCAGAGTCGACCAGTGCTGCATTCTCGCATGGTAGAAGGGCAGAGGGCAAAAAGGGGCCTAGTGTTCTCTCCAGCTTGTCTACAAGGTCACAAACCCCACGAAGGCACAGCCCTGATGACCTAATCATCTCCCAAAGGCCCCGTGTCTTTTTTCTTTTTTAATGAAGAAAGTGTTAAAACAAGCTATTATTTCAAACACAAATTTTTCTTAAGAAAGGAAAGTTTGAAGAGGAACTTTTCTACTTCCCATATATGTGTCGATTAGAGACGGGGTCTTGCTATCTTGCCCCGGCTGGTCTTCAACTCCCAGCTTCACGCTTGGCCTCCCCAAATGCTGAGACTACAGGCATGAGCCACAGTGCCTGGCCCTTGCAATTTTTAAAGATAAAGTGGGGCAGAACAGCTCATCAGAATGTCTCCAGCCCTTTTAAGGCTCCAGCCTTGGTGTCTGGAAGGTTCTAATCGGCAGCTCTATTTTTGTGGGGCCAGGCTGGAGCGGACAGGAGGGCTTTGTGCTATCTCACTGATAAGGTTGTCTGGGGACTATTTCTGTCCCACCAGTTTTGGTGGCTATTGCTGTGGGCCTGGGTCTGGGTACCTGGCACAGAGCTATGGGGGCTCACACTTCAGGTGGGAGGAGTGAAGCAGCAGGTGGTCTCTAACCAGCGTTGGAAAGCCTCAGGTTCCCAGGACCTTGCTTTGGCCTCTCCAGGGTTGCAGGCAGGGCTGGCTTGGTCAGGCCCAGAGGGTGCCCTGAGAAGGTGGGTGTCTCAGTCCAGGCCAGCACCCAGCCAGGGTGGCCAGGCCCTGAGGGTTGGAGGGGTAGATAGAACAGGACCCTCAGGGAAGCAACAGAAATGCCCAGTCCAGTGGCATGAAAGCCCCGAGGGCAGGCAGACAGTGCAGAGGTGCCTCCAGGCGCCCCAGGCCCGAACCTTTCCCACTGGGGCCTGGGCCTTTCCATGGGCAGACAGAGCCCCACAGCCCAGGGCTGAGGGGGCAATCGTCCCCACACTAGCCTGGCCCCCACCCACTTGCATCCAGCGGGGGTGGTTGGCCTTTCTCTGGGTGCTTGACGGGAACCCAAGCCCGCTCTTCTGACCACTTCAGAGGGAGGTCAGCACTCAGCAGGGGCCTGCTCAGGACCTGAGGATGGGCAGTTTCACTTTCCCTTAGAAAACAGGGTGGGAGGCTTTTGGGGGACAGGAGCCCAGAGAAGGGCCTGTCTGCTCACTCAGAACAAACGTGGGACAAAACCAAAACCACTTCCTGGGAGGATGCTGCCTAGGGTGTCGGGGCCCGCCGCCGCTGCCGTCTGTGCCTGCCGCCACTGAAGCAGGCTCTGCGGGCTTCTAGGATCAGCAGGGTTTTGGACGCTTTCCCCAGGACTGCCCCTCCCCGCTGCGCAGGCTCACAGGCTCCTCCAGCATCCACAACAAAAATAATCAAAACAGCTCACGTAGGACTTTTCCCATCCCAGCTCTGTGGTAGAGGCTACTCCCGTCACTCTCATTGTACAGATAAGCAAAGCGAAGCACAGAGAGGTCAAGAAAACTGCTCTAGGTCACACAGCCAGTGAGCAGTGGAACTGGAGCTCAGAGAGGGGCAGTCTGACTCCAGAGCCAGAGTTTAATCACCGCACTGTACAGGCTTTTCATGTTGTGAGATGACAGCTGCATACACATGCACTCACCGAAAGAAACCCACCAGCTGAAGCTGGGGACAGAGGAGGCTCCAAAGTGGGCACACATGGGACTGCGTCCTAGCACTGCTGATCCCCAGATAGATTACTTTGCTTGATTATTTTTTTATTTTTAGAGGCAGGATCTCACACTGTCACCCAGGCTGGAGTGCAGTGGTGCGATCATAGCTCACTGCAGCCTTGACCTCCTGGGCTCAAGTGATCCTCCCACCTCAGCACCCCAAGTAGCTAGGACTACAGTTGCATACCAAACCTGGCTAAGTTTTTAAACTGTTTGTAGAGATAGGAGCTCACTGTGTTGTTCAGGCTGGTCTTGACCTCCTGGCCTCAAGTGATTCCCCCACCTTGGCCTCCCAAGACAATGGGACTACAGACATGAGCATGGCGCCCAGCTCATTACTTCTATTCACTTGTTAATTCATCTGTGAAATAGGAGTCTAAACCCTACGGGAGCTGTGACAATTAAATTTACAAAAATTACACACATTTACAAACGTGTGGCACCGTGGCCTCTCCAGTCATGGTAGACACGCAGGAAGTGTGAGTTCCCATTCTCAGTCCTCCTCCTTCCCAGATAACCTCAGAAAGTCCCATCATTGTCCTGGGTGCAGGGACAGCATTTGCAAAACAATGATGACACTGTTCATCCTGCGACAGGAGCCTCTTAAAAGATGCAAGTATTGCAGTCTTTGCAAAAGGCTCATGCTCTGTGTACGGCCTCTCAGAAGATGTGTAACTAGCGGGGGGAGGAATAATGCTTTCCTTACCCTTTCCTGCACACTGTGGGGCCCTGTGATTCCGCTCACACCTGCGATCACCACAGCCTGATGTTCTGCTTTCAGATGGCCTCGGCCACTAGCCAGCCTGCAAGCCCAGGGCACATGTCCTGATTCATCAGTTTCCTCCTGGATTCACCTCTGAATTCCAAAATGGGTTGTCTGGGGACTTCATCGTCTTCATTTTTATGGTTTTTAAAAGCGTCAAATTTCTTTTCAAGGACACTGTGTGCTACTTTGCAAAACCCCAAATGTATATATTAGAGATGGGGTCTTGCTATATTGCCCCGATGGTTTTCAATCCTGGCTTCAAGCAGTCCTCTTGCTTTGGCCTCTCCAAGTGCTGGGACTACAGGCATGAGCCACAGTGCCTGGTACCTTGTAACTTTTAAAGACAGAGTGGGGCAGGAAAAGCTCACCAGAATGTCTCCAGCTCTTGAAAGGCTCCAGCCTTGGCATCTGCAAGGTTCTAAGCAGCATGTTGTATAGGGAAGCCAGCCAGCCTGGTCAAAGCAATAGTGAAATATTGATTAACATCGTAATGATGTAATGCTGATTTAGATTTCAGTTTTATTTTTGGACCCCACTTAAGTAGACCTGGAGACTTGCAAGTGTGTCGCTCCTTGCACTGTGACTCTCAGCAAAGGTGGTGTTTCCTGTTTCATTAATAGACAATGGGTGGTAATAGAAAGCGCCTTCAAGGCCGTCTGTTTGTCTGGGCTACTACGCTCTTAGGAGAGACAAATCTCCTTCCCCTCCTTGTCCTCCTTCCCTCTACGTTCCCCTAGGGCTGTGTGCTTCTCTTTCAGTGCTCCCTGCCTTGGTGCCTCAGGGGCGGGGTCAGGTCTGAGTTCCCAGGTCAGCTTGCTGCCTCTCTTTCCTAACCTCCCTCGCCCCTCCAGCTCCCTTCTGCTGGTGGAGGACATCTCTTCACACCACATAGGCACAAGACGGCTGCTCCCCCACCAGCATTGCATCTCCTTTCCAGGCAGGAAGAGGAGGAAGGAGGAAGAGACAGGACAAAGATGGTCTTTCTTCCAATAGAGCTTTGACTTTTTATCTAGAAAAGATTCTTCTCTTTGAGCTTTTCACCTACATTTCCTTGGCCAGACCTGGGTCACATGGTCACCTCTAACTGAGAGGATGGATATTTTAGAGGGACACTTTTTTTTTTTTTTGAGAGGGCAGTTTCAATGTCATGCTATCAAAGAGGCCCGAGTGCCCGTGTCATTATCATTTCAGTCGCTTGTTTGATTTGTAACAAACTGTAGAAATGGTCCCTGAAAGTAGTCCTACACTTGTTTGATTTACAATCACTTTTTTTGTCTGTCTCCTTATCAGCTCCCCACCTTGAACACCAGGCCAAGGAAGACAGGAATCATCCTTGTGTTAGTCACTGACTAGCAGCGGGAAGAGTGGACACTCTGTAAAGAAATTTCCTGGAGCCAGGTGTGATGGCTCATGCCTATAATCCCAGCAACTTGGGAGACTGAGGTGGGAGGGTTGCTTGAACTCAGGTGTTTGAAGCTACAGAGAGCATGATTGCACCACTGCACTCCAGCCTGGCGACAAAGCAAGACCCTGTCTCTTTTAATAAAAGAGAAATGTTTGAATGATTTGACTATCTCTCAAATTTGGCTCAGCACCTGGGTACTCAAAAATCTTTGACTCTTCTGGCCTAAACACAAATGTCGCCTGTAGGATGTGTTTTTGTGGGGGAGAGATGGTTTTGCGAACCCCATGGCCCTTTCAGCTCTCAAGTGGTGTTTAAAATGAATCGATCTGATCTTAAACCTATTAATAACCAGAAGTGCAATGAAGCCAACTAGCTCACCCCCCAGGTGTTCCCAGTCCCTGTGGCACTGAAGCTGATGCTCTGTGGCCATCCACACACTTGCTCCCAGAGGCCTCAGGCTTCCTGGCCACCTGGCCTGTTGACATGTGCCATGAAAATTCTCCAAAGCCTCAGGCGAAGTGTGTGGGGAGCAGATCTCCCAGGCAGGTCAAAGGTGGTTTGATTTACAGTGTGTTGTCCTTTCCTTTTGAGTACAAGCTGGAACCTGTGTGCAAGACGGTTTCGTTCAGGCTTGTCAAATTATAGGAATGATCTGTGTACCTCACACTTCTAGTTTATAGCCTCAGAGCCTGTGAAAGAGGAATGGGACCCCTCACACATTGTAACTCTGAGTAGCATTTCGTAGGCACCAGCTACATGCCAGTCTCCAACTCGGTCTTTATTGACGTCATCTTCAGTCCTCACAACTCTGCAAGTGCATGGGTCTGTGCAGCTCAAGGCTGAGAAAGCCTGCAGCCAAGCCCCCTGCCCCTGCCTGCACCCTTTCCAGCTCGTCTAGAATACAGCTGGAGCTGTGAAGGCGGCCTTTGCCAGCTTCCCCTGCAGGTGAGCTTACATCTTGGGGGTTCCTGGGATTTTTTTCTTGTTGCAGGGGTGGAGACTTGGCAGCCTGGGAATGCAGGGCCGTGGAGCAGGCAGGTGGGGGCCTGGCCTGGGTCCCACCTTGGCTGAGTGGTCTGGCCAGAGCAGGTGTGGGGGACGTAGCTTGGCCTCCCACAAACCTCCCTCAGGGGGTCTGGGCCAGGCCCAGCATTTGGATTGACAGCCTCAGCCCACCCAGGGAAGCATAGGCTCTTAGAGGAAGAGGGACCTGGGAGGGTCATCAGCACTTGCCAGCATTTACTGCTTCACTGTGTTCTGCAAGGGGAACTCACTCCACACCTGTCAGAACACGTACTGCATCACCATAGCAATGATTGCTCTTGTTGCTATGATTGTTACTATTCTGCAAATTATTTTCATATTGATATTGAGGTGGGAGACTGTGGCTCATTCATTTTTGTATCCACAATGCCTGGAAGGCAGGACTATGGAGCAGATGGATGGATGAGTGAATGGGTAGATAGGTGGTTGGATGGTTGCATAGGTGGTTGAATGGTTGGATGGATAAGGGGGTAGATGGGTGGATGATTGGGTGGATGGGTGGATGGTTGAGTGAATAGGTGGTTGAGTGGATGGGAGGGTGAATAGGTGGTTGGGTAGACAGGTAGATGAGTGAATAGGTGGGTGAATGGAGGAGTGGATGGTTGGATGGATAGATGGGTAAGTGGATGCATGGGTACCTGGATGGATGGGTGGGTGGGTGCATGGGTGGATGATATATGGGTGTATTGATTGGTAGATGTGTGGATCGGTGTGTGAGTGGATAGATGGTTGGGTGGATGGGTAGATAGTGGGTAGATGGGTGGATGGATGGGTACTTGGGTGTATGGGTGTGTGGGTGGATAGGTGGGTAGATAGGCAGGTAGATGGTGGGGTGGATAGGTGGTTGAATGGATTGGTAGATGAAAGAATAGGTGGGTAGAGGGGTAGATGGGTGGATAGGTGAGTAATGGGTGTATAGCTGGGTGGATGGGTAAATGGATGGGCTGATGGATATGTGAGTGTGTGGATTGGTAGATGGGTGGATGGGTGTGTGACTATATAGATGGCTGGGAGGATGGATAGATGCATGAGTAAATGGGTAGCTGGTGGGTGGGTGGCTGTGTGGGCGCGTATGGGTGGATGGCTGTGTGGGCGCGTATGGGTGGATGGCTGTGTGGGCGCGTATGGGCGGGTGGCTGTGTGGGTGCGTATGGGCGGACGGCTGTGTGGGTGCGTATGGGCGGGTGGCTGTGTGGGTGCGTATGGGCGGGTGGCTGTGTGGGTGCGTATGGGTGGGTGGCTGTGTGGGTGCGTATGGGCGGGTGGCTGTGTGGGTGCGTATGGGCGGACGGCTGTGTGGGTGCGTATGGGTGGGTGGCTGTGTGGGTGCGTATGGGTGGGTGGCTGTGTGGGTGCGAATGGGTGGGTGGCTGTGTGGGTGCGTGTGGGTGGATGGCTGTGTGGGTGCGTGTGGGTGGATGGCTGTGTGGGTGCGAATGGGTGGGTGGCTGTGTGGGTGGATAGAGGCTGGGCGGATGGGTAGATATGTAGATAGACAGATGGGCGGGTGAAAGGGTAGATGGGTGGGTAAATGAATGAGTGGATGGGTAAATAAATGTATGTGTACGTGGATAGATGGATAGCTGGAGGGGTGGGCGGCTGGATGAGGAGGTTGAGGGCAGAGGGAATTTGCCTCCAGTTGCCCAGTCAGCTATCACAGAGGCACAGCACTCCAGTCCTTCTCACCCTCAGTTCCCTGTCTTGCTCCTCATCTTTGGCCATGCCTGTTGGTCTCTCCTCCCACATTGGGGAAACATCATGTGGCTGGTCTTTGGGGTCACGCTGAGTGTCCATCCTGCCCCTCAGCAGTGATGGGGCCATGCGGCAGTGCCAGTCACCAGCAGCAGGGACTGGGATGAGAAAGAAGCAGGTGCACTGTCTGGGGCCACTGCTGCAGCTCCTCACACGGAGCCCTAGGCCTCTGGCTCCTTGTGCCTTTGGGGTAACACTGCCAGTACAATTTTCTGTGATGGTGGAAGCTTCTGGGTCTGTGCCATGCAATATGGGAGCCATTAGCCTGGGTGGTGATGGAACACTTGAAGTGTGGCTCATGTTGCAGAGAAGCTGACTTCCAAAATATACCTGATTTTAATTCGTTTAAATCTATATTTCAATAGTGGCTACTATTTTGGGCAGCACAGCTCTGGAGGGCCGGGTTAGCTCTTGCCTATAAAATCACCTCATCCAAGGAGTGGGGTGTCCTGGGAAAGGGAGTCCCCGACTCCTAAACCTGAGAACCCAAAATAGAGCCATGGAGGGTCATCTTTCAGCAGGGGTGTTGCAGGCACAGCTGCTGGGGGCTCAGGTATCCTGTGCTGTCAACAGGGGCAGGAGCATCTGGTGGCTGGACACACTGCAGAGAGGCTACTCTCTGACAGAGGGGTCCCCTGCGCCATGTCCTTTGCCCAGACCTCCTGACTCTGAGCTGGGCCTCTTGGAATGACCACAGGTCTCAGCCTCTCTTGCCTCTGGGTGTGACCAGGTGACCTCTTTCCTGAGACAAGGATGAAAACAGAAATGCTGGGGGGCAGTGACTAGGAAATATCCGGAAGATCTGTCTGGACAGGGCCCCTGCCTGTCTTCCCTTTCCTCCATCCTGCTGCTTGGAGCAGAGGTGAGGACCAGAGCGCACCTTTAGCCGCGAGGACCAGGAGACAGCCCAGGCTATGGGCAGGAAACCTGGCAGGAGCTTCAGGTTCAAGCCCAACCAGCTCATCCGCCCTGGAGAGGAGCCCTGGCTAGCCGAGGTTTACCAGGCCTGGCTCTCTCTGTCCTCTCCTGCGCTCCGCAGGGTCCTGGGCTTCTTTCTCCAGCACGTGGTCCTGGCAGGCGCTGAGGGGAACAGCCCAGCTTCTCAGACAGCATCCGCCTCCCCTGCTTCCCACCAACCCCTCCTCCGGCGGGAGCGGGCTCTCTTTCTCTAGGTGGGACACTGGCTTGGCGTACATGTCCTCCTATCCAGTTGTTCATGGTCTAAACTTTATCCTTGGAGCCTTTTGGAACCAAAAATCAAAACATGAAACCAAAAACCCCGAAATGTTGATATGTTATAAAGCCTGGCTCTTGCGATTTTAGGCCTCAGCTCCCATGTAGTTTCACTTCCCAGCGTCTCTGTAGCTGTCGGTGGAAGTGGAAACTGTACATGCGCGTGGCCTGTGCCCTGCTGTGCTGCCCCTCCCTGGGGACAGTGAGACTGAAGTAACCCCTGACTGCCTGGCCTAAGTGATGGGCATTATGAAGTACCAAAAAGTCCCCCAAAACCAAAAACAAAGCATTTTGTCAGTATGTTAAAGTATTGTATTATTCTGCCACAAAGAGAAGCGGCTCCCTGTGAGCTGACAACGGACCTTGAATTCCGAAATGGGGTCTTTCTGTTAACGGGTAGAGGCTTCTTGGCCTGAAAAATATTTGGATCCCATGAGGGGGCCGGTGGGGAAGCGCAGAGTGGAAGGGTGGGGTGGGGTGAGCTGGTCTGAAAGGGTGTAGCCGCTTTAAAGTCTTTTGGGGCCCACTGCTCAAAACAGATGCCAGCTAGAGGCAGGCCCCACACTCCCCCACCCCACAACCCCCCACAACCCCCCCCACAACCCCCCCCGCCCTGCACACTCCCTACCACTACTCTTGGCTGGTTTGGTATTTCCACTCCATGCCTCTCAATGCCGTCAAAAATAACATTTCCATTTGTACCTTGTCAGGCCCTGGAGACCACAGCGGTTCTAAGGAAAAAGAGAGCACATGTGTTTCCTCGCTGACTCACATGAGGTTCGACGGGCTTCACCCATAAAGCTCCACTGTGCCCAGCAGAGGCTGGGCATTCTGCAGCCAGCCCCAGGAGCCCCCTGGGGGTCTGGAGGTTGCAGGGGGTGATGTATTTTTTCCCTAGAACAGTGGGTGAGCAGGGGCGGAGCTGGCAGACTGACACATGTGTGTGAGGTCTTCAGAGCCTGCTTAGGTCCCCAGGCTTTTCCCCAGTACAGGGTGGCCCCTCCCACCAACCTCAAGGCCAAGGGCCTCAGGGTCATGTCTGCCCTCTCAGTGGTATCTGCTCTTAGGAACACCTGAACATGAACAGTGAAATCTTCAGGGACGTTGCATTTAGATCGGGATTTGAATCTCCATATTTAGGAATGAATGGTGGAACATGAGGCATCAGCCAGTGGGTGGAGAGCTCTGTTTCTGTGGCTGGCCTTTCCAGTACTCTTGAAATTACTCATCGTCTGTGTTTAAGGCCTTGACCACAGGGCTCAGATCAAGTATATGCAAAGGACCCTGGGTAGGGCTCCCTCTGGAGAGCCATGAGCTAGTAGAGACCAGCATAGAAACCCCTCCCCACGCAAAGAGCTAGGGCAGAGCCCTGCAGGTTAGCCCTACTGTGCCCTGGCTGCCTGTGGGACTAGGGGGACCTCCAGCCCCAATCTGGGGAGTCAGATCTTTCTTCCCTAAGGTGAAGCAGGTGGCCACATAGCCATGAACACAACAATAGCCAGATCTTAGGTTCTGAATCCCAGTCCCACCCGCAGGGACCAGGGCTCTTTGGGAGACTGGCTGGTTCTGGGTCTGGGCAGGAATGGTTTGAGAAAGCAAGGAAGTGCTCAGAGATTTCCAGAACAATTGGAACTTTAAAAAGCATGGTGCTGCCGGGTGTGGTGCCTCGTGCCTGTAATCCCAGCACCTTGGGAGGCCGAGGTGGGCAGATCATGAGGTCAAGATATTGAGACCATCCCGGGCAACATGGTGAAACCCCATCTGTACTAAAAATATAAAAATTAGCTGGGCATGGTGGTACATGCCTGTAGTCCCAGCTACTTGGGAGGCTGAAGCAAGAGAATCACTTGAGCCCAAGAGGCAGAGGCTGCAGAGGGCTGAGATTGCGCCACTGCACTCCAACCTGGCGACAGATCGAGACTCCCCAAAAAAAAAAAAAAAGCATGATGGCTGTAAGTGAGCATGAAGCATAGTGTGTTTAAGACCGCAGGCCCATTATGATAAACTAGGAAAAGACGAAGCAAAGAAAGAAAGTGAAGGCGAGAGGAAAGCCCATTGATCACCACTGGAGAGGAGCATGACACTTTTACAGGAGGAGCACTCGTTCCTCCCAGGGGACCTGGGAAGCTCCTCTTTACAGAATAATGTCAGCTAATGGAGAAGGAAGAAGTACAAACCCGCTGATCTACACCCTCAATGAACAGCTGGTTCAGGCCTGTGGACGGGGCTGCTCCTGTGCAGTGGAAGACCACTGAGGACTGGGGTGCTCACAGGGCACTGAGGTGCCACCCAAGATAACCTGCTGACTGCAGAGTGGAAAAGCCCTTGGGGAAAAGATCTGGGGCTCCTGGGCTGCACCCCTCCCTGGCTCCTGCTCCCATAAGGTGGAGCCTCCCTGCCAGGCAGAGGTTCAATGTCCTTTATCGGACCGGGCATGGGCTTCAGTCCCGTCTTCTGGGCTCCTTCTGGAGGTCCTCAGGAATGCAGGGTGGAGAGTCTGATCACCCATAGGTCCCGAGAGACAGGAGCAGTCCACATCTTTGGGATCAGATCCCTGAGAACCATCTTCCTCTGAGCACGGCCCTGGGAGTTTGACTCTGTCCTCTGCACAGTGGCTTGGGACAGCCTCTGGACCTCTCGGTATCCTCACCTGGAAACTCTGGCATGCACAGATCAATAGCGCTGCCAACTCTGTAGTTCATGAAATAACCACACTTCAGGCTGGGCTCAGTGGCTCACGCCTGTAATCCCAGCACTTTGGGAGGCCAAGGTGGGCAGATCACCTGACGTTGGGAGTCCAAGACCAACCTGGCCAACACGGAGAAACCTCGTCTCTACTAAAAATACAAAATTAGCTGGGCATGGTGGTGCATGCCTCTAATCCCAGCTACTTAGGAGGCTGAGGCAGGAGAATTACTTGAACCCGGGAGGTAGAGGTTGCAGTGAGCCAAGACCATGCCATTGCACTCCAGCCTGGGCAACAAGAGGGAAACTCCATCTCAAAAAAAAAATGAAATAAAATAACCACACTTCAGAAATCTGTCACTGTTGTTCCGTGCCTCTCTTTGACTAAGGGAGGTCTGAGATAATCCAAACACTGCGTGGCAGCAGGTGGCTCTGCAGTTCTGCACTGACCAAGAGGATGTCCTGAAGCCAAGGTTCCCAAGTCCTGGTGTTAAAGCAAGTCAGAGCAACATGTATGCTAAGCAACCATTCACACAGGCACATACACGCACATGCTCACAACATACATGCAACATATGCATGCAACACACATGTGCACACAACGCAGACACGGTGCCCCTCCCCCCGACGCAGGGTGTCACATGGATGTGTGTTAAATGTAGAGAAACAGGAAGGGCCCTGGCCACACTGTTAGGGTGGGGAGCCAGGAGCAGAGCGAGGGGTGTGTGCATGGCTTGGTCTGTCCTCGCATCTACTTGTGGAATTAGAAGGCAGACCCGCTAGTTGGCTGTGTGTGCGTGGAAGGGGAAGTGGCCCCTGGAACACAGGCATACGAAGAAGGTGCTGCATGTGCCTGGGTGTTAGATGTCCCCCGCTGCTCAGTCCCCATTGCATCCATGTGGTCTGCCTCAGTCCCACCATGTTGCCTGCCACACCCACTTGCGCAAAGGCGCAACCTGTGCTGTCATGTTTCTGGTTTGTGGAGCATGCCCACTCCTCTGAGCTACCTGCCCGCAGCTCCTCTCAGAGGCAGGCTGGCTTGGTATTGTTAGCCCATTTCACAGAGGAGAGAAACAAGGCTTGGAGAGCCTTGGGGACCTGTCCATGGTTGCACAGCGAGGAGCGGCTTCTCCTGAACCCTGGTTCGTTCTTTCTTTCTTGTTTATTTATTTATTTATTTATTTATTGGAGATGTAGTCTCACCCTGTGGCCTCCCAGGTTCAAGTGATTCTTTTGCCTCAGCTTCCCGAGTGGCTCGGATTATAGGCGTGCCCCACCACGCCTGGCTAATTTTTTGTATTTTTAGTAGAGACAGGGTTTCACTGTGTTAGCCAGGATGGTCTCTATTTCCCGACCTCATGATCTACCCACCTCAGCCTCCCACAGTGCTGGGATTACAGGCGTGAGCCACAGTGCCTGGCGCCTCTCCCTGTTTTTAAGAGGACACCAGCCCTAGAGAATCAGGGTCACACCCTTCTGACCTCATCTAACCCTGATTGCCTCCTAATGGCCCTATCTCCAAATACTGTCACACTGCAGGGTTCGGGCTTCCATATGTGGATTTAGAGAGGACACAATTCAGCGCATAGCAACTTGTTTGGCTATTGCCAAATAAAAATAATACAGAGGGCTAGGCAACCTGCATGTTCAGCCCCTGAGAATCAGAAGCTTGAGCAGCCCAGAGGCCAGTGCAGACCCTGCTTGCCTGGTGCTTTGCTGTGACCTCTGCTTGACATGCTTGCTGCCTCGGAGCTGATGGGCTCTTGTCCAGCTCAGCTGGGGCACAAAACCGTGTAACTTTGTCTAATTAAGAGCCACAGATGTAGTGCACCTTGGATGTGTTTCTTATTATTTCCGATGAACGGCTGGCCTCTCCAGAAATCGCCCCCAAGATTACTGTGCCTCAGACCTCACTTGTTCCCGTTGGTAGGGAAATGACGTATTAATCATAGTGCTAAACGAAACCGTAAGCTTGACCTTATTAGCTGTCTCTTCTTAATTAGCTGCTTATGCCAGCATTCCTTCCCCCCGTAGATACAAATCAACAATTTCCAAACCTTTCCAAACCATCTTTGAACCAACCCACTGTTCTGTCACCTTGCCAATTCCCTAGCTCCAGGGTTAATAAACTTCGCATATGCGCAAGAGCAATTGTGTTAAGATTTCTTCCACGCAATCACCAACAATGTGCAGCATCAGCAGTCATTCATCATCTCACACGTGCAAGTTTACTGCAGGATACGTTCCTAGAAGTGTGTGTAATGGAGGACGGCTTGGCAGCTAGCGTCCTGCAGCTTCTCCTGTCTGTGTTCCTTCAAAGGCTAGAAGGCGAACCACTGCCTTCCCCGCTTCCCTTGCCGCTAGAGTTCTAAATGTGAAATGGGTCATGCCTAGGGGTAAATGTTTAACACCCAGCTCTAAATAAATAAAAAAAAAGAAAAGAAAGAAAAGAAAAAAGCAACCTGGTTGTTAGTGCTTGCTGATTTCCATGGTGTAAGTATCTCTACCATGGTCAATTTTAATCATGGTGTCCCTGGACCTGGAGCTGGCATGGCTGTGCACTGTTGGCTGTCTCTCAGCTGAGCCAGCTCCAGCCCATCCCTAGTCCTGCCAATTCTTTGCACGCCACTATGATTCAGAGGCCAAGACTCTCCTCCTGCTGCTTTTGGCTGTTTCTGCTGGCCAGCAAAGTTGTGGTGGTTGTTTCTCCCATGGCAGCATTCCAGGGTCCATTCAGTCCCTTTGCAGGGTCAGGAGGCAGGTATATACAGCACTGGTAGCCTCCCGGCTCCCACCTGGCTGACTGGGGCCAAGCTAGCAGCGCCCGGCCGGCTGGTCCCCAGGCCTCGTTCTGGGCACCACTCCAAAAGGCCCAGCCCATGCCTCTCAATAAAATAGTAAGCCCCTAATTTCCTGCCTAAACCCCTTTTTGCTTCAAATTGTTAAGAGTGGTTTCTGTTTCCTGTAACTAAACCCTGGCTGATGTAAAGTGGAACCTGAAACTGCATTTTTTTTTTTAAAGCAGATGTACATTTTCCTAAGGTTTGTCTCCTAACCTGTCTGTGCAGAAGGATTTTCATCGTTGTGAGGCCTGGGAGGACAATAGTGAGTAAACTGGCACTCATTAACTCTGGAGACAAAGCATCTAAGTGAGCTGAGAAGGACGAGACCCACTTCTAGAGTTTGTGAGGCCCTGTCCTCTTAGAGCTCCTTCTCCCAGGCCCTGGTGGCGCCGTCTGTGTTCACCAGGCAGAACACAGACAGGCTGTAGGATGCTGGTGCTGGTTAGGGAGAAGCTGGATTTTCTTTTTCTTATTTTAAATGTATTTATTATACTTTAAGTTCTGGGGTACATGTGCGATCATGCAGGTTTGTTACACAGGTATACACGTGCCATGGTGGTGGTTTGCTGCAGCCATTGGCCTGTCATCTACACGAGGTATTTCTCCTAACGCTATTCCTTCCCTATCCTCCCAGCCCCTGCTGTTCCTCCCCTAGCCTCCATCCCCAGGCCCCAGTGTGTGATGCTCCCTTCCCTGTGTCTGTGTGCTCCCATTGTTCAACACCCGTTATGAGGGAGAACATGCGGAGTTTGGTTTTCTGTTCTTGCGTCAGGGGAAAAACTGGATTTTCTTAGCTCCACGTAATCAGACACAAGCCACGAGACTGCCATTTAATTTGCAACTCCAAATGCATTTTGAGGCTGAGCTGACTGTGGGACGTCTCTTTGGATTTACTGTCAGACAGGATTTAGCGTTTGGGGAGCAAACTGCTCCTGAGGTGAGGTGGAGGAGGACAGATGTGTACCCGTGATCCCAGCAGCCTAGCGGGGAGGCCCAACACCCCACCTGCAGAGGCATTCTTTCGGCTGATTAAGGAGCACCCTCTCTGATAAGAGCAATGACTTCTTGGGAAAGAAGTCTGTTAGCAGCTCTCAGCATCTGAGCGTGAATGAATTTCCAGGTTCTTTCCAAGCCAAGAGCAGGTACTGCGAGGATGAGGCCCAGCCTGGGTGAGTCTGACAGCCAGAACTGTGGGGAGTAGACGCCCCCCCCACCGGCCCTGGTAAGAGGGGCGAGTCGGGACTGGGCCCTGAGAAGTGGGAGCTGAGCCCTGCAGAACTGGCTTCCAGGCTCTGTCCACTCCTGCTGGCTTTTGGACAAGCCGCTCACCTCTCTGGGCCCCTTGCTTCCTCATCTGTCAAATGGGGATGAGGAAGAACACAGCCTAGTAATGTTCTCCTGAGGTGGGTAAAATGGAATATGGAAACTTCAAAGCGCTAGGGAAACAGAAAGTGACGGTGAGATGGTGGGAGCTGTGTGCTTGGGTTTGGGCAACGAGGTGACATACTGTCCCTGAAGTGACAATAATAAAATCCATCAAGTTGGACTATTGGATTTTTTTTTAAATGACCAGGCATGATTAAATACTTCTGCCAGGGAAAATATTTTGTTGATCTAAATTCTAAACAATTGTTAGGGTATATATCTATATATCTATATAGATATGTATATTATATAGATATAGATAATACTACCACTCACCATGATTTTATTATCCTTTAATACGCTGTGTATTCTATGTGAAAGTTAATTTCAGAACTGCCAGGTATAAAGTTGGTCCAGAAAGGTGCTTTTCAGAGGTAAGTTGTGAGCAATCTAAAGCCACTTTGGAGATGATAATTCCTGTCTCCAGTGCCCCAGGGTACTGTGGATTCCTACATTTAAACAGCAGACTTGGCAGAACAACAACAGCACGGTGATTGGAAAGAGGAAGATTCGGAACCTGAGTTACCTCGGTGCTGTCATTCCCTGTGACCATCGAAGTCTTGTTTGTGTTTAACGTTGAAGAGAGTAACAGAGCACAAACTGCACGGTGAGGGGAAATTTTAGTTCATATATGAAATGCTTTACTACAATGGAATGGTATATTTAAAATTCTTTTAAAATTATTCATTTAAAACCAAGGAACAAATCAAGAAAATTAAATATTAGAGAAAATATCGTAGTTGCCAAAGTTTTATCTTTTGCAGATGTTTTGGCTTGTTTACTGAAATATAATTCCTATACCATAACATTCACTGTTTTGAAGTGTATGTGCGGCTATCACTGCTATCTAATTCTAGAATATCTTCATCACCTGAAAACTAAACCCCACACCATGAGCAGTCACTCTTCACTTCCCTCAGTCCCAGGCAGCCACATGGGTGAGGGAGGCTGCTCTGCAGGGGGAAGCTCAGGGGCCCAGGGTCCGGGCAGGGGCTGCGCCCCACTCTCGCTCCTGACTGCCCCTGCGCACTCTGAGCGAGGTCTCTTTCTCCCTCTCTTTTCGCTTCCTCTGTCTCTAAGCCCCCCCCCCACTCCACCCCACCACCATTTATTTCTTTTTTGTCTCTGTTTCTCTATTCCCCTGGCCTCTCTCTCTGTCTGTCTCTCTCTGGTCTCTTTTGGGCTCTGTCTCTTTCCTCTCTCTATGTCTCTCTTTCTTTCTTTCTTTCTTTTTCATTCCAATCATACATTTAATTTTTAATAAATGGAACATATTTTACATAAGGATTTTGTGAAAAATCGTATACCTATCTGGGTATTACAGAGATGCATAGACCTTCCACAGCTCAAGGAGCAAAGTGCGTATAAACAATTTTGATAAGGAGCTGAAGAACAGTTTGAAAATAGTTTGCAGAGAGAGAATCAGGAGGTAGAAAAAGCTTCAAGAGGCATGGATGCTGCTTCTCTTGTGTCAATGTCATATTCTTGGTTCAATTTCTTGAACTCCACCACTTGGAAAAAGACGTGCTTGTTTCCTTCTTCCTGTTTCTCTGTCTGTTTCTCCCCCAGTCCTTTCTCTGCCTCTTTCATCCCAGATGCCAAAGCAGAGCCTTTGTGAACCCTACACCCCAGCCTCTACACCGCAGCCTCTACGCCCCAGCCTCTACACTGCAGCCTCTACGCCCCAGCCTCTACACCACAGCCTCTACAGCACAGCCTCTACACCGCAGCCTCTATGCCCCAGCCTCTACGCCGCAGCCTCTACGCCCCAGCCTCTACACCGCAGCCTCTACACCCCAGCCTCTACACCACAGCCTCTACGCCGCAGCCTCTACGCCGCAGCCTCTACGCCCCAGCCTCTACGCCGCAGCCTCTGGATGAGAAAAGCTGCCTTGGGAAATCTTGCGTTTGGGAAAGCTCAGCAGGTCGCTGGTGGCCTGGGGACTTCCCTCTCCCAGCTGGAGGGCCCGGCCTTCCCTGCCTGCGGAGCCCCTGCCGCGTGTGGTTTCTGACCTCGCTGCATCCAGGGCCACCTTCGCTGTGTCTGGCAGGACCCGCACAGCTGGAGTGAGGCAGCCGTGCTGTGCGCTCAGCAGTGGGGTGTCTCGGGGCTGCCCGCGCCCTCTCCAGGGGAGGACTTCCTGGAAAGGCGTTTCCTTTCTCGGTCTTCTTCTGTCCCCTTCTCTAGCCAGTTGCCGCTTTCCCCAGACACTGGGGAATAAAGACGTTCTTGGACAGGAGGATTTGTCCTCTCACTGGGCTGAGGCCGGGCCTCTCCGGGCTGCGGCTCGCAGAGGCGCGAGGGTGTCATTGTCCCGGCCGCCCGAGGGAAACGGCATGCCTCTAAGGCGCGCCCGGCCTGTCTCAGCTGCACAAATGTGGCGTTTAAATATTTATTTTTAGTGGCCGCTGGTTAAATAGCAGCCTTCATTTTGGTGGGGACAACCCTGAAAGTAAAAATAAATCAGACCTTTGCCTTGTCAGTAAACCCTCCTGGCTCCTGCTGGGTGGACTGTGGGCCTGGTGCCCCAGTGTCCAGGGTGAGCAGGGAGGCCCATTTTCCGAGGAGGCCATGCTGGGAACCAGGCCAGCGGACGACCGCAGCTGTTCACAGAGAAGCCCAAAGCCCTCCTCTCCCAGCCTCCCCGCCTGGGCTGCACCAGCTTACCAGCCTCACGCTGGGCGGCTGCCAGGCCCAGTGGCCGGGCCCAGAGGACCTGGGTCTGGCACGGACACCTGTTGACCCCCCCTCAGGTCAGGAGGCCCAGGCTGCTCTCAGAGGCACATGTGACTCCCTCAGCCAGATGCACTCTGACTCTTTCGGACTCCGTCTGCACCTCCAGCTGGCCTTGCCTCTCTGGCTACACTTGCTGGTCACCCCCTCCTTGCTCCCAGCTGTGCTGGCCCTAGTGTGGAGGGCAGAGTGGATCTGAGGCCACACTTTGGCTTGGATCTCAGACTGTCCAGTGCTGGAATTTTTGCCCCACAGCAGAACGGGAGGCTGGCCCTCAAGGGTCTTGGGGCCACTTTCTCTGGCCCCAACCAAACCTTCTCCTGTCCTGTCTGTCATGGGCCTGGCATCCTCGTGTGGCTTCTCATGGGTCAAGGCTGAGCTTGTCAGAGGAGCCTGGGTGAAGCAGGCCTGCCTGGAACCAGAAACTCCTGAGGAGAGGGACAACCCATCACCTCCCAGGCTTCTGCCTCTGACACCTTAGTGACAGCTGGCCCGAGGCTGAGTCCCTCCCAGTTGCAGATGTGAAACGTGGCTCAGAGAAGCCAAGTCCCTTTGCTCAGGTCAGAGGTCATACAGGAGCAAGGGCTCACATGAGCAGCCCTCCCCTTCAATCCTCTTCTGGGCCACCTCCTCGTTAAGTCACTTAATGACTATTGAGTGACTTAGCTCAGAGGAGTTGATCTTTTTATTACAGTGATTCTCAAATTCAAATAATGGAGGACAACCTCTCCATCCTCATTCTAGGGAGAAAGATTCTCTTGGTCCCCTCGTGTTGGCTTATGCTGTTACTTAAGTACATACGCACCTGCACACAGACACAACCCTTTTACAGCCGTGATAGAATCACACCAGCAATCATATTTAACCATGCCAGCTAAATACAAACAGCGTGAAAAGAGGAATGGCATTCAAATGAACAGAATTAGGTGGGCACCAAGGCTCACGCCTGTAATCCCAGCACTTTAGGAAGCCAACGTGGGCAGATCACTTGAGGTCAGGAGGTTGAGACCAGCCTGGCCAACATGGCAAAAACTAGTCTCTACTAAAAATGCAGAAATTATCCAGGACTTGTGGCGTGTGCCTGTACATCCAGCTACTTGGGAGGCTGAGGCAGAATTGCTTGAACCCAGGAGGCAGAGGTTGCAGTGAGCTGAGATCATGACACTGCACTCCAGCCTGAGTGACAGAGCGAGACCCTCTCAAAATGAAGGAACAGACAAAAAAACTCACCTGAGGCTGGGTGCAGTGGCTCAGGCCTGTAATCCCAGCATTTTGGTAGGCCGAGGCGGGTGGATCACCCAAGGTCAGGAGTTCGAGAGCAGCCTGACCAACATGGTGAAACCCTGTCTCTACTAAAAATACAAAAAAAATTAGCCAGATGTGGTGGCATGCACCTGTCGTCCCAGCAACTCAGGAGGCTGAGACAGGAGAATTGCTTGAACCCGGGAGGCAGAGGTTGCAGTGAGCTGAGATGGCACCTCTGCACTCCAGCCTGGGAGAGAGGGTGGGACTCTGTCTCCAAAAAAACAAAACAAAACAAAGCAAAACCCACAGATGGAAAACACTAGCTTCATGAGGTACGTGACAGCGTTTGCTGCTGCTCGACGGTGTCTACTTCGGCACCAGCTCCCTTGGGCATGTGGGTCCCTCTGCATTGTCAGCTATGACAACTGCCTGTTTGCACAACACGTGGTGGTACCATTGGCCCTTGGCTTGGATAGGACAACAGTGTGCTCCCCCACTCAGCTGCCAGTCACAGGATGGAGCACTGTGAAGTTGGGGTCTGTGTCTTGTTAGTGCTGTGCAGGTTGGGTCTTCTGCAGCCCCAAAGATGTGGCATCCTAGCCAGGGAGTTGGGGCAGGACTGGAGCAGGGGCCAGTAAGGCCCGGCGTGGGGCGGGGAGCTGTGGGCTCAGAGCAGCAGGGAGGCCGGGAGGCACTGCAAGTGAGTCTTTTGTCCTGAGTGAAAGTGACAGGAAAATCTCACGGCCTCCAACCTGCAGCCACATATGAGTGGGTGAAATCAGAGTGACATCCCTGTACTTTGTCCCAGGGAAGAGGTTTGCCCTTGGAAGGGCAGCCCTCGAGACCTGTCCTGCAGGTCCCCCTGCAGGCTGCTACCTGGCCTAGACCCCTTGGAGCCTGAGCCAATTGGCTGCTACTGGCCTTGAAGGTCCTGTGGGCCCTAACTGCCCCTGACCACTCCCTGGGCCCCTGAGAATTAAGGTCACGGCCACCGGACTGCCGGTCCCAAGGAAGGACAACCAGATGAGGACGGGGGCTCCCCACCAGCCTGAGAATGACTGACAGGTGGGCATACTAACCCCACCTCCTGGGACCGACTGACAGAGCTGAGCGCCTGTATCTGGGAAAGACAGCACCTCTGTCCCTGTTCTCTGAGGCCCCATCCAACCTTCTCTCAGTGAATGGGGTAGTCAAGAAGTGTGAGGCCCTCTGTCATTCAGGCCTGTCTAGGGCCTCTCTACCTACCTGCGGATTGTCCTTGGGGTTGTCAGTTGCCTTGTACTGTATCTGAATGTGTCCCCCAAGATTCATGTTTTAAAATTTAGTGGCCAATGTGGCAGTATTAAGAGGTGGGGCCTTCAGGAGGTGACTGCGTCATGAGGCAGAGCCCTCACGGATGGGATTAGGCCCCCTTAGAAAAAGGCTTGAGGTAGTGGGTTCATCCCCTTGGGTCCCTTCCACCACGTGAGGACGCAGCGTTCATCCTCTGGAGGGCAACAGGTGCCATCTTGGAAGCAGAGACTGGGCCCTCACCAGATACCAAACCTGCTGCTGCCTTGACCTGGAACTTTCCAGCATCCAGAACTGTGTTCTTTATAAATGACCCAGTCTTAGGTATTTTCTTATGGCAGACTGAATGGACTAGGACACCCTCTCTGGACACCGGCGTCCTAATCTGTGTACTGGGTCCATGTATGGATTCCAAAAGGTAATATGGGCCTTCTGCATTGGGTTCGAGTTAGTTCCCACGTATGTATCTCTAAATATGTATGTGCACATACATGTATAAGTGTATATGCAGATACATTTTTTTCTTCTGGTGAAGACTCCCTCTGTCACCCAGGCTGGAGTGCAGTGGTGCAGTTTTGGCTCACTGCAACCTCCGCCTCCCAGGTTAAAGCGATTCTCCTGCCTCAGCCACCCTAATAACTGGGATTACAGGCACCTGCCACCACGCCCAGCTAATTTTTGTATTTTTAGTAGAGACAGGGTGTCACCATGTTGGCCAGGCTGGTCTCAAACTCCTGAGCTCAAGTGATCTGCCTGCCTTGGCCTCCCGAAGTGCTGGGATTACAGGCATGTGCCATCGCACCCGGCCACGGATACAGTTTTAATAGAAAGCTAAAACCAACGGTGACAATAGCCACAGCAACTGTGAGCTTCTCCCCAGGTGCCTGGGGCACCAGGATTTCTCTTGCTGAAAGACAAACTATCTGACCCCGTGAGGTGTGAGCTGGGGCGAGATGGTGGTTGTGGGGTGGAGGCGGCTATGGCAGCCTACTTAGGTTTTGGTTTTTCTCAGCTTCCTCTCAAAGAGTGGGAAAGAAAGCCAGTCTTCAACCTTAGAAGGCAAATCTTGGTTTAGGAGTGCCCCAGTCAGAAGGCCATGCTTGCCGATGGTCCCCGGACCATCACTTCACTTCTCTTTCCACGGATGCTACGGCTCCATGAAAGCTCTTCGGAAGAATTACAAGAAAGGCCAAAGTTCTGCTGTAGCCTGGGTCTCTTTTAGAAGTAGATGATGTATAAAGTATTAATGAAGGAGGTATACAATATGATATTTGTATTTTCAGGCCTGGAGCCAGCAGGGAAGTCTCCTATGACCCCCAAACCTCCCCTTTTGGGTGTCTCTTCACAAAAGTTGCCAGAGCATTTGCCTTCCCAGAAGAGATTCTGCCTCCAGACCCCCTGGCCTGGGTGGGGACAGAGCATCTATGCCAAGCTATGGGGACAGAGGGACCGTCCCTTTACAGGGTTACAGGATTTCTGAAGCTGGTAGGATGCCTCTTTCTAGTTCCTCTCACGTGGGCAGGCCTGTCTGTGATAAGATGGATAGAGCCATGCCTGAAGCCTCAGACACCTCAGCGATATTAACTTACAACCCCCTCTCCTTTTTTTCCTAAAGAAGGTGGCCTGTGGTTTGTCGGAAATAGATGTTGGAAACAGATGCTCGGTGCTACAAAGAAAAACTAGCACTGAGACAAAGGATCTTTCAGCCACACAATGTTTACTTTCTGGACTGCAGGAAGGGTACCCTCGCTAGCCATCATGCCACAAGAGTACAATGAACAAAGGAAAACACACAAATTTATCCCTTCTGCATTTGGGGTTGTCCTGACTGCTGTGTCTGATCTCCATTGGCTGGAGCCAGACCTCACAATTTAAAACCCGATTGGCTAATAACTTAAAACGTTTCTGAACAGGTAAAAGCAATGGAGAGCTGGGACATGCCTGTGAGCACGTCCAGCACAGATATCTTGGTTAAAGCACAAGGACATAGAGTGTACTATGTGCCTGTAAGCATGGCATGTCTAACAGCTACATAGGATAGGGCTTCACAAAGTTATTAGCACACTTACTCTTTAACAAGAAAGGAAACTTTAAAAAGGAACTTTTCTACTTCCCACATGGTTGACCGAGTCTTGCCCACTCTAAGCCCAGGATGGATGGAGTGAGAAGGATGTGGGCTTGCCCAGCTATCCACCCACAGGCTGCTCTTGTGTCCGGCCCTATGACATATGCTGGAGGCTGGGAAGAATGATGTCCTAGTGAGGACCTCAGTCCACCGAAGGGTTAGTCATGAGACAACACCACACTGCCCCATGCTGAATATTGGAAGAAGGGTGGGCACGATGAGATTGAGTAAGGGAGGGCTTCCCGGAGGCGGTGACACCTTCACTCAAGGGAAGGATGGGGCTTCCCAAAGAGAGGAGAAAGTGCGGGCACAGGCCACTAGGCTGTCAGGACATGGAGTGCATAAAGAAACCGCAGGCTGTGAGCCAGGCCAGACTTCCCTGTGCTGGGGGAGGGTGGGGTGGTGGGAAGACAGCTGCAGCCCCCACCCGAGTCCTGCAGGGGCCCCAGGCTGGCCCTGCTGCGTGGAGTGTTGGCAGGAAGAGGCTGGAGGGAAACTCAGGAACACATGCATGGCTGAGAACAGTGGAGGGGGAAGGAGGGGAGAAAGTCGTTTTCTTTCCAGCCCCAAATGGTAAAGAAATGACCCTCCTCCTGCAAAAATTGGACTTCCTGCAGCTGGGAAGAAATTGACTCAGGCCATGTTTTATGATGCCTCGCCTGGGCCAGGCAGGGCCAGCGCAGCCCGATGTGCTCACAGCTGGCCTGGCTGCCCCCGAAACCACAGCGACTGTCCGGCCCAGCCCTGGGCTCCGGGCCTCCACATCCAGGCTGGAGAAACTTGGCTCCCCTGCAGCTTTCCAAATAAAGTGGTTTTTATTTCATATTCACAAGAGAAGGTAACAAAATATAATTGGTTGCTGCTTCTCACATTATTTATGCAATTCTCCCTCCATCCCTCTTCCAAAAAGCAAGCCACAAAGGGGTCTTTGTTCTCTACAAGTTCAAAGTCAGCTCCTCCAAGGGGAAACTTATTGGCAATCACGAGGAGGAGGTTCAGTTTTACAACGGCTGGCTGTCAGACCAGAAATATGGTACGCATCAGGGTTCCGGCGGGAGCCGGCCAGAGTGAGGGCCGAACGCTGCAGAAGCCATGTGAATGATCTCCAGTGAGAGACAGGGCAGGAGTGCCAGGGACAGGGGCAGCTCACGTCTGCCTTGGCACGCCCTGTCTGCATAGCCTCAGTTTCCTCACCTGTAGAATGGGCATCCCCACACTGAACTAAACCAGAGAATTTCAGTCTTCAAAGAATTTCATTCTTCAAAGCCATGGGGCCCTGCCAAGGCTCTCAGAAAAGAGTAGGCAGGGCCCAGGGGCACCCATGCCCACACCTGCCCTTCTTAGGGTTTGACTGATTGAATGTACAGTTCAGATTTTGTTTCAGGAAAAGGTTTTTACAAACAAAAATTAGTAAAAGGCTAGCTGGGTGCAGTGGCTCACACCTGTAATCCCGGCACTTTGGGAGGCTGAGGCAGGGAGATAGCTTGAGGCCAGGAGCTCAAGACCAGCCTGGGAAACATAGTGAAACCCCGTCTCTAAAAATTTTTTTTTTTTAAATTATCTGGGCATGGTGGTGTGTGTTTGTAGTCCCTGCTACTTGGGAGGATGAGGCAAGAGGATGCAGTGAGTTGTGATCCTGCCATACCACTCCAATCTGGGTGACACAGTGAGACCCCATCTCTACAAAGAAAAAAAAATTCAATAGCCTGGCCTGGATGAGCTTGAAGGCCTGGGAAATCCTAGGCCCCGGGAGATGGTGAGGATTGGAGACTCAGAGGTTGGAGATTCTGTGCAGCCTTAAGCAAGGCAGCCAGCCTCTCTGGGCCTCGTCTATCCTGGAAAGTGAGTCACAGCTGCCTGATGGGAACTGAGCCCAGGGCTGGGAGTCTGCAGCGTTTGCAGGTGCAGAGGTGCACAGACTGTCCCGCCCTGGGGCACCCATTCCCAGCCTTGGGCAGACGGGATATCTCGCCTGCAGTGCCTGGTGCCCTTTATCTAGCACAGGCCATTAAAAAGGTCCCCCTCGCCCTGCCCAGGGCAGGTGTGGCAGAGACTCAGCACTGTGGGCTCTGGCTCTAACCAGCTCTGAGGCTGTATAGAGGAGCTCACTCCCAGTGTCCTGTAGGAAACACGGAGCAGACAGGACCTCCACCCTCAGCTGCATGTGGCTCCTCTCACCATGGTGGCCCCAAGTGGGGAGAATCCAGGGGATCTGTATAGCCAGCATCATGTGGGGGGCCCTTGGTGAGCAAGCACAGGCTGCCTTAGCCACAGAGCTAAGGATCTACGCCTGGTTGAGGGTCCTTGAGGAAGCCCTGGCTTCGGCTGCCCTGGGAGCCATCGTTTTAATGAGGGCAGTTATTTCTGCAACAATGAAAAGACCACCCACAGGACTGCGGGTCACCTCCGCAGCTCTGGGCTGCCCATCCCCAGAAGCAACGTGATATGGGAGGCCAGAGGCTCTGGCAGGTCCACCCCAGGGGTACTGGCCTCTCCTGCCTTCCTCATGGAACCCCTGCAGGCCTGGCCACCAGACAGGGCCCACGACCTCCCAGTTTTCATTCCAGCTCCATTCCCAGGGCAGCCTGGGAAGTTAGGGGTGGGGTGGGGGAAGTGGTAGGTCCAAGCTGCCCGTGCCTGCCACAGGAGCTCTTCATCATCCACCAAGATGGCTGGGCCGCTCGGGGGAGAGTGGGGGACACCTGACCCTCTGCTGGGAGCAAGACCTTCATCTGCGAGACCAGCAATGCGTTCAGGCAGCTCTGGGATGACTATGCTGTGTTAGGGCAGAGAACTGGAGACAGGAGGAGGAGGGGCTTCCAAAACTACAAAGTCTTCAGCCGGGCACGGTGGCTCACGCCTGTAATCCCAGCACTTTGGGAGACCAAGGCAGGAGGATCATGAGGTCAAGAGTTGGAGACCAGCCTGGTCAACATGGTGAAACCCCATCTTTACTAAGAATACAAAAATTAGCCGGGCATGGTGGCATGAGCCTGTAATACCCAGCTACTCGGGAGTCTCAGACAAGAGAATCCCTTGAATCCGGGAGATGGAAGTTGCAGTGAACTGAGATCGCACGTTTGCACTCTATCCTTGGCAACAGAGCGAAACTCCATCTAAAATAAAATAAAATAAAGTAAAATAAAGACTTCATCCTCCCTCTAGCCTCAGAGGGATGTGGTCCTCCTTGGTGAGATGCTTGGGGAAGAGGGAGAGAAGGAAGAGGAGGAAGGTAGGTGGCTCCTGTGTGAGCTTCGTGGAAGCCAGAAGGAGAGCCTGGGAGGGGCTTCCTGCCTGCCTCCAAAATCATTCCAGCGCATTGATCTTGGGGGGACTGCAGAGCAGAGGCCAGGCCCAGGTGAAGGCAGATGCTGAGGTTACACCCAGCGCAGAGGACTATCAGACTGGAAGCGAATCCTGGGGCCCAAGCTTGCCTCCCTCAGTGGCCTCTCTGTCACCCTCGCTGCCAGCCAGTGAATTCACTGATAAACACTGGCCCAGGAAGTTGAGATATCAGGGCCCCTGGAGAAGTTCTGTGCAGGCAAGAAGCGATCTGCTGCAACCACAGTTCAGGGTCCTGTTTGCTCACATCATTTTCCATGAGAGCAGCTATTTCTGTGATAATGAGAAGGCCACGGCGGGGCTGCAGGTCATCTCTGCAGCCCTGGGCTGTCCGTCCCCAGAGGCTGTGCAATATGAGAGGCTGCAAGCTCTGGTAGGTTTACCCTGGGAGGGCGCCATGCTGCTGAGGTCCTCCAGCACCAATAGAGAATCTCCCCACTTTACAGACAGGGAAACTGAGGTTCACAAAGCCAGTAGTGGTTAGGATTGGGGTCGCAGGCCATGCCTGGGTCTGCTGACTCACTCTGCTCTTTGCCACGTGATATTGGGCAGGAGAGGGGCACTTAAATTTAACACTGTGTCATGGGGGCAGGCACTGTGCCTTGTTCAATCCTAACACCATGTGTGGGTATCAACCCATTTTGCAGATGAGAAACTGAGGGTCAGAGAGGCTAAGTTGTGAGCATGGATTGAAATGCAGACATGCTTGACTCCAAATCCCTGATCAGCTCTATGCATATGGAGCTCTGTGGCCTTCCCAGGCTGCCTCCCTTAAGGCTTACGTTGGAGGTCCTGGTCCCCTTAGGGAGCTTTAAAAGGCTCATGTCTGGACCCAGCTCATCTACTGGCTGGAGTGTGGCCTGGATATCAGAGGTTCTCGGGGCTCCCCTGGGCCTTCTCTGGTGGCCAAGTTGAAAATCACAGCTCCAAAGGAGGTCATTAGCCTTGAGGGCAGGGAGGCCCTGAGCTTTCTGTCCCGCTCTCCAGTCCCAATTTGTCCAGGAGAGCAAGGAGTGGGGGAAGCAGAGGCCCTGGCTGGGTGCATTCTGAAGGCGGCAAGCCTGGCCTGCCTGAGTCTTGGCCCCATTGAATATTCTCCCGTGGATCTGGGGTGCCGGCTCAGTGAGGTCCCGGAGTGTGTTTACTCTTCCAGGGAACCCGCTGGGCTTATGCCACCTCCTCCAGCTTTCCGACCACCCAGCGTGATGTTGGATGCCTTGCTCCAGGCGTCCCTGTGGGCCTGGTGCTCTTCCCTCTGCCTGTCATGACCCAGCATGCCCTGGCTTATTTATCCGTGTGCTTATTTATGTCACTCTTACTCACCTGAATGGACGTTCATGGCAGGGGGACCTCATCTGTGGCATCTGTCATGGTGCCTCTGAGTCTAGCACAGTGCCTGGCCCCTGGAAGGCACGTGTGTGGAGGAAATGAATGAATGGGGAGGAGATCACACATCTGGGTGCAGATGTCACGCATGACTTGAAACTGATAAGTGCCCCAGTGACTTAGTAAAGAATACTAGGAAACCCTCAACCCAGGGGGCTGAGCGGAAACCCCTGGGAGGAAAGCCCTTCTGAGAACATGAGCCCTGTCCAGGATGGGGAGGGGCTGGCAGACCCCCAGCTAGCGCACAGCTCAGCCTGGGCTGGGCCCTGGGGATCTGGGATGCAGAAAACTGCCCGAGGCTGGTCCCCCGGGGTGGGTGAGCAGATCTGATGCACACATCCTTGGTACAGTGAAAAGCCCCCAACCTGAAGATTTCAGACTTTGCTCTTTCAGCCGCTCCCCTGCAACTGTGGCAGGGGTGGCCCCAATATGTCTGGCGACTGAGCCACATACACCTCTGTTTGGAGAGGACAGCCCAGGGACTGGAGCGATGGGTAACCTGGCTCTCCTGAGGGGCCTCAGGCAGGTGGGTCCTCCTTGCTGTGGTCAGACCCAACCTAGCCCCCCTGCCCCTCTGGAGGCTCCCCCGCATACGCAGGACTGGCTGGGCCAGGAGGCTCACCTGCAGCCCTCAACCCTTGAGGTTCCCTGAACCTGTGTGTTGACGCCCCTGTGAGCTTTTCAAAGCCCTGTGTCCAGGTCCCCATCAACCAAGTCAGAGGCTCAGTGGTGACACCTGGCCTTTGGGGTCACCAAACAGGCCACAGAACAGGCTTTTCCCTGAGGAACCGAGACACCTGATCAAGCCTCTGTTCATTCCTGTTGGTGGTTCTGCTTGTGGCCAGCAAAGCCATGTGATGCCTAGGACAGTTTGATGACACCAGGGATACCAGGAGGGAGCTTTTGAGACCAGGATGGTCCCGGGAAAGTCGGGGTGTCTGTGACCCTTGGTAAAGGTCAAGGCTGTGAGCCGGGAGAAGGAAGGAGGGATCCCAAGGAGGGCAGCTGAGGTAGGCCTGGGGGTTCATGACGGAGCAGTGGGGCCTGAGCCTGATGATGAGTGAGCAGGGCCCCGAGGGAAGGAGGAGTAGGGTGTACTTTACTTAGGGGCAAAGAGGCTGCCAAAGAGGGAGGAGTCAGAGGCAGACGGGGTCCCAGGGAGAAGCACCAGGAGAGGCGGGCGATGCCCAGCGGAGCCTGAACACACATTACGGGGCTACAGGTAAAGGACAGCAGAAGTGACCCAGTCCCTCTGAGGCTGGGACCCAGAAACATCCGGAAGGTTGGGAAAGGCCACCATCAGTGGGCGCTTGATGTCCGGAAGGATGGAAAAGGTTACAACTGGCAAGCTTTTGTGAATGGGCCATCTCTCCCAGCATCCCGTGGAGTGGGCCTGTCCCACGGGAGCTGCGGGGGCCTCGAGCAGCTGCTGCTGAGCCCCGGCACCACCCTCACAGTCCAGATATTTCCAAGCTGTTCTTGCCTCCCCGCTATCCTTCAGTGATCTCAGCCAAGACAGAAGATTAAAACAGCCATAGAACACGCGTCCCTGGGGCCACAGCATCCGGTCAGCCTGGGCAACACAGGGGTGGGTCTCAGGTCTTTGTTCTTGGGACCCCACACCTGGGCAACAAGGAGCTGGCTCCTCAAAGTCCCCCCCACCCACGCCCTGCCCAGGCTGTGCTAAAAGGCTGCTTTATGAATGGTGCATGAGGCCATCTAGAGAGGAAGTAATTTCGTGGTGGTAGAGACAAAAGCTTTGCATTCGAGGGCCTAGCTTTTTAGTATACTCAGCCACGCAATGGGTTATTTTTGGGAGAGGAATTTTGAAAAGTCTGGGCATAAGTAAGTAAGTAAGTAAATAAAGCTAAAACTTGTCCCCAAGCCTTGGTGTGGCCTGATGGGTCTTCCCTGAGACTGTCCACGTGCAGATAGGCTCTTTGTGCTAGTTACAAAGCAGTTTCCTCGTTGTTATCATGTGTTAGTCCATTGCTATAAAAGACTGACGTAATTCATAAACTCATACTTAGACTGGGTAATTCATAAAGAAAAGAAGCTTCCACAGACTGTACATGCAGGGCACCAGCATCTGCTCAGCTTCCGGTGAGGCCTCAGGAAGCTTACAGTCATGGTGGAAGGTAAAGGGGGAGTGGCAGGTCACATGGGGAGAGAGGAGCAAGAGAGGTGCCGGGCTTTTTTTTAACAATCTGCTATCAAATGAGCTAACTGAGAACTCACTCATCACTAAGGGATGGTGCTCAGCTGCTCATGCGGGATCCACCCCCATGGTCCAACACCTCCCACCAGCCTCCAACACCAGGGGCCACATTCCAACATGCAATTTGGAAGGGACACACATCTAAATACATCACCATCAATACTATTTTTGTGAACTACAGCCACTTGTGCCCTGAGGTCCCTGGGCTGAAAGTACAGCAGCATTTTTTGTTTTTGATAAGGTCTTGCTCTGTCACCCAGGCTAAGGTGCAGTAGTGTGGTCATGGCTCCTGCTGCCTCACCCTCCCAGGCTCAGATGATCCTCCCACCTCACAATTTTTAAAAATCGCATAAACAATGTCATTATGCATCATGAAGACAATAAGTGACTTAAACATTTCTGCTGGGTGGGTGCAGTGGCTCATACATTCAATCTCAGCACTTTGGGAGACTGAGATGGGTGGATCAGCCGAGGTCAGGAGTTTGAGACCAGCGTGGCCAACGTGTGAAACCCTGTCTCTACTAAAAATATAAAAATTAGCTGGGAGTGGTGGGATGTGCCTGTAGTCTCTGCTACTTGGGAGGCTGAGGCAGGAGAATTGCTTGAACCCATGAGGAGGAGGTTGCATTGAGCCAATATCACATCAGTGCACTCCAGCCTGCACGACAGAGTGACACTGTTCTAAAAAAAAATTAATTTCTGTCATTGTCATAGTGTGTGTGTGTGTTTTGAGATGGAATTTCACTCTGTTGCCCAGGGTGGAGTGTAGTGGCGCCATTTCAGCTCACTGCAACCTCAACCTCCCGAGCAGCTGGGACCACAGATGTGCACCACCATGCCTGGCTAATTTTGTATTTTTAATAGAGACAGGGTTTTACCATGTTGGCCAGGCTGGTCTGGAACTCCTGACCTCAGGTGATCTTCCTGCCTCGGTCTCCCAAAGTGCTGGGATTACAGGTGTGAGCCACCGCACCTGGCCATCATTGTTGTCACAATGTTGTGTGTGCAGTAAATATCAGAAGGAAAAGAAAGGCAGTCACAATGCTAGCATCCCCAGGCAACTGTCTCCAGTTGATGCTTTTCTTTGTTGTGATCTTTATAATTATTTCTTTAATGGGCAGAGTAACGTGGGTGTCCAGAGCAGCTATGGGCAGCCATTGTGGGTGCAGAGCCGGGATAGACATGTACATGGACAGTCTGGGACCAAGGTTCATCAGTGGCCCCGTGGGGAGCAGGAGGTGGGAGCCAGAAGGGGTGCCACCTCACAGGGGAGCCAGGCAACTGACACAGTCACTGTGGGGAGACCTCCGGGGGCAGGCTGGCTCCATTCCCAGTGATGGAGGCTCGGTGTGGAGCTTCTGATGAACCCTGAGACCAGAGAGCCCCTGGTCTCTTCGAGCCTCATTGGCAGTAAGTGGCAGAAGTCATTTACCATCAATGAAAGGAAGCCCAGCCCACACCAGCTTAAGAGGAAAGGGCATTTTGTTGCCTCATATCACTGAAAAGCCCTGGTGCAGGGTCAGTGCTGTTGGAGCCGGGGCCTGAAGGCCGTGAGCAAGCCCCTGTGTGGGCTGCACTCTGGGAAAGGCCTGCCTCTCCAGCAGCTCCAGGTGTACAGACCCCTCCGTGAAAGAGGAAAAGGATTAATTGATTGTGCAGGCCTGCGTCAAGAACCTATTAGCGTGGGTGGCTCTAACAAACTGCAATAGACTGGAAGACTTAACCAAAAACCACTGACTTCTCATAGCAGGGACTGGGAAGTCCGAGATCGAAGCCCCGGCAGATCTGGCACCTGGTGGGGGCCCACTTCAGGCTCACAGATGGCTGCTTTCTCTCTGTCCTCACGTAGCAAAGAGATAGATGAAGCCAGCTCCTCCGTGTCTCCGCTGATAAGGGCCCCACCTCCTAACCCCATCCTGCTGGGGATTAGGGTGTCAATGGTGATAGACACAAACATTTGGGAAAGACACAAACATTTAGTCCATAGCAGACAGCCAGAACAAAATACCACGCACTGGCTGGCTCGGACAGCAGAGAAATCCATTTTCCCACATTTCTGCAGGCTAGAAGTTGAGGAGTTCACCTAGAGATCAAGGTGCTGGTGGTGGGGGCGGGGGGGGGGTTCCTTCTCAGGCCCCCCTCCTTGGCTGGGAGAAACTGTCTTCCCTCTGTGAGTGCCTGTGTCCTAATCTCTTCTTCTTATAACAACAGCAGTCATATTGGATTAGGGCCCACCTATGTGACCTTGATTTACCTTGATTACCTCTTTAAAGACTATATCAACCAGATATCGTCACATTTCTGGTTTTCTGCGGGTTAAGATTTCAACATGTGAATTTCAGAGGGTCCCCAGCCCTAGATGTGCTTCCAGATAACCCTGCATGAGCTTCAGTCCCCAAAAGACCCCAAGACATGAGAGCATGGTTTTTTTTGAGGTGGAGTCTCGCTCCGTCGTCCAGGCTGGAATGCAGCCGCACACTCTTGGTCTTGGCTCACTGCAACCCCTGCCTCCTGGGTTCAAGCAATTTTCATCTGCACCCGGCTAATTTTTATATTTTAGTAGAGCTGGGGTTTCATCATATTGGCCAGGCTGGTGAAATTCCTAAGCTCAGGCAATCCACCCACCTCAGCCTCCCAAAGTGCTGGGATTACAGGTGTGAACTACTGCACGTGGTCTTTTTAATGTTTTTTAAAAATTTAAGTGATAAAGTCTGACTCTGCCACCCAGGTTGGAGGGCTGGAGTGCAGTGGTGCCATCATAGCTCACTGCAGACTCGAACTCCTGGGCTCAAGTGATCCTCCCAACTCAGCCTCCAGAGTAGCTAGGATCACAGGTGCACACCACCACACTTGGCTAATTAGAGACAGAGTCTCACTATGTTGCCCACGTTGCTCTCAAATTCCTGGCCTTAAGTGATCCTCCCACCTTGGCCTCCCAAAGTGTTGGGATTACAGGTGTGAGCCTCGGCACCAGCCAAGAACGTTATTTTTTTGATGGCCCCATGGCCCAGCTCCTGTGATGGGCATCACCTTGCCTGGTGCTTTCTCTGCATGGAAAGGAAAGGAGGGTTGCCCCAGGTAGCGGGGTGTTGTTGAAGAGTGTGCACAAAGGGGAAGGGAGTTCTGGCTTTGAGATGTCAGATCAAATGTCTGCAAATCAATAATGACAGTTTCACTTGGCTAAGATTGTAAGCAAATCAGGCAGCTTCTGCTGACATATAATGACTATACTGATCTTAAAAAATAATCATTTGGTAAAATGGAGTTGTTCCTAAACATAAAGTGATCCACTTCTTGAATACGCTTTGATCCATGTTGAAACGTGCGGGCATGTGGGGGGAATGGTATCGGCCGCCTTTGATGGCACCCTCGCTGTCTGCCAGGAAAGGTGTGAATTGCTTCTCATATGTATGGTCATGATGGAGAGAAAGTTTGGCCCCTGCCAAGTGTTGACGCTGGCTCCCATAAAGATATGTGCACCAAATCCCTGGAAACCTGGAAATGGGACCCAGGTTGGAAAAAGGGTCTTTGGGTCTTTGTAGCTGTCATCAAGTGAAAGATCTTGAGATGAGACCATTCTGGGTTACCTGGGTGGGCCCTAAGCCCAATGACGAGTGTCTACTTAAGAGGAGACACAAACTCAAAGGCCACAAAACCACAGAGGCAGAGATGGGCCAGTGCAGCCACAGGGAGCACCTGGAGCCACCAGATGCTGATGAGGCAAAGCCCAACTCTCCCCCAGTGCCTCTGGAGGGGATCGTGGCCCTGGGACCCTTCAAGCTGAAACTTCTGGCTCCATAATTGTTTTAAGCCACTGAGTTTGTGGTGATTTATTGTGGCAGCTTCTGGAAACTAATATAGCCCCCAAAAGTTAAATCATTAAAATGTTTGAACAAAGGGTGGGTGACTAAATGGAACTGAACTCTGGGATTGCCTGTCGGGTTCCATCCAGCGAGGCGGAAGGGGAAGAGGATGATAAGTTAGCAGCAGGAGAAGGTGTGGTGCACAGTGGGGCAGCAGCCTGCAGAGGTGGGTTGCAGAATCTGGAGGTTTTGTAGGAGAGTTCCCAAATGTTTTGTTCGTTTTCATTGAACATGTATTTCTAACTATTTGCAAGGCATCCTGAGCCGCATCCAGGCATGTACACACACACATGCTCCTTTCTTTCTCTCTGTCTCTCTCTCTCCCTTCCCCCTCATTCTTTCTCTTAATCTCACTCTCAGACTACTCACACACATTCAATGTGACCAACTACTTATAAATTGAAACTTAAACCATGGACTTTGCTGCTAGTTACTCGATTTAGCGCAAGCCTTAGAATACAGAAGTTTTCATCTCTGTGACAAAACTGTTAACAATCTTATCATTGGCACCTAATTGTCTTTGCGAATCAAAATTTCCTTAATGTTCTATAACTAGAAAAAAATGCAAAAATAAACTGGAAACAAGGCTGGTGGAAATCCATCCACTATAAACCTCAATGTTTAACGTCACCCCTGCCATGATCTGGACTCGAATACATGTCATACTTAAACACAGCACAGATAGTAATGCCAGTGTTACTGACACCTTTCCAAAACAGCCAAGGATCTGGCCTCCAGAGATTTTTTACTAAAACCTCCATGTGTGTTCCTGCTCTTTAACGCTGAAATCCCAGGGGGACCTGGTATGTGGCGTCCTCTGTGGAATATATCCTGCCCGCACCCTCGCTGCTTTCCTTCCCTTTGAAGAAAGAAAATGAAAACTGACCTCCAAGGCTTTTGACCTTTGAGTGAGAGCAGGGGAGCGTGACACTGTCTAACTCCTCATGCTAATAATTTGAACCCTGTCCCACCACGGTTATACAGTTGAGTATATAAAGTCCATTTATACCTACAAACTACTGTTTTGGTCTAGTTTATAGATTAGCAATATGTACCATATTTCATTAAAAAAGGGGGGGTCACTATTCAATGTGAACTTAAAACCCCACCAGCATGCAAAGAAGAAACTCGGGCAGTTAGTGGCTGTCTGGGTTTATCCATCAGGTCCAAAGGGATGAGGCTTGATTGGACCCTAACCTTAATGGGTGCCCCCCTTGTCTGGAGGCTGCAGCCCCAAAACTACTCAACCTCTGAGCTCCCCTCTGAGGCCCATCGGGTGCCATTCCAATGACTCAGCTTTCTGGAATTTTCAGCCAGAAATCCTTCTGGGAAATCCATTCATTTAGCTCCTTGAAAAGGCACCTTGCAAAGTAAATTAACAATTTGGCCCTTCTGTTCCAACACTTAAGTCTGCTGTGAGTTTAATCACATGAGTCAGGTTCCCCAAGTCATCCAAGAGCCATGGGACATTTGCCTGCGAAATGCCACCCCGGGGCTTCCTGGTGAAAACCCAGATCATCGCCATCCCTTGTCATCTCCAGCAGGGTGACATCAGATGATAAGCAGCATAAGCGTCAGCATTAGTTTGTCAAGGGTAGGACATTTTGAGCTGGGCACTGTGGCTCACGACTATAGTCCCAGCCATTCGGGAGGCTAAGGCAGGAAGCTCACTTGAGGCTAGGAGTTCAAGAACAGCCTGGGCAACATAACGTGACCCCGTATCCGCAAAAAGAAAAACATTTAGCTGGACATGGAGGCGCATGCCTGTAGTTCCAGCTACTTGGGAGGCTGAGGAGGGAAGACTGCTTGAACCCAGGAGTACAAGGCTACACTGAGCTAGGATTTGCACCCTTACACTCCAGCCTGGGCAGCAGAGTGAGATCCCATCTCTTTAAAAAAGAGTGGGACATTTTGGTACAAGCCATCTGGCTTCAGGTAAATCCCTGCCAGAGTGTGGCCTATGGAAGGCAGGACAGCCAGCTCACCTTCTGGAAGGGGCCACACCAGTGAGTGCTAACGGTGGTGACATCTGACTCATGAAGGGTTTGTGTGGTTTGGGACACCACTTGGTGGAGGGTTTCTGTTTGAATTTGGACTCCTGCTAGTTTCATCCCAAGACTGGCTGTTAAGAAGGGACTTGCCATGCCACTGCGGAAGTGTCACTTGGTTCTGGGTGACGAAGGGGTGAGTCCTATGCTTGCACACAAGGATACTCTGTAGGCACCAATTCCGTAAGCGAAGCCAGAGTGTAGACAGGTGACACAGGGCTGACTGGTTTCCAGATTATGACAGAAAAAAGAAGTGCTTAAGAAAGATTGGGATAGCTGCATATTCTTTCCTATCATGATGACAAATGCAAGCAACATTTGGTGCCTAAAACCTGGAAAGGGAGCCGCCCCACGAGAGCCGCAGCCCTGGGCCATCTGTGGGATGGGCAGCTGCCATGTTGCCACTTCCTCATCTGATTTTGAATAGGTTGGCAGCTCCACCTTCTCCATGGGAAAGTGAAGTTGCTTTTCATTTGGAACTGAGAGGGATGCCTTTTAGGGCATGGGGCTCTGAAGGGAGCTAAGAAATTCTCTAAAGTTGGCAAAAAGTCCATACTCTAATTAGTGTTCAAAGGGGATAGTAGTACCATTTCCAAGCGAAAATCTCCTGTCCTGGAGAAGGCATAATCAGCCTAGACGTCCTCTCCCATTTCTAACCATTTTGGAGAGTAGCGACAATGTGTGCTTTAAACTTATCAGAGTTTTCCAAATGTGCAAATGCAATTTGTGGGAATAGGGACTGTCTCTCTGGAGTCCTCTGTGTCCCATTGGGGAGAGTATCCTGGGCTTCGGTCCATCAGTGGTGCCTGTGTCACCTCCTCCCACTCCATACCCATGGCAGACATCACCAGCCAATCACAGCATCTCTTCCCCAACCCTCACACCCTTCCCAACACCTTCCCACCCACACCCATGGTAGACATCACAAGCCGATCACAGCATCTCTTCCCCAATCCTCACATCCTTCCCAACACCTCCCCATGCCACATCCATGGCAGACATCACCAGCCAATCACAGCATCTCTTCCCCAACCCTCACACCCTTCCCAACACCTTCCCACCCACACCCATGGCAGACATCACCAGCCGATCACAGCATCTCTTCCCCAACCCTCACACCCTTTCCAACACCTTCCCACCCACATCCATGGCAGACATCACCAGCCGATCACAGCGTCTCTTCCCCAACCCTCACACCCTTCCCAATGCCTCCCCATGCCACATCCATGGCAGACATCACCAGCCAATCATAGCGTCTCTTCCCCAACCCTCACACCCTTCCCAACACCTTCCCACCCACACCCATGGCAGACATCACCAGCTGATCACGGCATCTCTCCCCCAACCCTCACACCCTTCCCAACACCTCCCCATGCCACATCCATGGCAGACATCACCAGCCAATCACAGCGTCTCTTCCCCAAGCTTCACACCCTTCCCAACACCTTCCCACCCACACCCATGGCAGACATCACCAGCCGATCACAGCATCTCTTCCCCAACCCACACACCCTTCCCAGAACCTTGCTTCGGGCAGCACTCCCAGTGACTCTTGTGGCGTGTTTGTCTCTCTGGGCTTATTATTTAACAGTTATCAAGTGCCAGGCACTGAAATGGTGCTGGTAATACAATGGCCAACCAAAAGAGAAAAGTTCTCACCTGGGTTCCCGGAGACGCAGCAGGCTGTTTCCAAACAATCCTCATTTCTGGGCACTGAGCTCTCCAGGAGGTGCCCCACCCCTGACTCCCTGGGGAAGGTCATGCTGAGTGTCCTTGACCTTGTGAACTCTAAGGGCTGGTGCCTCAAGCCTCCCTCTAGCTGGGCCCTCAGACCCCCCTCCAGCTTTCCAGGGTGTGTGGCCCAAAGCATTCAACCTTTGGCTTGACTTTGGGGGTGCTCTTACCTTCACTCTGCCATCCCAGCAGTGTGCCAGCCCATAGGGCATCCTTGGGGGGTGGATCTTCAGTGTGTCCAGTGCTGCAGGGGAGCAATAGTGAGATTTTGGGGGTCCTCCCAGAGCCCTGTTTATGCAATTGGAGGTGGGGAGGGAAGTGCCTTTTGCTCTCTTTCCTTGTGGGGCATCCAAAGCTCTTCCCTAAAATTCGCTCCTCCTCCCCAACAACCCCTGACGCTTTATTTCTCCACTGAGGGTGAGGCGGTTGGGAGCCTGCGGGGTCCCAGCCTGGAACGTGGAATCACTGTGGGGCTGTTCTGTCCTAAGCAGGTCAGTTTGGGGTAGTCTGGGGGCAGGAAGCAGACCCCGGGACTCTTCCCATCCTTCCTTTCCACCTGTACCTTTCAGCGGCATCCTGCTTCCCCCGGTCTTGAAACCTGCTGGGAATAAATGAGCTTCACCTGGTCTGCCTTCGGATAATTAATACGCATCTCCGGCCAGGCCTAAAAACCAGAGGTTTGTATCCCTCTCACTTCCCCTGGCACCCAGGGCCCCGGCCATCATGGTGGTGCAGTGCTCTGGAGCCAGCTTTGTCTGTGGAACCTGGCCAAGCAATGAGCCACGGAGCCTGTGCCTGACAGCTTCCCTGGTGAGGTGAGGCTGTGAGGGTCACATCACCCTGGAGCCTGAGTCATCCTTGATGGAAGGCCAGTGAACCCTGCCTGTCCTGACAAGTGTGATCATTTAGGCTGAGGGAACAGGACCTCCCAACCCCTCGACAGTGGCTAAGCGGGCTTCTATCTGGCTAAGGAAGCTGTGCCAAGACCCAGCCACAGGGCAGCCTGCAGATTCTGATGCCATCCGCTTAGAAAGGGGCTTCTCCCAATCAGGGACCAGCATGACCGGGAGGCGGAGGCCAGCTTTCTGCTTGGAAGTTCAGCCAGATCAGATTTGTTGAAGCCCTTCTCTGAATCCTGAGAGAGACCCTTTGCCCCTATCCCTCAGTGTAAAATTCCCCGTTCTCACGTGGATTCTCTTGCAACAGAATTTGGAGAGAGGCCTGGAGTTGGAGCCAGTGCTGGCCACTCGGTCCCAGGCGAGCCTCTTAGCCTCTGAGCTTCAGTTTTCTTATTGACAAAATGGGCAACAGGCAACCACTGTGTGTTGAGCAGCTTCTAGATTCTTGGCACTGTAGCTGCAACTCTCTTGCCTATGGCATTCAATGATCCCCAGCACCATGGCTGCCACACAGGTATCGGCTATCCTGGGGGCCCCGGGCCGGCCTGACGATGACTTATTCTCTTTATTCTATTGCCGTACCCCAGCTCCCCCGCAATTTCAGATATGGCTCCTTACCTTCCCAAGGCTCAGCTCTGACTCCCACGTGGAAGGTTCTCCATTAGATGCAGCAGGGATGGAGGCTAACTGGGAAGGAGGAACTCCTGGGTTTCACTTCTGAAATTAAATTCACATGACTTATGAACCAACACCGGCAAATAACTAGCATTTTATTGAAAAAACCTCCTCTGTGCCAAGTGATTTATATACATTTTCCTAGTGAACCTTCACAGTGAGATACTCGTTCCCATTTCACAGGTGATAATGCTAAGGGCACTGAGGCCCTGCTGAGGTCAGTCAGCACAGAAGAATGGGGCAGGATTTGGATGTGGGTCTGATGCCTCAGCCCATGCTCTTGCATTTCACTGGGCTGCCAACACATATCATTTAGGAAGGCCCATTGGTGGCCTGGGTCTACGTGGCTGGCAGGCTGTGGCGGTCACAGGGTAGAACCATGGTTTCGCAGGGAAGTGATGGAGGCCCAGCCTCCTCTACAGAAGGTGCCGGTGGAGGGCCCACTGCTCCCACAGTGAAGAGGCTCCTAGGATGAAGGACCCAGGACCAGAGCATTCCACGGAGAGCCTGGGGACCCGTCTGCCTCGGCTGGCTTCGGCCTCAATCTCAGCCAGCCTGGGTGGCAGCCAGTGGAACCTGGGTCTGTCTGCGGCCCGTCAGACTGGCGGCCCTGAGGATGCTGCGTCGCAAAACCACATTGTCTTGTTTTGACTTTCTCTTAGTTTCCCAGAAAAATTTATTTACAGAAGTAAGAACGCTTTATAACTTTAAATTCTTCTTTTACTATGGTAAAATATACACAACACACATTCTACCATTTTAACCATGTTTAAGTACACAATTCCGTGGCAGTCATTCCCAATGAGTGCATTCACAGTGTTGCACAACCATTCATTTCCAGAACTTTCTTCATCATCTCAAGCAGAAACTCTGTATCCATTAAATAAAAACTCCCCATTCTCCCTCCCCACAGCCCCTGGCAACCACCATTCCACTTTCTGACTGTGCGTTTGACTGCCGTACACACCTCACTGAAGCGGGATCATACAGTTTGAGTCCTTTTCTGATTGTCTTATTTCGTTTAGCATAATGTTGTCTAGGTTCATCCATGTTTCAGCATGTCGACATTTACTTCTTTTAGAAGGCTGACTAATACTCCACTGTGTGGATAGAACACAATTTGTGTATCCATTTATCTGCTGATGGACATTTGGGTTGTTTCTGTCTTTTAATGATTGCAAATGCTGCTGCTATGAACCTGGATGTACAAGCATATTGCTTGGGGTATATACCCAGAAGTGGAATTGAGAGATCATGTGCTCATTTGATGTTTAACTTTCCGAAGAATTGCCATAATGTTTTTCTCGGTGGCTCAATCATTTCACATTTGGCCAACAGTGACAAGGGTCTCAAGGGTCTCCACATCCTTGCCAACACCTATTTCCCTTTATGTTTTTTTTCTTTTTTTAAATAATAGTTGGCCGGGTGCAGTGGCTCACGCCTGTGATCCCAGCACTTTGGGAGGCCGAGGCAGGTGGATCAAGAGGTCAAAAGGTCGAGATCATCTTGGCTGACATGGTGAAACCCTGTCTCTACTAAAAATACAAAAATTAGCTTGGCGTGGTGGTGGGCACCTGTAGTCCCAAGTACTCGGGAGGCTGAGGCAGGAGAATTGCTTAAACCCTGAAGAAGGAGGTTTCAACGAGCTCAGATTTCACCACTGCACTCCAGCCTGGCGACCAAGCAAGACTCTCTCTCAAATAATTAATAATAATAATAAAACAGTCATCGGACAGCATGTGGAATGGTGTCTCATTGTGGTATTTTGCCTCTTAACTGTTTAAAAGGCAAACTGTTTTAGATCCCATGTAAAAATTCTATTTGTCTTATTCTAACTTACTTATTTTTGATTGCTATTTTTTAAATTTTTATTAGGATTTTTTGAGATGGAGTCTTACTCTCTCATCCAGGATGGAGTACAATGGTACCATCTCAGCTCACTGCAACCTCCACCTCCTGGGTTTAAGCAATTCCCATGCCTCACCTTCCAGAGTAGCTGGGATTACAGGCACCCACCACCACAACTGTCTAATTTTTGTATTTTCCGTAGAGACAGAGTTTTGCCATATTGGCCAGGCTGGTCTGGAACTCCTGGCCTCAAGTGATCTGCCTGCCTCGGCCTCTCAAAGTGCTGGGATTACAGGTGTGAGCCACCGCACCTGGCCTTTTTGATTATTTTTAATTGGCACATAATAATTGTATTTACAGGGTATGTTGTGATATTCTGATACATGTATACGATGCGTGGTTATCAAATTTGGCTAATTAATGTATCTTTCACCTCAAACGCTTATCATTTCCTTGTGTTGGAAACATTCAAATTCTTCTAGCCATTTGAAAATATATAATAAATAAATTGTTACCTGTAGTCATCCTACAGTACTGTAGAACAGGGGTCCCCAGTCCCCCAGCCACAGACTGGTCCTAGTCAGTAGCCTGTTAGGAACCGGGCTGTGCAGCAGGAGGTGAGAGGCAGTCCAGCGAGAGAAGCTTCACCTGTATTTACAGCTGCTCCCCATCACTCACGTTACCACCTGAGCTCCGCCTCCTGTCAGATCAGTGGCGGCATTAGATTCTCATAGGAACACAAAGCCTACTGTGAACCGCGAATGCGAGGGATCTAGGTTGCATGCCCCTTATTAGAATGTACTGCTTGCTGATCTGTCACTGTCTCCCATCACCCCCACATGGGACAGTCTAGTTGCAGGAAAACCAGCTCAGCGCTCCCACTGATTCTACCTTATGAAGAGTTGTACCATTATTTCATCATGTGTTACAATGTCATAACAGAAATAAAGTGCACAATAAATGTAATGTGCAGCTGGGTGCGGTGGCTCACATCTGTAATCCCAGCACTTTGGGAGGCCCAGGTGGATGGATCACCTGAGGTCGGGAGTTCGAGACCAGCCTGACCAACATGGAGAGACCTCGACTCTACTAAAAACATAAAAAATTATCTGAGCATCATGGCGCATGCCTGTAGTCCCAGCTACTCAGGAGGCTGAGGCGGGAGAACTGCTTGAACCTGGGAGGCGGAGGTTGTGTTGAGCCGAGTTCCTGCTATTGCACTCCAGCCTGGGCAACAAGAGCAAAACTCCATCTCAAAAGAAAATAAATAAAAATAAGTAAACGCGACGTGCTTGAATCACACCAAAACCATCCCCCAACCTGGGGGGATGTGGAAACACGGGGTCTTCCACAAAACCAGTCCCTGGTGCAAAAGGTTGGGGATGGCTGCTCTAGAACACCAGGACTTCCTCTTCTTATCCAGCTGTAATTTTGTATCCATTAACCAGCCTCTCCCCTTCCTCCCTCTCCTCCTACCCTCCCCAGTCTCTGGTAACCACTTTTCTGTTCTCTGCTACCCTGAGACCCACTGTTTTAGCTTCCACATGTGAGCAAGACTGTGTGGTATTTGTCTTTCTATGCCTGGCTTATTTCACTTAGTGTATTGTCCTCCAGGCCCGTCCGTGACAGAATTTCATTCTTTTATTTTTTAATCAAATTGCCCAATAAGACGACTTTCCTGTTTACCTAACCTTCCTTTGGCACTGACATTTGATATTATCAGTCTTTCAAAATGTTCACAATCCACTGGGCAAAAAGTGGTGCCTTTAATAACTAGGTTTCCGAAGCTTCATCAGTAGGTAGGATCTTCACTGGGGGTCTGTAGAGAATGCCCTAGTCAAGTGAAGGAAATAATAGCTAAAAACTTCCCTCCTCCTTCTCCTCTTCGTCCGCCTCCCACTTGCTGTCAACGTCCTCCTCCCCCCCCCCCCTCTTCCCCCCCCCCCCCCCTCCTCCCCCTCCCCCCCCCTCCTCCCCCTCCCCCCTCCTCCTCCTTCGAGAGATTCATCTAATTTAGCTTTTCCTACTCTAGTAAGCTAGCATAGTGAGTCTTACTGTCAAGCAAGTCTTGCTTATCTGGGATTAAATGCTGCGTGGTTATAATGGGTTATTCCTTTGCTACGCTACTTGATTTGATTTGCTAATATATTAAAATGTTTGCATAGATGATCATTAGTGTGCTCTCCTTTCATTTTGGAATCAACCTTGTAGTATCCTGAAAAATATGTTAATTCACTTTCTAGATTGTTATATGTCCAAAGCAGTTTATCTAACATAATCATTACCTATTTTTGAAGGTTAAGTAAAAAGTGCCTATAAAATAGCTGGGCCCAGGCATTTAAAAAAATGTTGTGTTTTTAGTAGAGACAGGGTTTCACCATGTTGGCCAGGCTGGTCTTGAATTCCTGGCCTCAAGTGATCTACCCGCCTCAATCTCCCAGAGTGCTGGGATTACAGGTGTGAGCCACCATGCCCGACCAATATACTTCTAAAATTTCCATTTCTTTGTAAAGAGAACTCACCTTCTCTAGGCAGTTGAGCTGTTGAGTTTGGTGACTCTCTCTCAGTGGGTTCTCCTCAATTGTTTGCAGTGTCTTCATTAAGTGCTCATCTTAGAAGGGGAGGTTTCCTGTTGACACATCTGTAAGTGCTGTATCTATTTGTCCTCAGCAATTGCAGGTGAGGCAGGAATGCGTCGCCAGGTGGGGTGGACCAGCGGGTGGTCTTCTGGAGGCAGGCACTTAGCACCTAACAGTCACTTGCAGCCCTGTTCTCTCCCCTGTACCTGCTCCCACTGAACTGGAGGTAGCCACCATTTCCAGAATGCGGAGCTATGGTTCCTCGTTTTCACTGATCCTGCTGCTGCATAATTTCTGGCCCACTGAAAGTATCTCTGTTCTGGTTATCTGTTGCTGAGTAATGAATCACTCTCAAAGGCAATGGCTTAAAACAACCATTTTATTATCATTTCTCCTGGCTCTGAGAGTTGATGGGTTTGGCTGGGGAGGTCCTGTTCCGAGGCCCTGCTCTCATGGGCCTGCGGTCATACTGTGGTTGGGGGTGATGCTTATCCGGGCATCAGATGCAACACCCACCTGTGTCGTCTTCATGTGGCTTGGGCTTCCTCACAGTATGGAGTCTGGGTGTCAACCACAAGCTTGCCCAGAGGGTCAGACAGGAATGGAAACAGCCCTTCTGACCCAGCTAGTCACATGGCATCACTTTTGCTGTAGTCACTGGCCCACCAGGGTTCCAGGAGAGGAAGGAGAGACCCCAACTCTGGACAGAGGAAATAGAGGAGTATCTGAGTCCTTTGGGAGAAAAGCTATGTGGGATAGAAGGTCTTGTTGTAGCCATCTTGGAAAATGCAATCTGCTACACCCACCTTTCCCCAGCACTGCCAGGAATTAACTTATTTTCTTAAACACCTTTTCTGCATTTTTAAAGAACTTAGATGCGGGAGCACGGAGCCAAAGCTTACACTCACCAGTCACCTTGAGGTGATCTCACCTCATGGCTTAGTAATTTGTATTATTCCCACCACTCTATCTTCAGTTTGTACCGTCTCATCCTCATGGTGTACCCAGCTGGTGCTCCACCCAGAAGTCCCTTGGGGCCAGCTGGCATGGTACAGGCTTGAGGTGGAGGCTGCCACCCTGGCCTTGTTGGGCATAGCCTGGAAACGGGGCCCAGTCACAGCGGCAATCATGGACCCCGAGGATCACCCACCAGCTCTGTAGACCCTCCACCTCCTACGGCTCTCTGCGACTGCCATGAATAGAGTTGGGAGTGCTCCAGGGAGTTCTCATGTGTGCTCATCCACATGCGAGAGCCACTGCCACTCTGGCGCCAATATAGAATGTCTCAGTCCACTTTGAATGACCTCTCTCTTCTTAAAACCTGAGCACAGGTCCCCATGGTCTGCCCTCGGCCAGTCCAGTAGGCAGGGTGGGCACAGCACAGCAGTGCCTGGCTGCCCTGTCTCCCTCCTCTCGCTGAGTCCTCCTGCAGGTGCATGCTGGTGATCTGCCCCACCGTCCTTCAGATGGGAGGTGCCTAAGAGAATGGGCAGGCACAGGGGGACTTGGAGGCCGTGCTGGGTGGAGCAGCAGGGCTTAAAGAAGGCACTGCTGCCCTGTGAAGCTGAATTAGGGCCTGGGAGCTGCCTAGGTCTGGACCCCACAATGGAGATTGGGGAGTTAGGGGAAGGTTGTGGTCCCTGCTCATCTCACCCGATGCCCACGTGAGATGCTTAGGACCTAAATGGACAGAGCCTCCAGCCAGGGCTGATGCTAGAAGACCTCTCCGGGAGGTGAATTTGCTTTCTCTTACAACAAGGGAAGCTCGAATTCTGCCAAAGGATCGCCATTCCTCACCAAGAAGTCTGGAGTCATGCCACACATGGCTGGATCAGCACTGACTTTTGTTCTGATGTGACAGTAATTAAACTCGTGTGACAATGTGAAATCCTGATGAATGACCTCCTTAGTGTCAAAGTTTCCTAACTTTTCAGGGAAAAGAAAATAGGGCAACTGCCTCATACTGCAGACAGTGAACTTGGATCTTTTAACTTCATTCCTACATGAAAGCTGCCGTTTGAGGGAAATGGATAGGGATCGGCCTGACCCTCGGGTCTCGGGTACAGACGGGACACGGCGGTCTGCCGAGAAGTGAGGGAGGAGGCCTGCAGGGATGTTTTGTGAGGGTGTCTGAACACCATCAGCTTTGCCTGCGTCTGCTCTTCAGGCTGTCTGCAAGTAGCACCGTGTCCTGGAGCAGCATGTTAAAAAGCTGATTTGCTTCAGGCTTTTGAAAAATCAAAACAAGACAAACATCCACCCTGTGATGAACAACAACTTTTTCCCAGGCTTGTGAGCGCTGTGGCTGGGTTGCCCTGGCAACGACACATTTTGGGTCGGCCGCTTCCCTGGGCCTTTGTTTCCCGTGTGCGCAACAGGGATGGGAGAAGGTCAAGGTCATTTCCGTCTGCACATTCTGGGAGGCAAACCCGCACCTCGGGGGCCTCTCTCCTGCCCTTTAGTCCCTGGCTGGCATCTCAGCAGGGAGAATAAAGGCATCTGTGTTGCGGCTTCCTGGGGCCTCTTCCTTGGAAACAGATAGTCTGATGGGCAATGGCGGCAGCTGCTGACCGCCTGTGGCCTGGCTGCTGCTGGCCACTTGGGCCCCTGGAGCTGGGAGCCTTGTCGCTGCCCCGCCCAGACCCACTTCCACAGCCACAGGACCTGCCTGCAGTCTCTTTCCATTTTCCTGGAAACTTCTGTCCCTTTGTCCACTCCCGATGAGTCAGAGCAGCTGATGGAGAGGAGTGCAGAGCCCCGGCCAGAAACAAATGGCAAAGGCAAGTTATGTCTCCTCTCTAAGGTCGCTAGGCCACAGCAGCAGTGGTTTGCGCTTGGGCCTGGCAAGGAGCTGATGCTATAGCCACCCATGACTCTGGAGGCCCCATTCATCCAGCAGACCTGGAAACGCCAGCAGGCCTGGCCAATTCACCCCAGAGCTCAGCCAGCGTAGACGGTCAGTCTCAGCCACCAGCACCTTCCTCAGGCCTGGGAAGAAGAGGCCAGCTCTGCCTGGCACAAGCTGCTAAGTTTGGTTCCCTGTGCCCCAGGCAGAGGGGGCTGCCCTGTCAGAGGCAACTCCCATGTCCCTTGAGCCTGAGTCATTACCTGCTAGAGACGGGGCAGCTCTTCAAAAGACCTGCAGCCTCCTGGGTCCCGGCAGCATCTGTGAAAGTGAAAAGAGCAGAAGGTTGGCTGGCACCATTTTCTGAATCTCTCCCTGGACCATCGTTCCAGTGACTGCTGTTTTCTAACAGAGCACCCCAAAACTTAGCAGCATACCACAGCCATCTTCCCATGCTCGTGGCTCTGGGGGTCTGGAAGTTGGACAGAGCACAGCAGGGCCGACTCGCTTCCATCCTGTGAAGTCTGAAGACTTCACAGCTGAGAGGGACCCAACAGCTGGAACCATCTGAAGATGCCATCTCTCATGCTTCCCCCACATGCTGCTGGCTGTTGGTGGGACCTCAGCCAGGCTGTCAGCCATAACACATGGCCTCTGCATGTGGCTTGGGCTTCCTCACGGCATGGCGGCCTCATCACAGTCAGACTTCTTGCCTACAGGCTCAGGGCTCCAGAGGTGAGTGTCTGTTTCATTGCCTTTTCCCACGGAGCTTTGGAAGTCATGCTGCATCATTTTCACCACATACTGGTGGTAACAAGCAAGTTACAAGCCCCCAGATACAAGGGGAAGAGACATAGACTCCACTTCTTGATGGGAGGAGTGACAGGATGGGAGGTACTATTGTGGTCATCTTTGGAAAACATAATCAGACATGCCACCCTCCTGGCTTTCCTTCCCACTCCACCCAGCCACAGTCCAGCTGCACAGACAGCCTTGACCAGGCCCTTCCAGTGCCTCCTTATCTTCCTAACAGCCGCTGGGCAGGTCCTCCACAGGCCCAACAGTGAGCTGGGCCACCCAGGCATGGGGGAGGCCCCTCCATGTCTGCCTTTTCACCATGGCTGGGCAAAAGGGGCAAGCTCAGTGTTACCCAGAGTCCACAGGGCCACTCGGTTTGATGGAGTGCCCCAGGCTTCCCCAGGGGCCTGGCCCGCCTCCCTCACTATCTGTGACTGTTCTTGTGGCTTTTGGTCTTGTGTTTCTTGGCTTGTGAGTTGTGGTTCTGGAATGAGGGGAGCCAGGCAGAGCCTCACTCTGGAGCCAAGCAGTGGGGGGGGTGGTCCTGAGAGTCCCCCGGGGACCTAGAGCTTCCTTGGTGGATGGTGTCCCCTTTGTGGCTGCAGTTTAGGGGCCTTGGGACAAGACCTTTGCCATGCTCTGCCCTATTTGTTTCAGGGGCAGGCTAACACAAAGGAGTTCTGGGTGGCCGACACGAGTGTGAGCTGCAGGCTTGCCTTTCGTGGCTAAGTTCTGAGGAGTTTTGCTGAGAACACCGCAGGGTTCGCAGGTCCCAGCTGTGAGCTGTAGAAGCTACTTTTGTCCAGAGACTCAGGAAAAATGTTCTCCGGATTTCCAGGCCCTTTTCTACTCTTTCCCCTATTCCCAATGTGCCCCTGGGCTGCAGAGCGCCGAAATTCCCTAGTGTGGGCACAGACCAGGCTTGCACCTGGCCATGGGGCCACACGCTGGGGACATTAAAGTATGTGTGTGTGCACACAGATGCACACAGAGACACACACAAACACATACATACACACAAAAACCCACACACACACACACACACACACATACATACACAGAAAACCCCACACACATATACACAACACACAGACACACACACACATACATACACATAAAAACACACACGAACACACACATATACACAACACAAACACACACGTACATGCACACACAAACACACATGCATGCACATGGAGACCAGACTATTCATAAGCCTGTAGCACATGCAAAAAAGCCAAGTTACAGTAAAAAAAAATTTCTATTGCACACGAAATACAAGATGCCAACTAGAACGCCTGGAGAAGAAAGTCGCCCCGCAGCCAGCCCCGAGGCAGGCCCGCTCCTCCGGACCTCTGCCTGCCTGCTGGGGTGTCTGTATTTACATTCGTCCACACCCGTCACAAGGGTTCCTTTCTCCCCAGAAGGCATCCTACTTGGGAATACTTGGTAAAGTAAACTCATCAAGGCCACAAACTCTTCTCAGACAGCCCAGGAGCCCAGGGGCAGCCATTTCTCGGCTGGCTGGTCCCCTGTCGTGGTGGGGCCAGGCAGAGCCAGAGGGAGGGCAGGGTCCGGCTGCTTGGAGCGGGGCTCCCCCTGGCAGCGGGCACGGGAACTGCTCCCTCCAGAGGGTTGAATGGGGGCAGGTGCCCTAAGGAACGGGCTGGAGAGGCTGGCATGGCTCCCTCCACTCCTGGGCTTCAGCGAGGGAGAGGAGCTGTTACATTTTGGCAAACAGCAGACCTTTTTGTCCAAGCCCCCAGCTGATAGCCACCAAGGTCTGCCGAGTTCTTTCTCTCTGCTGTGGGAGAAAGAGGACCCAGCCCCCAGCTTTGCCCAAGGGCCCCTCTCCCCCATCTCCCGTTACTACCTGGAAGTTAATGGTGACTGGGGAGGGTTGGTTTTTGGGAGAGGGGCTGCAATGAGGAGTGTCACATTTTTCTGGGGCAACAAGGAAACCTCTGCACCCAGACCCTCACGTTCCCCGCTCCGGTGTCCACCTGCCTGTCTCCCTTTAGCAGGTAAGGAAGTCCTCTCAGCCCAGCCCCAGACCTGATGCAATCCCTCCCTGAGAACTGGGAGGAGCAGATGCCCTACCTTGAGCGATGGGAGTTCCTCCGTAGGTCCTTGTCGCTTAGGAAATGCCAGGCCCCTTGCTGTTGGTTCCTGTCCCTGTTCTTGTGCTGGGGGTAGCTGTGTGCAGCTGAAGAGAACTTTTAAGGCCAAGCCTGAGGTTCAGGGTCTCCTCCCTGACTGGAACAGAAGTAGACAGCAGGAAAGATGTAACACTGGCCGTGAGCGTGCCAAGGTCAGGAGGGTGGGCTTGGGGAGGGGGCATGGATGTCCCCAAGGAGTGCTGACAGGAAAGACTGGAGGCCTTGTGCACCTAGCCTGTACTCCAGGAGCCCGGGTGGGGCTGCGGCATTGTCCCTGATGCGTCCTCTCTGCGTGGGGATCTGTCTACGCATACACCCTTACAACTTGCCGTTCCAGAACGCCATCCCTGTATTATTTTCCATCTTTGCCAGTGAGGACACAAGGATCTAAGAGGTGTAGAAACTTGCGCTGGGTCTGGCAGCTGGCAATTGGCAGAGGCAGGATTTGAACCTGGGCCTGTGTTTCCAAATCACACGCCCATCACTACATTAAGGAAAAGCCCCGTGGGGCTGGGCTCTGGCCACTCCTTTAGTCCTCAGCGTGGCCTTGAGGGGGAGGTTTGGGGCAAAGCCCTGGGTCTTTGGCTTTTGGGGTTTCCAGGGCCCAGCAGAGGCCCAATTCCCTGCTGCCCCCTCCTTGTACTCAGGGGTCTTGGGCTCTTCTGTCTGGAGGCCCCCATGGCCTCCATTGCAAACGAACTGGTAGTTTGTGGAACATAGCCATTGGTTTTTCATCACAACCAAGGAGGCAGGGCTTGGAGGAGCCACAGGTCCCGGGAGAAAGGAGGCGGCTGTGGGTCACCCAGCCAGGAGGTGCTGGAGGGAGTGTAGGCCCGTTTTCTGACCCTGACCCCAGCTGCCCTGCATCAAATTGCACTACCCAGCATTTCTCTGTTCTCTCAGGATTGACCTCTGAACATAAAAGTGAATGAAAAGGAAACCAATAAAGGAAGCTCAAAGGACAGGGGCCTCTGGGGTGGGCAGACTAGTAGCTGGAAGGGGTCCAGCCCTGATTCCTGAGATCGCCTTGGCCTTGTGCAGGCTCCAGGCCCCCGCCCAGCGGGCCCCGCCGATGGGCAGGCTGGGCTCCAGCCATTGTCTGCTCCACGGCTCCACTGAGGAGCAGAAACCTTGCACGGAGGGCAGAAACACCTAGTGTGCCTTGGATCCAATTTAAACCGTTTTGATAAAGAAAGTCCAGATAAAGAGTTCATTCACTTCCACTTCTCCTGCCGCACGGGATCTCAGGCTTCGGCGACCTGATGCCACTATTTCAGAGGTGGAGGTGTTTTCTAGTTCCTTCTACCTCATTGTCGGCTGAAGCTTCCCCCCGCCCCCATCCTCTTCCTCCCCTCTGTTCTCCTCTGTCTCCAGACCTGGGTAGTGGTCGTGCTGCCTGGAGGGCAGGGTTGACATGGCTGCCTTGGCTGGACTTGGAGATGGAGGACTGGGTTGGGGTGGGAGAGATGTCATCTGGCACACAGCCAGATGGCCACATCCCAGAGGCCACTCTGGAGGAGGGGAAGAGGTCAGCTCCTGGTGCTCATGTGCTGGAAGCCACCACTGTCTTGCAGACCTCGGTGTGGTCAAGCATGCGATTAAATGGTGGGGCCGCTGATGCACAGCACTTGGGGGCTGTGGGAGGTGACGGGCTGCAGCGGAAACTCGGGAAGTGGGTGACTGGCGCCTGGGAGTCTTGCCAAGCATCCCGCTCTGCTAAGTCCTGGGTGCAGGTCCTTTGTTTAATTCCTTGGTTTTATAGATGAGAAAGCTGAGGATCAGGAGCTGCACAGCAGTGGCTGAGGTGGGGATTGCAGTGAAGGATACTCCACACCCCAGATGGAGCTGAGTGGGCAGGAGGCCCCAGGTCTTGGCCACAGCAGCTGGCTGTGCATTGATCCCGCTAAAGGTGTTCATTATCCGGGACATGGAAAGAGGACGGTGGTGGAACGCTGCTGGAGCCAGCCCAGCCGTCTCGGGACGGGGTCCTCAGCGCAGCCTGAGACTGCTCTGGTCCCACTGACCAGCTGGGGCTCTGGAGGGCTGGGGAATTCCAGAGCCATGGAATTCTCATGGCACCTCTGGGCAAAGTGGCTGGACTAGGGAGCTGAAGAGTATGCGGGGATGCGTGTCAAGGGGAATTTTGATGACAGCCGTAAGTCCTGGCAGCAGAACCAGCAGAATGCATTGGGCCACCAGAATTTACCCAGCCTCTGGAAAGTGCCCAGTTGGGAAGGAGACAGACACCAGTGTGCGGGGAGGGGCAGCTGAGAATCCTGGGTCCTGTACCTTAGTACTTGGGAAATGGCAGAGGGAGAGGGGGCTTCCAGTTGGCAGTGATCAGACACTCAACTCTCCACAGAAACAGCGAGGGCACTGGAGACCCAGCTTCCGGGCCAGCCCCCAGGGCTGAGAGAAGCCGCTGCCCCTCCCCATCCTGGGAGAGAACACCAGCTGTGCTCATCAGAGGGTGGGCACTCCCAGCACCCAGCCTCCCTCTCATTCAGAAACTCCGCTCCAAGAGGGAGTTTTGGAGGCTGGGTATACTAGGTGCGCCAGTACCTTGGGGTCCTTCTGAGACCAGGAAGCCATGCTTTAGGCCTTCAAGGGCCAGCAATGATTGGATGGGAGCACCCTCCTCGACCCCCTCGTCCAAGGCAGTTAGAAGAGACGACACTGAAAAGGCCCTCTGTCCCGCAGCCTCGGGAAAATGAGATTCCTGTCCAGGCTTGGAGGAGCAAGGCAGTTGCGTACCACTTGGACAACGGGTTGTTTCTGGATTCTGGGAACCGGGTAACTGACAATGATGCCTTTTTGGCGTTGCTGCCAGGATGCTTGGAGTCCCAAAGGGGACCAATCACAGCATGGATGTGCACTCCTTGGTTCCATAGTAATTTTATAGTAGTAAAGAATGAATATTTTAGTTGGGCACAGTGGCTCACACCTGTAATTCCAGCAGGTTGAGAGGACTAGGTGGCAGGATCCCCTGAGCCCAGAAATTTGAGACTATCCTGGACAACAGAGTGAAACCCTGTCTTTACAAAAAATAGAAACAATTTAGCCAGGCTAAATAGAAATAATAGAAACAATTTTCCATATTGGTGTGCACCTCCAGTCCTAGCTACTCAGGAGGCTGACGTGGGAGAATCACCTCAGCCCAGAAATCAAGGCTGCAATGAGCCGAGATCACACCACTGCACTCCAGCCTAGATGACAGAGTGAGACCCTGTCTAAAAAAAAAAGAATAGTTTCGTAACATTGATTTTTTTTCTTATTGCCAAAGAAATTCTACATATAAACAATTTAAAAGAAAGGAGTAAAAGTTAGGGGCCATCCCAGCAGCCAGGAGTAACCACTGCTGGTCCATGTCCTTCCTCCTTTTCATTTACACATTTATACAGCACTCCACAGTTTTTGAGTAAACATGATCCCCAGGCCCCCTGTTTCACTTAGTGTATCGCGGGTGCCTTTCCTTGCCTTGCACTGTCCTCCTTCCAGAGCCTCTGTTCACCCTCAGGCATGCTCTCTGGCTGGCCTTTATGCTCCGTGGAACCCTCCATACAGCTTTCAGAACATGAAGGGTGTTATAGGCTCAACTGGGTCCCCTGAAATTCATGTGAAGTCTTAACCCCCAGTACCTCCGAGTGTGACTGTATTTGGAGACAGAGGCTTTAAAGAGGCGATTAGGGTAGGCCCTAATGCAGTAGGACTGGTGTCCTTATAAGAGGAGATTAGGACATAGGCACACACAGAGGGACGACCATGTGAGGACACAGCGAGAAGGGTGGTCATCCCCAAGCCAAGGGGAGAGGCCGCTGGAGAAACCAACCCTGCCGACACCTTGATCCCGGTCTTCCAGCCTCCAGAACGTAGCCTCCTGCTGCTGAGCAGTAGAAATAACTCTGAGCGGGCATCCCCATGCCTGGGAAAGGGGTTTGCAGAATGGGGAGGGGGCCTACGGCAACTGGAGGGGAATTTCCAGGGGTCAAGCTTCCTGTTGGCAAGAGAGAAGTAAGAGAGATGTGAACCACAGCAATGTCAGATAGTTTCCTCCCTGCCACCGTCACCCCACAGAGGCGCAAGATCTCCCAGTGGCAAACGATGGGCTGCCATGCCATGAGCTGTGGGCTTCCGGTTGGGGTCTTTGATCTGCCGCCCCCGGGGATGGGGAGGGGGAGCCCTAGCACTTAAGACTTGTGGGATGCTGTAGGGCCATTGTTCCCAGCCTCCCAGAGCACAGCTAATATGTCCCACTCCCTGAGGGTTGTCCCTGCCCCACTGCTGAGTGACACGGTGTGCCTGGTGAGGCCCCCTTGCTGATCTTTCTTCCATTGCTCACACCTCCCCTGGGTTCTCCGGGCTTCTGGGTGAGCTGAACGCTGTGGGGTGCAAGGGGTATCTAGCCTGGAGTGGGCTGAAGGTGCCCTTGGGAAATGGATGCCACTCTCTTCCAGATCTTTCTGCCCTTACGTCACAGAAATGGAGTCAGTCATCCCAGCACTTTCGGTCAGCAAATCTGAAGTGTCTTCATGGCCAACACATGAGCGTTTCCTAGGAGCCAGGCTGTGAGGGCGCTGCTGGCCTCACGCGTTACTGCCTGAGCAGTACCCTGAGCATGACTGCACGGTTGACACCAGAATTATCAGGCTCAGGAAGCTGTTAAACATGAAACCATCAGCCCTTTCCAAACGGTAACATACCACTTCGGCATCTAACATACAACTCCTGAGTTTTGGCAAGTCCTCCAGTGAAACACTGATTTAACATTCTTTTGGATCCCACTGGTAAATATTTAAAGTCTAAAATGTTAGACACTCTCTAGTGCTTCGAACACCCAAACAGTCAAAACACGTGTAAAATGCTGTATTGGTTACACAATGAAACACTCTGCTCTCTCTGGAACTGACCCCAATGCTGAAGCCTCTTTCCCACGTCCCCTCCTCAGCCCACTCCCCATCTTCCTGCCGTGCTCATAGCTCTTCCCAGGGGTTCTGAGCCTTCCTAGGGTTGCAGCGACCATTCCAGACCCCTGGAAAAGAGGCAAGGCCTCAGAGTGTGACCAGATAAGAGCTGAGGACACAGGGGCCAGGGTGTCGACAGTTCATTTGGGGCAGTGCTCCCAGCTGTTCCTCCCAAGGTGACTGGAACCTGAGCTGTGGGAAGTAGAAAAGTTCCTCTTCAAAGTTTCCTTTCTTAAGAAAAACTCGTAAGTGATAGAAATAATAGTTTGTTTTAAACCCTGTCTTCAAAAACCTTCTTGCTTTTTGCTAGAAGCCCTATCCTATGTAGCATGTCTATGTTAGACATGCTCACAGGCACGTAGTACATTCTATGTCCTTGTACTTTAACCAAGATGTCTGTGCTGATGTGCTCACAGGCATGTCTCAGCTCACAGCCTATGCCCTTCCTTATTTAGACTTCCTTTTTTTTTTGCTCTCCATTGCTTTTACCTGTTTAGAAAAGTTTCAAGTTATTAGCCAATCGGGTTTTAGTTTAGATTGTGAGGTCAGGCTCCAGCCAATGGAGATCAGACACAGCAGTAAGGACAACCCCAAATGCATAAGAAATACGTATGTCTGCTTTCCTTTGTTTGCTGTACTCTTATGGCAAGATTGCTAGTGGGACTACCCTTTCTGCAGGAAGTAAAAAGAATTGCTGTGCTGAGAGATCCTTTGCCCCAGTACTAATTTCTCTTTGTGGCACCAAAAATAAAACTTTCATACATAACATGAGCTCAGGTGTTAGGCTGTGTCCTTCCTGCATGACGAGTTCCCTTATATGTGTATGCATGCACGTGTGTCATGTGTATGTGTATGTGATGTATTTGCACATACGTGTCTGTGTGCATCCGTAGGATGTTAGAAGCTCAAGGTTTTCATGAAGCTTTGTGTTTGTTTGCAGCCTGATGTCTACCTCCTGAAGTGAAGCTGTCATTTGCCCCACTCTTATGATATGCTGGTGGGACATATACATGCTAACAAGATATACTTCTGGCCAAGCATGGTGGCTCAGGCCTGTAATCCCAGCACTTCGGGAGGCTGAGGCAGGTGGATCACAAGGTCAGGAGTTCAAGACCAGCCTGGTCAAGATGGTGAAACCCCGTATCTGCTAAAAATACAAAAATTAGCCAGGCGTGGTGGTGGGCACCTATAATCCCAGCTACTGGGGAGGCTGAGGCAGAGAACTGCTTGAACCTGGGAGGTGGAGTTGCAGAGAGCCAAGATCACACCACTGCACTCCAGCCTGGGTGACAGAGAGAGACTCCATCTCCAAAAAAAAGTTCTGCTTTTGTGGCTTGCTTCACTAGCACTAGGGAAGCATATCTTGTTAGCATGTGCTAGACTGGCCGGCTTGAGGGTCTTTCCTAGGCCTGGAGGCGTGGGTGTGTGCAGGCGTTTCACTGTCTCAGGGCTGTCTCAGGACAGACGGCTGCCCCACATCTGCGGGCCCCTCCCTGTTGGACCTCTTTCTAGCTGGTCATCAGTGTGGCCCCCAGAGCGACAGCTCCTACATGCTTCCAAGAAGGGGATATACATACACATATACATGTACGATGAGCTCTAACCATTTCCATCAGTACTACAGTGTACATGCTTGTTAGTAACTGTATTGGTATCATTGCAACTTTTAATTTTTTTGAGACAGTCTTGCTCCACTGCCCAGGCTGAAGTGCAGTGGCGTGATCTTAGCTCATTGCAACCACTGCTCCCGGTTCAAGCGATTCTCCTGCCTCAGCCTCCTGAGTAACTGGGACTACAGGCACACACCACCACGCCCAGCTAATTTTGTATTTTTAGTAGACGTGGGGTTTCACTATGTTGGCCAGGCTGGTCTGGAACTCCTGACCTCGTGATCCACCCACCTCGGCTGGGGCCCTGTGCCTTTTACCCAAAGACAGCCAGGGAGGTTCTGGTTCAGCCAGGAGCATGGAGTCAGATGGACAGGATTGTTAGAGGGCCCAACCCTTCCCAGGACCTGTCCTCCATGGAGTCAGACACGCACAGAGGAGAGAGGACAAAGGGGGACACCCCATTACCTCTGGAGACCAAGGTCAAGAGGCACCTATAGGACTCAGGGTAGAGGCCCTTCCCAGCCTAACTACCTCCATCATAAGGCACGCACACAATTCAGGGTGCAGAGAGGAAGGTGTACACTCAGAATAAAAGGTTCCCTTCCTCTATGCCAGCCCTCAGTTCTCCGCACAACAGGCGACCAGTGTCTGCCACATCTCTGGGTGTCCTGTGGGATATTTTCCCTGTGCATACACGTGGAGCTCTACAATGCTTTTTACACACATGGTAACTCAATACATACTGTACTGCAAGCTGCTTTCAAAAAAATGCATTTATTATATCTTGGAGAACATTCCAGACCAGCACAGTTAGCACTGTCTGCCTCTTTGACAGGCTGCAGAGTACCGTATTGTTGTACATGCAGGGATTTTATGACTTCCCTCCTGATAGAGGTTCGGGTTGCTTCCTGTTTGGGGCCGTACTCTAAGAGATGCTACAATCAACATCCTTGTTCTGTATCTCTGGGCCCCTTTATAAATATTTCAGGACCGAATACTTAAGTGGAACTGCTGGGTCAGAGGGTATGTGCATTTGAAACTTGGGTAGATAAGGCCAAAATGACCTCCAAGGGGTAGCCCCAACTTCCAACTACTCCCTTGTTAATCCATCTTCCATTCAGCAAAGTGATTTGTAAAGATGATTACATCACGTAATAATCCTGCTTAAAACTGCCAGGAACTTCAGCGGGGACCCACACTTGCAATTCTCTGCGATCAGGGCCATGCTTCCTCCCCTCCTTCAAGGCTCCAGCCACGCCAGGCTTTCCTGTCTCCCCTACACAGTGGCTTGATCCCACAACAGGGCCTTTGCACGTGCAACGTCCTTGCACCTAGTGCTCTCAGTTTTCAGTCTCACATTGTACCTCCTGGTGCAGGGTGCAAGCCTCCCAGCCTCAGTTAACTGTAACAGCCCTAGGCCAAGCCACCAGTTCCCCAGCTGGGTGGTCCAGCTGGCTGCCCTACCTCGCTTGTTTGTGTGCTTATTGTCAATTCCTCCTACAAGAAGTGAGCTCCTAGAAGCAGAGATTCAGCCAGGCGTGGTGGCTCACACCTACAATCCCAACACTTTGGGAGGCCGAGACGGGAGGATCACCTGAGGTCAGGAGTTCAAGACCAGTCTGGCCAACATGGTAAAAATTAGCCGGCTGTGTGGCATGTGCCTGTAGTCCCAGTTGCTCGGGAAGCTGAGGCAGGAGAATCGCTCGAAACTGGGAGGCAGAGGTTGCTGTGAGCTGGACCATGGTGTCATTGCAATCCAGCCTGGGTGACAGAGCAAGGCTGTCTCAAAAACAAAAACAAACACACAAAAAAACCCCACAAAGATTCTTGTCTGTGCGTCCGGTGACAGTGCCTGACACTTAGTAGGTGGTGTTCAGGAAGGAGTTGCTGGCCGGTTAATCTCTGCCAATCTGAGGGTGGTAAGTGACATTTTACTGTTGTCTTCAAGTCTTCAGGTCTGTTTCCTTGCTGTCAGGTGAGGTCAAGCACTGCTGTTTAAGGGTCTGTTTCTTTGTAATTCAATTGCTGCCCATGCCCTTTACCTGTTTGCCTTTTGGGTTTTCTCTTTCTTATGGATATTATGATCTCTGTAATAAAGGTAAGTGAACTCTTGGTCTCTCATTTGTGTTGCAAATATTTTTTTTTTCCTCAGTTGATAGTCTACTTTTAAGCTTTGGACTAATTTTTCCATGTAAGTTTCAGTTTCATGGAGTCGAGCTCATTAGTCATTTCCTGTATGATTTTTTTTAAAGAGTTGGGTCTTGCTGTGTCACCCAGGTTAGAAAGCCGGTATGATCATAGCTCACTGCAACCTCCAGCTCCCGGCTTGGCCGATCCTCCTGCCTTGGCTCCTGTGTAGCTGGGACCGCAGGCCCATACGATTTCTAAGTGTGGTGTGAAGAGATCCCTTCCCCTGGCTCTGCGACGCCTGGGGCTTGGCTTTTCCTCGAGTAGGAGAGGGCGAGTTTGGTGCCTGCAAAGCAGTCTGGCTTCAGGCGATGCCAAGCACAAGCTTGGGACATGGGGCAGACAGAATCTGGCTTGTATTTGGGGGTGAACTGGGCAGCTGTGGTGCACTGGAATGAGAGGAAAGGGAGAATTGGTCCCCTGCAGCCCTGCTGTGGGACGAGGGTGAAAGAATGGCAGGGAGGTAGGCAGTAAGCACAGACCCTCAGGCCCCCTGGGACTTGGTGCCCAGACTGGTTAAAAAAAAAGTGGGAGGAGTTGTTTTTTCCAGGCCTGTGACTGACAGAGCAGTGTCTCCTCCCATGGAAGCTGCTCAGGGACCACCTGCATGCAGGCACCGTGGGCGAGGAGGGGCTGCCCGTTACTCCCAGGCAGCAAGTGGGTGTGGCAGGGGCTGAGCCTGTGCTGTGGTCATTAGAGCTCAAAAGACAGAGGCCACAGCTTCATTCTTGAAGGAATCTGTTTATTTGCAGGTTACAAGAGTCTCATCTCCCTGCATCTCCAGCAAATACACAGTCTGATCTTTATAATTTTAGAAAAGGGTCAAGAAACTTCAGCTGGAGTATGATCTCTCATTCAAGCTTGCATTCTGATTGAAGGAGCCCCAAACGGTAACCCTTGACAAAAAAGTGGCTCTGTTTGCACATGTGTGTGCCTATATGGTGTGCCGGAGCCTAATGCATGCATGCGCATAATTTATAACGTTTGCTATTGTATCCATAAATCCTGCTGACAGTTTTTCTTTTTGTACTCTGCTGTACACGTGTGGAGTGAATGTTTAGCAAATACATAATTGTATAAATCCCATACAATCTGATTTCACAACCAGAAGCCTGACCGCTGAGATATTACTGAAGTTTTTAAAGTGATAAACAAGATTATTATGTGCAAACAAACAGGGTTTGTGCTCCAGCTGCGTCCAAATTTACTTCACAAAGCTATAAACACAAGGCCCTTTCTCAGTTCCTGCTGATTGAGTTTCCCCTTCCTTTTGTCGCTGGAGAAGAATGTAAAGGCTGAGCTCGTGCCCTCGCACTACGGAACCCTGGGCTTTCTGGCTGTGAACTTAAAGGAACTCATTCATTCTCTGGATGGGGGAGCACTCCTCACCCAGGGTCCTCCGAGGGCTTTCCCACACAGAGACCTTCCCAAACACAGAGACATCTGATCTTGGCTTGCCCAAGCTGGTCCAGGCCTGGGGGCCTCAGGAGCTTGAGAAATGTGCTGAGAGCCTGGGGTCTCCAGGGGGGAAAGGGCAGGGGTCACAGGCCCCACCTCCTGCTCTACCTCAACTGCTTCCCAACAGAGGGCCCCTAGTGTAATTCCATCTGAGACCTGGGGATGGAACGAAGGCCTGGCCCGTCTTTGTTTGAGCCAGCTCAGAATAGGAACCTCCACCCCTGCTCCTGGAGACTGATGGAGGAGGCCAGAGGAGGCCCCTCCCAGCCGGATCCCACTGTCTTCCCTGGGGCTGTAAAATCAGGAGTTGGGGTATGGGGTATTCAGATAACTCTGTTCCAGAGAACCGGAGAACCCTGGAACCACCACCACCAGGCGGGTCACTTCTCAGCACTTCTTAGCAGCGAGGAGTTCAGTGGTGAACTCCATCTGTCTTCTAGGGCCTTGGAGAACCAGAGGCTGATGGCAGAGGGGTCAGGCTGCAGCCTGGTACCAGCCAGCTCTGCACGCGTGACTGTCATTCCACAGGAATTACCTTCTCTTGCGTGTGCAAGCCTCCAGCCGGCCCAGCTCCTCGTAGGACTGGTAGAAAATGTCAAACTCCCTGGCGCCCCAGCCCCTCCAGACAGCCAGGCACCACTCTGCGTTTTCGTTTTCAAAGCTGCACACCACCGTGTCCTTTGCCACCACAGCAGCATCCACCAGCACCCTGCAGAGAAAAGGGGTCTGAGGAAACTCACAGGGGTCCCACTTGGGTGGGGCCAGGACCTCCACCCTGTGCCATCTGAGGAAGGCAGAGCTGGCTAAGGGGAGGGAAATGTGTCTGCATGCCAGTCCTCTCCCAGGTGTGCTCAGATGTGCCCCTTCTCCTGGCAGCCCCGCCTATGAGCTTAGGCTTTATAAAGTGCAAAGTCGAGCTGTGGGCATGAGTTCATGTCCATGAGCTTTTTCTGTGAGAATCTGACTCCCTGGAAGGCCACAGAGGCAATCAGATCAGGCATCCTTGACTCGGTCCCCAAAGGGTCTAGAAAACACCCTAGACCCAAATGTCTGCCTGTGAATGGCTCATGACGGAGCTTCACTCAACTCCCTTGCCACTAAGCTCACTGTGATTCTTCTCTCATTAGGAAGTACAGGATCATACACTACACGGGAAGCCTACCGCCCCAAAGTCAGCAGTATGTTTGTGGAAACTGTGGACAGTTTTGCAGGATCGGTGGGTGTGCTGCAAGTTTCCTTGTGGGCCACGGTGCGGCCTCCCTGCCCTGGGGGTGCCACACCCCGAGCACGTACTGACTGCCCTTCCTCCCTCTGTGCTGTGTGTGTGTGGTCTGCATGGCGCCAAGGCGCTCCTGCAAATTGGGATGTTCAGAGGCCTCTGACTCCGCATGGCCTTGCCAGGGCCCCCTTTAGGCTGGCTTCTGGGGCCTCTTTCTCCCTATGGTGGGAAAAAGGTAAAAGCTGGCTTTGGGGGACGAACAGGAAAAGCAGCAACAGCTAAAGGTTAGGACGCTAATGGCAGGTGTGCCAAGGCCCGGACCTGGCTGCTGCACACCCATTTCCTCCAGAAGCCCGACCTGCAAGCTGGCAACTCCGTCGGCTCCAGGCTGCCATCCACAGGCTCTGCCAGAGCTCAGGAGCACATCCAGATCTTGCTTCCAGAATCACTTACAGAGCAAGGGTCACTGGCCCAGGACCCACTGCAAAGGTGCAAAGTTGGTGGGCATGGGAGTGGGACGCCATGGTTGCTGCCTTGGTCATGGTCCTGCTCTGGGAGAAACACACCGACCGGGGTTTCTCCACCCTCTTATGCTCCAGATGAAATAAACACCCACTTGCCCATGGATGGGGGATAATGCATGCTGCAGGGAAACAGGCCTAGTGCGAAATGGAAGAGCTCCAAGGTGTACACACACACACACACACACACACACACACACACACACACACACACACCCGAGGGCTTCTCATAAGGGAGATTTGCCATGTGGGGCTCAGTCGTCAAAGTGAGGGGAGTAAACACGGTGTGGAGCTGCAGCTGGTGCCAGCCTCACATCACTCCAGCCACATAGACCATGTCCTGGGCAGGCCACCCTGCCCAGTACACCCTTGCAGAGGACACTGGCATGCCTCCTGGGGGTACCCACCCATAGACGGGTATACCGAGCCATGCCTCAGCCCAGGAAGGACAGGAGGTGAGACTCAGGCTTGGAGATGAGCATTCTGCAGGCACCATCGGGTGCCGTGTGGGCAGATGGGCACCTCGGACAGGGTTTCCTACTTGGCAGGAAGAACAGGGAACCAATCGCCTAGATGCATCTGCATTTCAACTGCAGCTGAACTCTGGCTCTGGAGGCATTTGTTAGGCAGGGTACCTGTTCTACAGGTGCACTGGGTGCTCCAGAAACAGGCAGCCATGGCCAGTGCAGAGCCACTAGGGGCTGCCTGGGGGACCCCATCTTGTCCCCACTTTGCCTTACGGCCACATCGGTGGATGTACTATTTGTGAGAATGGAAGGGCAGCAAGGCCATGGTGGGGGACCTGGCTGCGGGGGCTTCCGTGCTCATGCTGCTGCCTGGGTCGTAAAGGAGCTGCCCCTCAGTCTTACCCATGTGGAGTCAGCTCTCGGGCTTTTAAGACGGCGATGACTCGGCCCCGCTGGGCGCAGGAATCCTTCTCCAGGCCAATGACGATAACATCTCCACCGCGCCTAAGAAACCAAAACCCAGAAGGGGAAACATTTTTGTCCGTAGCTGTGCGCTTGGGGGAGTGAAGCCAATGTGCAGAAAGGCGCGGGAGGGAGGCAACAGACGTGCAGTTTCTGCTAAGGGATTAAGTTACAGGGAGGGGACAGACCCCAAAGTAGAGGGGAACTTTCCCAGTGGAAACTGAATCGCAGTTGACTGCGGCTTCCCTTGTGTGGCGCCTTAAGCTCTCTGGCAGGCAATGAGCTTTGATGAGGCCACTCTTAGATTTGCTAAAAACATTGCTTTGATTCCCAATGGAGGGAACCAACCCTCTTGGAAGAACAGTCCCTGCTGGGTCCCCACATGACCTTTAAGGAAGCCAGGGGCTCTCCTTGCTCTGCCCACAGAGCAGGAGCAGTGGGCAGAGCCTGGATAGTGCCCTCACCTACTTACCTGGGGACCCAAATGAGGTCTCTGACGGCGAGGATCTTCACGGCCTGCAGGTGCTGGCTGAAGGTCTCCCCGTCCATGGGCGTCAGCTCATGCTCAGACCTGTCAGAGGCAGCGCCAGGCTCGTGTAGCCTGTCTGAGTCCTCATAGTCAGTGGAGAAAGGCATGCTGGAAGAACTTGCTGGGGAGCTGGGCAGGCTTGAGGAGGACCTGGCAGCCTGGTGGGGTGGAGACGAGGAGTAGGAGGACATGGAGCAGTAGTCGGTGAGCGATTCCTGGTGGGTCAGGATCTGCGTGCCCAGCTCTTCACTGTACATGATGCTCACGTCCGCGATGGAGTCCCCCTCGGGCTCCTTTGGGTTGGCTGTGTGGCTGCCCGGGGGTTCCACGTCCAAGGGCCGCACGGGAAACGTGTCCCTGAGGGGGCTGGGGTCCCCGCAGAAGTACCGGGCGCACAGCTGGTAGGTGGTAGAGTGGTACATCACCAAGGAGTTGGCTTTGTCATCCAGGCACCAGACGACCTCCTCCCCCCTGCCCTCAGAGCTGCACACAACCGACGTCACCACTGAGGGGGCCACGTAGGGTTCCAGCCGCCTGCAGATCTCCAGGGAGGCGCAGTCGATGACAAGGAGCCCTGGCCCATTGCTGTACCAGACCTCAGAGCCACTGTTGACCACTTCCATAGCCTTCACCGGGTAGGGGTTCTGCCGGGCGTCTTCGTCCGAGATGCTGAACTTGGACCTGTTGGCCGTGTGTGAGCACAGGTAGGAGCAGCTGTCGTTTGGGGCACCCCGCACCACGGGAAACACAGCCACGAGCCCATCAGCGAGGCCTGCTAAGACCAGGTAGGAATTCTGCAGGGGAAGACAGGATGCGTCATGCCCTTCCATTTCCCACGTCCCACGTTCCAACAGAGACAGAGGAGGCGCTGCACTCATCTGCACCCACACTGGGCGGGCAGGTGGCTTTCTACCAACAAACCTCAGGGCAGCAAAGCTCTTAGAAAACCAGCTCCTAAGGAAGTGCAGCTGTGGCCCAGCAGAGCCACATCTACCATCCCTGCAGCAAAGAAAGTAATGTGCCACCGACAGGCAGGGCCTGTGGCACCAAGCAAGGTGGCATGTCACCTGGACCACATGGGTTGCCTCTGCTGGTGCCAGCTTCTTGCAGGGTGAGCAGCAGGGAGCTGCCTTCTCCTTGAGGCCACTGAGACCTCCTTGGCAGGACCTGGTGCCTGCCCTTTCCTGGGTGCCGCTTCACGTGACAGCAGTGTGGACATAGCAGGCATCTGTGCACTGCCTCCCAGTCCTGCCTGCCACCCCACCAGGTGGAGTGTTCCATGAGGAAGGGCCCCCTGCCCACCAGCATCCCCGTGGCACTGGCCTGGCACAGGGAAGGGCTTGGTCTCCTTTATCTCTGTGGCCCTGTGACTCCACCTGGCTCCTGCCCCAAGTGGACAACATGTGTTTGCGGAACTAATTCTGGAAGAAATTACTTCCTACTCAACCCTCTCATGGAGGCCTGTCTCAGCCTGCTGAGCCCTCATCCCGGCTTACATCTGTCTGAGATGCCTGTGGTCCAGCTGATGGTGACGGGGTCCTCAGGGTGCCCCCTACCCCTGCAATGAAGAATGAGCTCTTCTACACCCACCAGAGGTCACGGGGCAGAGGCCAAAGTTGTAGAGACCATGCCGAATGCTGGGCCCACCCCAGACCTTCCCCGAGTACCTCCCAGGGCAGAGCCGGAAACAGAGCACAGCTTTGCAGCCTAGACACTGAGTCGGCTGTGGTAGGGGTGGGAAGAGGTCTGTGGAACAAAGTCAGAGTCAGGGCAGAGCAGGGAGCTGGGCCTCGAGCCAGTGAGGGGGCAGGGCGGAAAGCCTCCTTGTGGGGAGCTGGGGGGCTCAGGAGGCTGGCTGTGCAGGGCAATGGAGTGGTGGCCCGCAGCTCACTGTCCAGGACAACATGACCTAAGCAAGCGTATCGAAATCCATCCCCAGGATTTCAGGGACAGAAGGCAGCCAAGGCAAACAGGCTCCAGGTCTCTATCTGGAATCCTGGCTCAGGTCCCGGCCAGGGCGGTGAGCGCCACGTCTCGGCTGGGTGTGAACATGCGTGCGCGTGCAAGAATGCAGGCTCTGCCCTGGCGGCCTCGGAGGGGGCAGACACCCTGCACAGGAGGCCTTGCACAGAGCCGGCTTTATTCCCTCTGGTCGTGTGGGAGGTGGTGCCCTGGCTGGGGGCTCTGGCCCGTGGTGGCCTCAATAACACTTTGTGTCGTGTTTGCCTGTGGGGGCCGGGTCCCAAGCTGCCTAGCCTCACTGTGGGGCCATGGTCATAAATGACTCTAAGGTTAATTTCATACCTGGTTTCGTTTTTTTTTTAGAAATGAAACTGAAGAAGGGTGAAGGGAAGAGCTCACATATTTTGCAACCATCCCAAAGTAGTAATAGCCCGACCTTTTATGCTAGGCCTTCTCTCTGTCCCTTCTTGTACCTATTTCGTAGATGGGCAAACTGGAATTGGGTGGTGATAGTCCCCACATTTTTTTTTTTTTTGAGGTGGAGTTTTCCTCTTGTTGCCCTTCACCACAATCACTGCCTCCCCGGTTCAAGCGATTCTCCTGCCTCGGTCTCCCAAGTAACTGCAATTACAAGGATGTGCCACCACACCCGGCTAATTTTTTTGTATTTTTAGTAGAGATGGGGTTTCACCATGTTGGTCTTGAACTCCTGACCTCAGGTGATCCGCCTGCCTCAGCCTCCCAAAGTGATGGGATTACAGGCATGAGCCACTGCGTCTGGCACTGCATTCTAACAAAACGATACCAGTAAAGGCTTCTTGTGCATTTACCGAGGGTACCTGCTGCACAGATGGGCCCCTCAGTGTGGATGAAACCGGAACTGCCTGAGCCAGGCCTGAATCCTGTGGGTGGAGGAGCCTGGACAAGCCAGGGAGCTCCTCCTACGGAGGGGCAGCTTCTCAGAGAAGGGGCCAAGGCCCTTGGTCTTGAGAACCGCATCGGAGGCGGTCTGGGAAGAGGTGTGTGGAGGGGCTATTCCTGGAGGAGGCTGGGATGTCGGGGACTCAGCAGAGTGGGGTGCTGGGTGGAGAGGGTGCAGGGCCGGCAGAGGCTGGGGGACAGCCTCACAGAAGCTGGGGCTAATCCCAAGGTACCGCACAGCTGGCTAGGCTCCCTTGGGGTCTTATTTTGGAAGGCCAGGGCTAGGAGGTTAAAGAGATGAGTCTGCAGGGCCATGCTGGACAGAGGAATCGGGTTTAGGGTAGATGGTGAGTACTTGGGGGGAGGCAGAGATGGAAGGAAGGAGATTAGGACCTCCAGGACCTGGTGACCAAGTGGCTATGGGGTGGCTCTGGCCTGGGCAGGTGGGGAAGAGGCTCCAGATGCCACTGCCCTCCGAAGGGAAGGGCACACACATGACTGCTCACTGTGCCATTGCACCAACACGCATTCCACCCGAGTCAGGGTATTTGCATGTGAAAGCAAGTTTTCCCCTTTCACTTAGCCCTCAGTCTGGCCGGGCACTTAGGTTTTCGCAAACCAGAAGGCACTAATGATGGACCAGGTCTGATGTCTTTCCTCCCACCGTGTCTGAGGCTGTGTCCTAGGCCAGGTGTTCCTAGAAGATGTGGCTCTGCAGTCCCCACCCTGACATAGCTTTGGGCTGTTCCCACTAGAGGGCCCCTCCCAGGCACAGAAGCGCATCAGAGACCTGCATACCCACCTTGGCCCTCATCTCACCTTTTTAATCACAGGCACAGCCAAGAAGCAGGTGACAATAGCCGGAGTATCCAAAGCCTGTTGGGGCGTGTTTAAGGGGCACATGCCCTTGAGGGTGTAGATGTAGATTTTCTGGTCCTGCAGAGGCAGACAGGTCCACTGTGAGACCCAGGAAAGTGCCTGGCATTTCCCAAGGCATTTCCACGAGGATGCACTCGGCCTTGGGGATCCCCTATAGGTCTTGAAAAGTAACATGGATTGACACGTTCTGATGGGTTGCTCATGTATTTCTGTTCTTTGTAGAGACTTTGAAAAATACAGACTAGTCTAAAGAGGAAACAGAAAATAGCCCATAATCTATTCCCTAGAGAAAAGCACTATTGGGATTTGGGGGCACAGCGTCTCAGAAGTTCCTGAGGTGTCTGTGTGTGCACATGGTACTGGCAAAAGCAGAATCACGCTGCAACGCTGTCTTCTTACTGCTCTTTCCACCGACAGCATGCTTTAGGCAGAGCCCCTGCTCTCGCTCATTCCAGGAGGAAATGATGCGGGGGCATCTCTTGGCTTCTGTGACTGGGGCGCACACACTTTGGCTAATCTGTTGTCAGATTTTTCTTAACATGGATTCCTGAGGCCTAACTGGTATGGATGCTTCTGAGATTTGTGGTATGTATCTGAACACACTTCCAAAGTACCCTGGGGAAAAGCCGCCCCTTTCTATCCCACATGCACAGCCTCAGGACATTTGTGTCCGGCCAGCTCTCTCAGGATCTCTCAGAAGACAGCTCCTTGGGCCTTCTAGTGACTTCTCTGATGTGAAGGCAAGAGGCCTTCCGAGCTGACTGACAGCAGTGTTATGGGAAACCCAGGCACGCCCCTAGTCTCCTGGGTCTTTTCTCCTGCTGAGGGTCTACATGTGGTCGTCACCATCCCTAATCCTGGCCGCCAGCCGGCAGCAGGCAGGGTTGAGCCGCCCCTTGTGACAGGCCGCTATTTCACGGGGCTCATGGCATTACTCTGGGATTGCACGGGGATGCGCTGAGGGTTATCAGAAAATTTGCTTGAGCTGGTGTCCTGTATTTTTATGAAAGTGGCCCCCACCCAGGGGCTGCATCTGGTGGGGCCCACCTGGCTAGGCCTGCGGGCAGCACTTACCTCGGTGGCCATCCACAGGGATCTCTGGACCTGGAGCTGGCAGCTCAGCTTCATCCCGGGACAGCTCATCCTCTGCACCTCCATGAGGCCCTTCTCTGTGTTTACCACTGTGTAGTTCCTATACGTGGCGGCAACTGTGCGGTTAGTGCCTGGGGGCCAGGGGTACCTCCTTTGCTGGGGCCTGGCCTGCCAGCTCCATGCCTCGTCTATCTCCTCTGCCCCCACCCAGGGTTGTAGCCTGCTCATTCTGAGAGGGCAGAGCCAGGTTCTGCCCGCAGGGTAATGCTTGACCATCGCCAGCAGGAAGGGCTTTCCTGAGGGAAGAAAGGCTGCCCCCTTTCTGTGATCCTTGCGGGTTGAGATGATTGCCCCCAGCATGAAGGAGGGGCCCTCCCACTGGCTGTATCCTTCCCACCCCTATGATGTGGGGAGCTCCTCACTGCAGAGAAGACAAATCCAAGGCTAAAGACAAGTTGGGAGAATTCCAGAGGAGATTGGGTTGGGGAGGTGGGGAACACTCAAAATGTGCTCCCAGCACAAATGCTTTGAGAACTGGTGCTTGTCGATTGTGAGAGCCTTGGCTCACCAGGCTGCTGTCCCCAGCATCACTGCCTCCCCTCTGCCATGGCGGGCATCCTGGGCGCCTACTGCACGGAAGAGGAGGCTGAAGCTGATGGGGCTGGGAAGTTATGCGCCCCATATCATACAGCCCCATCCCTCAAACTCAAGAGGATACGTTGAACTCGTGGATAGAAGTTCCCAAAATAAAGTTTCTCCTGCCACCAAACTTTAAAAAGCTTCACCACTGTTGACTGAAAACGTATTTGCAGATGATAGAAATGGTAGAAAATACAGCAAACAAAAACTTCCTTCAGGTACATTTTCCTCTTTTTTCCATCTTTTTTTTATGCATCAGAAAAACAAAACTAGGATATTCTAAATAGCTTTTACTTTGAAAACAGTTAAAAAGATAGAGTCATAAAGAATAACTGCCCCTGTTCCCACAACTGGAATTGTGTCCTATGTGTTTCCTGTTTACCTGTTCATCTGCCTTGCCTCTCCCACCTCCTTTCCTTCCTTAATTCTCAGACAGATCTCGAGTCTGGCTCCACCCTGATTCCCCTGCTTGGCTGCCCGTGTGCTTCCGGCCAGCCTCCCCCTCCCTTCTTGTGAGTGAGTCTCTCTTCAGGCTGCGGTGAGAACTTTTGCAGGACACAGGAAGAGGCCTCTCTCTTCCCACTGGGATGAGTCTTCTGAGCCCTGAACAGAACTGTCTCAGGTACCTGCTGTTTCTGTGTTCCTAGGCCGGCAGAGCAGGGCTCAGTCCAGCTTCCCAGGATCAGTCTGGCCCCAAGCCCTCTGATTTGCCCTCAGAAGTGTCTGATGGTGTCCTTACTTCTGGGGCGGCAGATGTTCCAGGCCCACTTCCTGCCCCAGACCGGGACTCTGCCATGATTCTGAAGAGCCCTAGCTCTCTTTGGTACTTAGAGACCACAGTCTGGGTCTCAGGGGTGCACATTGGCATTTGGTTGGTCCTTGTTTTCAGGCCTTTGCAGTGAGCAGAACTGAGAAATATGTGTTTATTTTTCTTCAAATATATCACGAGTCTGTCCAATCAGTTTAGAACTGCAGGCTTTTACTTACTCTACTTTAATCTCTTTCCCCTTCAGCCCATACTGAAAATCATGGTTTCCAATGACAGCAACTAATTACTCATTAATTTACTCCACAACCACAAGCAATTTCTTAGAATAACAATCATAACAGTACTACCAACAATATAATTACTGAAACCTGTTTAATTAATATGTTTGCTTTTTGTTTTGTCTTTGGAGTACATCCCCTCAGGAAGGCATGCTCCACTGCTGTCTTTTAGAATAACTTGTCTTTTTTCTGAGACTGGGTCTCACTCTGTCACTGAGGCTGGAGTGCAGTGGTGCAATCACGGTCCACTGCAGTGTCAAACTCCTGGGTTCAAGCAATCCTCTCACCTGAGCCTCCTAAGCGGCTGGAACTATAGGTGCTCGCCACCATTCCTGGCTAATTTCTATTATTTATTCATTTATTTTTGTAGAGATGGTTTTGCCAGGTTTCCCAGGCTGGTCTCAAACTCCTGAACTCAAAAGATCCACCTGCCTCAGCCTCCCAAAGTGCTGGGGTTACAGGCATGAGCCACAATGCCTGGTCATAAAAACTTTAGCGCATCATTTCTTAGAGTATGTCTGTGTCAGAACACTCAGTCTTAGTGGCATAAAATCTGATGCAAACTCACGAAGACTGACGTAAGGAACTGTGACGTCTTTCGTTTATCTTGTTATGGCTCAAGCTCATTCCTTAGTGATATTTGCCCACTCTACCCCAGGCACCCTCTCCAAAGGTCACATTGCAGATGCTATCTTTACCACTGACTGTGCGTCTCCCACTCACCCCATGGCAAGCCTACCTTGTCTGACCACCACCTCCTAGTTTTTGGGCTCACCCATAACTCTTGAGATTTTTTTTTTTTTAACTCTAGTTAATACCATAACTCTTGAGATTTTTTTTTTTAACTCTAGCAAGACCTAGAATTCTTTGGTACTTTCCATTGTCCTCCCTGAATTTATGGCTTCATTTAGGTTCCATGGTCCATCTCTGTATCACTCCCTTGAGAATACCCCAATGCCCCTGCCCCCTCTCCCTCCTGGCAAAACCCCAACTCTGCTTAAACCCACCCTATTACCCCTCCTGCAATCTGCAGCAGCAGAACATACTTGAGAAAGTCACATAACCAGGCTGACGGGTCTCATTTCCTTTTTTAAAAATATTTTTAAATTTTCTAATTTTTTAAAAGATGGGGTCCTGCTGTGCTGTTCAGGCTAAAGTTGAGCTCCTGGGCTCAGGTGATTCTCCTGCCTCAGCCTCTTGAGTGGCTAGGATTGTAGGCACATACCACAGCACCCTCATGTCTCCATACACCCTGGCAGATACTACCCATTTTTGGTGTCTCTTAACCACAAAACCATTCACACACATCTGTTTGTGTGAACTCAGCTTCTGCCCCTCCTGCTTTCTCTTGAGTGGACTCTAACCAGCTTTTGAAACTTACTGTCTGTTAAATAATTCTCATTGTGGTCAACATCGACTCTGTTCCCAAATTCCACGGTGGCCTCCCACCCCAAACATAAAGACGGCAGGGCAGGCGACAGGAGCTTACCTGGACTCCTCTTTTCCATCCCAAAACACCACAGTGTACTCCTGGCCCTGGGACGAGAAGAAGGCTGTCTGCTTCCCACAGGGGAGCACGTACATGAAGGTGGCAAAGGTCGGGTCCTTCATCTGGCTCACCACCGACAGGGCCAGCGGTCGCTGAGGGAGAGGGGCCACCAGAAGGGAGCAAGGTCACTTACAACCAGATTGATGCCAGTTCTGCCCATGAGATCAGCCAGCTCCAACCAGGGAGGAATGAGGGATTCTGTTCATTCAGACTCGATCCAAACAAGAGGCTGAAACAGCTTCAGATGTCAGGAGCAAACCCATCCAAGTGACTGGGTCGTCCTTGGCTATGACAACTTAAGCTCATCTGGTCAGGTAAACTGAAACCCAGGTATTCCAACCCAAGCCCAAGGACACACATTCTTCATCTCACTATATTGCCCAAGCTGGAGTGCAGAACCTATTGACAGGTGCGATGATAGCGCATTACACCCTTGAACTCCTGGGCTCAAGTGATCCTCCTGCCTCAGCCTCCCCAGTGGCTGGGACTATAGGTCCATGTCACCATGCCCATACCTTCTTCTAAATAATACCCTGTTTGCTCCCGATACATTAAACTAGCTCTACCTGATTTGATAAACAAGTTTTAACTTTAAAACCGTTAGCCTCTTCCAAAAACACAAAAAGATGACCAACAAAAAACTAGCCTTAACACTAAATAATACAATCCCTGATTCTTACAGCCAAATCTTTTCCCCATTACTTTACAAAGAGACACCCTCATTCTCTCTGTTCTTGCATAGGGACTGTATTGCTGTAAAGGAGTTGAGCTACTTTGTTTGCATGGAGAAGTAACACAAAAGTTGGGGAGGAAAAGGAAATTTGTTTTCTAAGAGTGACACACACACACAAAGAAAATGAAAACAGTATGTTAGGAGCAGCAAATCTCAACTTGTAGAAGAAATGAGCAGAGAAAGGTTACCAATTGTGAGGGGTGGGCAGTCACACACGCACACCCTGGGGACCCACAGCCTCCACCACATGGCAGGAAGACCCAGGGCCCTGGGCTCTGTGCCCTGGGTACCTTCTCTGGTTTAGTGTCCCAGCACTCCATCATGAGTGCCTGCAGTCGATGGAACTGCACTTCCTCCGGTTGCCCCAGAACTGGACGAATGCCCTTGGACAGCTTCTTGACAATCTGGAGCTGGTGGTGGCCCAGTGCAGGGCGTTGTCCTGACAGCAACTCATAGAGCACCATTCCATAGGAGAACATATCTACCTGGGCACAGAGCAAGCCAAGTCAGGTCCCTGCCTGGGCCCAGTGGCTTTCACAAGCTGGCCTTGAGGTGGAGGGAGCAGGGAGACACAATTAGACAAGAACAAACATCCAACCAACCACCTGACCATGTCCCTCTGTCCATTTATCCATCCATCCACCCATCTGACCACCCACTTTCTCCTCTGTTCATTTATCTATACATTTTCTTATCCTTCCGTCCATCCATCTCTCCATCCATCCATCCATCCACCCACCCACCTATCCATTTGCTTGTCTTTCTGCACATTTTATCCATTCTCCTCATCTGTCCATCCATCTATTCATCCAACTGACCATCTTGCATATTTATCCATCTGTCTTCCTATCCTTCCTCTTTTCAATCCACTCATCCATCCAACTTCTCACCATACTGGCCATTTGTCCATTGTCCCATCCATCCATCCGTCCGTCCATCCATCCTTCTATTCAATAAAACACACTGAGAACTTGCTGTTAGTCACTGATTAAGGACTCCAAGCAGGCCATGGTCCTTGCCCTTGAGTACCAAGACAAGGGGGTAAACACATACCCTCGGCTTAATGTGCTTGGTACTAAAAGTGCTGTGTACGCAACTCATAAAAAAGGAGTGTCTCCTCTAATTTTAATAATCACAAAAAGATTTATACAGACCCCAATAAGGATCAGGAAATAACATTTTAGCAGGAGAATGGCTGAGATAGACTTGAGAATTTTAACTGTGAATGTGTCCATGATCATCTGAGTTTCAAGGTGACCTCGTTGTCGAAGTCACCTGCTATGATGAAGCTCTTATTTTTGTTGCTCTGATTTGCCTTTTCTATCTTAGGCAACAGTCACAGGTGCTGAGCTAATCCACACGTGCACAGGTCATTCCTACAGCAATTAGTCAATGACCATCTGAAAAATCACCAAATAATAAGAAATTATAGACAAGGAAACTTTAATGCTGGGTGATTAATTAACACGGCTGACACTAGACGTGATACATTGCATAGCCAGATGATTTCCAGTTGTCTGTGTCCCTGCATCTACCAAATAGCCATCAGGGATAAATGTTATCAGAAGATCAGCATGTAGTCATTGTCTCAACTGAGGCTGGCAGTGCCATTGCCCGGGGATGCCAGCTTGTCCTTTTACTCTTCCCCTGGTTTGGCATTCAACTTGGCCAGCACCCTGTGACCAGGGCTTAAGGCCGGGGCCTTGAGCGTCCTTATTCTGTCTGCTCCTCCTGAGCACCCTGCAAGGCTGGTCCTGTGTCCTCACTGGGCACATCTAAATGTGAGTTGAAACCCAAATCCTGACCTGTTTCTATCTTGGACTCTTAATCTACCATTTATAGCCTCTATGATGTTTCTGAATTGAGGTTTGAGAATTCTGAGGCTAAGGAGAAGTCATAAGCAGGGAGACACAGGCCCCTGCGCCCTTCTGGTTCAAGGCAGAACCTCCCTCATTGCGCAAGGGAGGGTGAGAAGAATGTGCTTTTGGAATGCTGAGCCCTGAAGCTGCAGGTGCCTCCAGAACTGCCTGGCTGGCCTCAGGGCTGGGCTCCTGCCCTGTGGGGCTGGGCTAGGGGATGGCAGTGGGTGGGGCAGGTACCTTTTCATCGTATACAATGCGAGGCCTGATCTCTGGGGCCTGGTATCCAGGAGTGCCCTCCACGCCCAGAGCGCCCTCATGGAATGACTGCCTCGAAATCCCGTAGTCAGATAGCTTGATGTTGACGTGCTCCTTGACGTCAAGGGACCACACCAGAATGTTGTCCGACTTCAGGTCACAGAAGATGATGTTTTTCTTGTGCAGGTAGGCCAGGCCCGAGGCAATCTGATAGGCTATTTTTTGGGTGAGCATATGTCCCAGCGGTATAAAGGAAGAATCTTGCAAAGTAAAACAATTTTCAAATGTATCAAAATTTCAGTTTTGATAGAATCAAATTATCATGACAGCAGCTGTCTTTCTGTTTTCTTAACTCCCTAGATACTTTATATTCTTTTTTTTAATCTTTTTTTTTTTTGAGACAGAGCCTCCCTCTGTCACTCAGGCTGGAGTGCACTGGCACGATCTCGATCTCCGCTCACTGCAACCTCTGCCTCCCAAGATCAAGCAATTCTTGTGCCTCAGCCTCCCAAGTTGAGTAGCTGGGACTACAGGCCCATGCCACCATGCCTGGCTGATTTTTATATTTTTAGTAGAGACGGTATTTCACCATTTTGGCCAGGCTGGTCTTGAATTCCTGGCTTTAAGCGATCTGGCTGCCTCGCACTCCGAAAGTCTGAGCCACTGCGTCTGGCCCCTAGATACCTTATATTCTATTGACACATTCTCACTATTCTCCAGGCTGCCAGAAGGGACAGAGAATGGCCTGGTTAAGCGAAATAGTATTTAGGATAGAAACGCTCAGCACTATAGCTTCATTCATGATATCTTATTCCTGGAATTGCTGACACACACAAGGATTCGACATCCTTGAGTTCATCTCGGGCCAAGGCTGTCCTACGTCAAGGAGCGAGTTGCAATATCAGCATTATGTTTGGCTGGGCGTGGTGGCTCATGCCTGTAATTCCAGCACTTTGGGAGGCTAGAGTGGGTGGATGGATTGAGCTCAGGAGTTCAGGAACAGCCTGGGCAACAGGGTGAAACGCCATCTCTACAAAAACAAGAACAACACAACAGCAATGGAAAATTAGCTGGGTGTGGTGGTGTGTGCTTGCAGCTGCTCGGGAAGTTGAGGTGAGAGGACCGCTTGAGTTTAGGAGGTCAAGGCTGCAGTGAGCTGAGATCGCACCACCGTACTCCAGCCTGGCCAACAAAGCCAGACCCTGTCTAAAAAATAATAAAGAATTCTGTTTATAAAATTATCTTCCATTGAAGCAGGAGTGATTAATTTTAACAGCATTTCTTCTTCCCTAGTCAAAAGACAGCTACCTTTCACCCTCTGGCAACTCTTAGTTGCTCATTTCTCAAGGTAAATTACTTTAAAATTTTATTTGAAAGTATGATATGGTCCCATTGGCCCCAGGATCTCAGAGTCTCCGCAGTGATATGCATGTGGGGTTAAGAAAATGATTTAGGCCGGGCACAATGGCTCATGTCTGTAATTCCAGCGCTTTGTGAAGCTGAGGTGGGCGGATCACCTAAAGTCACAAGTTCGAGACCAGCCTGACCAACATGGAGAAACCCTGTCTCAACTAAAAATACAAAATTAGCTGGGTGTGGTGGTGCTCCCCTGCAGTCTCAGCTACTCAAGAGGCTGAGGCAGAACAACGGCTTGAACCCCGGAGGTGGAGGTTGCGGTGAGCCAAGATCGCGCCACCGCACTCCAGCCTGGGCAACAAGAGTGAACTCCATCTCAAAAAAAAAAAAAAAAAGTGATTTAATGCAGCTCCTGTGCTTGGTGCCCTCCCAGTGAGGGCTGTTATCACCCTCCTTTAACAGGCAAATAAACTCAGCAGAGCGCAGCAGAGCCTGGTCTTACCTGACTCCACAGTGTGTGCACCCCCATCCTCCCCAAGGCTTTGCCCAGTGACTGGACCTGGCAAGGTGCCTGGCCTCATACCCAGGGGATGGTCATACAAGCCACGGGTTGGGCATGCCCTGGACTTGGCAAGGCCACTTGAGGCTCTACCCCCATGCCAGGCAGGAGTCGCCTGGGGCTCTGGGTCTCGGGGTTGGGTGGGCACCCGCAGTACCTCTGGTGTTCTCGGACAGCACGGTGTTGAGGCTGCTGAGCGGCGCGAGCTCCAAGGCGAAGCAGAGTGGGTGGATGCTGATGCCGATGAGTGCCACGATGCAGGGGTGCTGCAGCGCATGCAGCATGCTGGCCTCCTGCCGGAACTCCGAGAAGTTCTTCATGGCGTCCGTGGCCCGCAGGTGCCTCAGCATGGTGTCTGCCGGGGACAGCACAGTGTCAGCCAGCAGGAGGACCCAGGTGTATTCGGCCTTGGGCCTCAGAAGTGGCACAGAGCTTAGACCTGGGAAGCACAGGTCTGAGCAAAATAGCACCTAGCTGGGCCCCGCTTACCTGCCGGGGCATTGGCGAAGTTCTTGAATTTCTTGATGTGGAAGCGCTTCACGGCCACGGGCTGGCCCTGGTACCGGGCCCGGTAGATGACGGTGCCACTGCCGCCCTGGCCCAGGATGCTGCTGTCATCCTCGCTGTGCTCCAGCTTGCTGTTCTCCAGGAAGAGCCTGCCACATACACCCAGCGTCAGCCATACTGCCCCTGCCCCGATGCGGGTGGGTCCTGGGCTGGGTCATTCGTCCCCACGGCTGAATGTCATGGTCCAAAGCCATCTGTGAGACTGGACAGCTCTGGGCTACCCCGGCCCTGTCACTTGCAGGTGGGCAAGCCTGGGTGGGTTATGCAGGCTTGCCGAGCCCCAGCTTCCCCTGTAAAGTGGGCTCGGGACAGGAGTGGCCTCAGAGGTGGTGATGGCTGCCACAGGGCGAAGCCCAGGGAAGTGGTGGCTGTAGAGGAAGGACCCCTGTGGAAGTTTTCTTCTGAAAGATGACGTTTCCTATTTCCTCCCACATTCTCTCCCTAGTTATCATCTTGGGTCAGCATAGGCAGAATCAGCTCTAAGAACAGATTTGAGGGTTCCAATGCCCAGTGCTAGGGCCACAGATAGGAGTCAACGTTTGACAAAAAAGGTAAATGAGGCTATGGGTGGGAGCTCTCCCCTTCCTGAACTCCCCAGGAGCTCCAGCTGCACTTACCTGCTGGCCCCTGAGAGCTGGCTGGGTGGGAGTCAGAAGGGAGAGGCAACTTGGGAGAGAGCAGCTCTGGCTGAGGGGAAGGGGGGCGGTGTGGGGGGAGGCAGGGCGGCTGCACCTGCAAAGCGCTTTCCCAGCGGGGCCTGCCAAGGCCTCCAAAATGGAAAGCCAGCAGCCTGTTCCCTTCAAGCAGCTAAGGATAGGAACCTAAAAGGTACTGTGATTTGGTGGGAAGCGATGGCTGGGGCTCCTGCTGGCCCCAGAGGGATCTTCCTGGAGATCACTCGGCAATTACATAATGAGGAGTGCCGCCCTGTGACCTGCGCTGTGTTCTGGGAGGGGCCTTTGGGCATACCTGGCTGGGAAGTCGGTCATGAACAGCTCAGGGACCAGCTCCTGGAGCGGCACGGGGAAGTCCGGGTGCCTGGGGCAGGAGATGAAGTCCCGCTCGATGGCCGTCAGCACACAGTCTTCCATGTCAAAGTACTGCACACCCTCTGATTTCTCACTGGGGTCTGTGTGCTGGGCCCAGGTCGTCTCGCAGACCGGGCAGGGCACATACTGCTCCATGAGTGGGGTCCCGTCGCTCTCTGTGGCCGTCAGGGCTAAATAAGAACAGAGCAGGAGACAGCTCACAAGCAGGTGGCACAGGTGGGGCTCCCGAGCAGCACTCTGCACCCCAGGCCCTGAGGCCTTCACAGCAGAGGAGCTGCCTGGACTGGCCTGTACCCAAGAGACAGGCTGAAACCCAGTGCCACCTTCAGGGGTCTTTTCTTGGAGAGTGCGATTGTTTGTCCTGAAAGACGTGTCTAGAGAGGGTTCAGAATGCTTCTGAGAACTGTCCAGGAGTCGGGACACGGAGCAGTCTGGCTGGGGGCCCTGAGAGGAGGGTGGGGATCCCACCTGCATGACTGGGCCCTAACAGGTCACTGCAGACTGGGTCTGAGCTATCCTCCAACAAGCCAACCACCGCAGTGTGTAAGGCGCCCTTCTTAAGAGAAACATCCCGGTTACAATGTCTATGAAGGCAATGCAGGGGGAGAAATGAGTGCAAATGATCACAGACAAAACTGAGTCATTGGACATGGGTTCCCTCACACGCCTCTGCTAGGAGGTGCAGAGAAACACCCTCCAAGGTGCCCTGTGGAGGTGCCCTCAGGGTGGGCAACTGTCTGCTTCATGCAGAATAGGAGGTGGATGCCTAGAACTTTCCAGGCATATCTGATATCTGCAGGTCCATGTGCAAGGCATTCCACGGGAAGGGGCCCCTGGCTGGGGATGCCGGCTCCAGGCAGCCTGTCTCAGGGGCTCACCTGAGCCCTTTTCATCTCAGGTGACCTGTCAAACTGCCCAGCACCTGCTGTGGCGGGAATATTGGCTGGCGGGGAGCTGTAAAGTGCTCAGAAGGGTTCACACGGTTCTAAGCGCCCCCTTGGGTGGCCAAGTGCCTCCCAAATCACCGTGACACACACACCCAGCTGTCTTCTCCGAGGGCTCCTTACTAAGCCTTTTTCCTTGTGGGTCAGCCTTCCTGCTGACACAGGAAGGACCCCAACCCTGTCAGAGAGACCAGACCCTGTGTGAGATACAGCAAGGTTTCTCTTCAAACAGCCAGCTCAACCTTTTATTCTTTCATTCCCAGTACCCCCAACCCTTTCTTCTCCTTTTCTTCTGACTTTACTACATGCTCATGCACGCCACAGCACCAGGAGCGTTATCAGCACGCGCTCACATTCCTTTCCTATTTAAAGAAAGACCAGCTCTTTAGTTTGCCGCAGACGACCCCTCCTTCTCTCCTCTCTCTCCCATCATGTGTCCACCCATCCACCGTATCTAAGAAAGTTTAAATGTTTAGCCAATCAAGTCTAGTTTAAATTGTGCAGTCTGACCCCAGCCAATGGGGAAAGGGCACAAAAGCAAGAGTCGTGTTAAAAATAAAAGCTTCTACTCTCCTTTGTTGTGTGTGCTCTCGTAGCAACCAGCCATATGGAAGGCACCCCCCTGCACAAGAGTAAACCTGCCTTGCTGAGAAACCCTTTATCTAAGTGCTCGTTTTCCCTTACGACTGCAGGCCTTATTTCTAACGCCCTGGGATCTGGAATGTGTCTCCTGAGTGCACACCACCACTGCTCTTTCGCCACCTTCCCTGATGCTTTCTGGGATGCAGGCACCGCATGCAGGCAGGCTGGCCCAGGAGGCTGGGGGACACGCCGAGGCTTGCGGGGCGGCACTGTAATTCCAAACCCACCGTCCACCACTCGCTTGCTTGGCCTCCAGTGTTCAGGGCCTGAGGCTCTCAGAGCAGCCTCCCCCACAGCTACCTGTTCCATTTAGCCCCGATGGCCTTCCCCCCTGCAGGCTGCTCTGGGAGTCCTCTCTACCCCAGAGCAAAACAAACAGGGGGTCTCAGCAACTTTGCTCAAAAGTTTTTTTTTTGAGTGAACTGTCAATGAAGAAACAGATCCAAAGGGTCTGAAAAGGGCTGTGTGAGTGGGTTGATCACTGCTGGGATGGGTGGGGCGGCAGGGAAGGAGAGCAAGGCCCCTTGGTGGCTCCAGCTTCCCTTCATCCCTGTCCCTGCACAGGAGATAAATCTCCATCTGCCAACTCCCCCCCGATTTCAGCCACATCGGCCTCACTGTGAAGACAAGACATGTGTGAGCTCACACTGAGCATCTCCGTGGACAGCTTGTGGTACCAGTGTCATCTTTCTTGCCATGCCTGTGGGCAGCTGGCAGGCTGTTTCCCTGCAAATTCCCAGTGGGGTCTGAACCCCATCTTCCTCATGGTACTCCCCCCAGTGACAGAGCTGGACTTCTCAGGGCTAGAACTCCCATAAAAGGTCTGTTAAGACACCCTGGTTTTCTTGGGCCAAATCCCAGTGGGACTTTTGTCCTTCCCCCAAAGAAGCAGTCCCACCCTGATTCATAAATATTAGCATGAACAAGGGCTTGTTTCCAGCACCTTCTCTTACCAGGAAACCACTGATCAATCAAGGAATTGACATGATCCGTGATGAAAGCCATGGCCGAGAAGTCCCTCATTTCTGACTGGCAAATGATTTTTATTCCTCCACTTTTCTTCTTTTTCCAGTTCACGTCAGAAGATTCCACACTGCAACCCAGAAACCGAAAGGAGCCCATTGTGATCTGGCTCTGGGGGTCCCTGGGATGATATCCCCACCCCCAGGGACAGGACTCAACCTCTGGGGACCTGGAGGGGGTCTGTGGCCTCCAGGACTGATGGGGACTCCTCCCTGTGCGTACGTGTGTGTGTGGCCCTGCCTGGTTCTTGCCCTGGACCTGGCCTGGTGAAGGAGACACGAGGAAGATTGCAGTCAGGGACGCTCAGCCTGGGAGCTGACCCTCAGGTGAGGCTCTAAGGAAGTTCTGGGACCTCCCTGCGCCTCAGGGTTCTCATCTGTGCAGCGGCAACCATGGGCTTTAAGTGAGAACCTCTATGTGGAAGCGGCAGGTCCCAATCAAGCCCTCTGTAAAGTTATCTCCCCTTTCACTTCTTCTCCTCTCAGAGCTGAAGAATATTTTGCAAAGTTCATTGTAAATATTAAAATAATCTTGGTGTGTATCATTCATTAAGCCTGTTGAGCTGACTTTAGTTCTATCTCTCTCAAAAGACCAAGAATAAATGGCACAGGGGGGTGAGTTCTGTGTCTGGTTATGGGCAGTGGAGATGGGGGCTGAGGAGTCCCAGCACCCTCTGTCCCCAGCCTGGCTTCTGGTGGAACAAGGGGATGGGCAGGATGGCTGCAAGGTCACCAAGGTGACCTGAATGACCGTGGGAGGTGCTCAAAGCTCTCCTGAGCTCAATGGCTGCTGCGTCCCTCAAGTCCTGAGCTGTGGCCACCGCATCTGCCTTTGCCTTTCCTGTCCTGCGAGGGGGGCTCAGCCGGGGTGAGGAGACCCAAGCCTCTGGGACACTCATGGGAGGGCCTCACATTTCTAGCAAGCTGCCATGACAAGCCGCTCTCAGGAGCACAATTCTGGACACCAAGAGGATGAGACATCCTGTGGAGGTGGCCCCGGGTGGCTGCTGTGGCACCTGCTGGCCCAACAGGTGGGCTTCCAGATGCTCCTACCTGAGGTAGCCCCCATCAAAAGTGACCAGGAGCCCTTCCTGCCAATAGATGGTCTGATTTCTTTTCACTCTGAATGTGCTACAGCGATTTCTCTGGTTTCCCGTAAAACTGTAAATGGTGACTTTCCTGTTCCTGCTTTTAGTATTCTTCTTGTTTTCAAACAGCTGAAAGACAGAGAAAAGACCCTGCTTAAGTATTCTGGGCTCCTCGCTGGCCCTGGGCAGAGCTCTGTGGAGGCCGGGCTGGGCCCCATCTTGATAAATGACCACCGTCTTTCCCACCCTCTCCTCCACGCCGCTGATCCCTGCTGCCAAATTAAACGTTACATTATCTGATGAGGTCTCCAGGGCATTCCGGAAACACAGTTTTTCCAAAGAATTGAAACATAGGCTGTCCTTTAAATTTTTTTCCCTTTTCTGACTTTACAAGCAAAAACTCATATTAGACAATGTAGAAAATACAGAAAAATGTAAGAAGGAAAACCAAACACTAATTTAACACCAAGCAGAGAGATCATTCAGATTTTGGTATGCATTATTCCAGGATTTTTTTTTTCTGTCTCCATATATGTATAAAAAACAGCTGAAGCCATATTGGATTTCTAATTTTGTATACTTTAAAAAACTTCACTTTTCCTATGCCATTAAAATCACACATTAAATTCGTTTTTCTAAAGTTTAATATTCTGTCAAGTATAGCCATTTCGTGAACCACCCTCTTCTGGAAGGGTAAGTTGGTTCCAATCTTTTGCTCCCTCAAAACCGTGTGAGGCACATAAGAAAGGCACAAAGCTTTCTCTGATTCAAACTGATGTCCTTCGTTTAGATGTTTACCAGTGGGATTATGTGCCAAAGGGCCTGGATGTTTTAAAGGTCTGGATGCGTCCTGAGGAATCGCTATTTGAACGGTGAGGCTGTCCTGTGCACCACCTACCAGTGTGCGCAGGGCCGCATCGTGCCGAGGGCTGGGGATTACGGCTCAGCCCTTTGCTAATGTGATGGATGAAAAGTGGCGTCTCCCTGCTGCCTGAATTTGCATGGCTTTGATGAGTGATGGGACGGAACTCTCTCTCCCTTCCTGCCACCCATCTGAATTTCAATAGCACTTCTTTCCTAACTTCAAGTGAGGGATGCTGCTGCCCGGAAGGGCGCCCCGGCCTCCAGGCCCAGCTGGGCCCCACTTGTGAGCTCGGCCTCCCACCACGCTAGTGCTTCCTGACCCTCCCCTGAGAACGCAGCAGGACACAGAGTTCAAAGGGAGGGCAGAGGGATGGGAACGTCGGAGTGCCAGCACCCACTCCTTCAATCAGTGCAAACTTCTGACGCTATAAACAAATCTCCCTCGCCGCCAGTGCAGGCCGCTAATGTCACGATGGACGTTAAGGCTTTTGCGTTTATTTTTCTTACCATTTCTGTAAAATGGGACGATCAAGGAACATTTTTATAGAGCTGAGAAGTTATAATTCAATAAGGCTTTCTAATTAGGTTGTAGCAACAGTAAACTCATACGGAGTTTAATGTCAAGGATTTGACAGTCAGGGGTTATGCCAGGAGGTCACAAAACCAAAGGTGTGTCAGAATCCCCTGGAGGGCTTGTGAAAACCAGTGCGGGGTTCCGTCTGCAGTTTCTCACGCAGTGGGTTTGAGGTGGGGCCTGAGAATGTGCATTCCTCACACGTCCCCAGGTGAAGCTGATTTTGTGGGTGTGGGAAAGCCACTTTGAAAAATACCACTGTAGCAAATATTGCTTCCATGTTCCTGCCTTGCATGAAATTCACGCTGCCTGACAGCTGGACTCGTTCCCATAACCCCAGGTAAGCCCACAGAAGCGAACTCCTTGGGCTGGGTCTCCAGCGTTACCAGAGCAATGTAAAGTTCTGCACAAGTGGTTCTCAAACTGGGTGCACAGGGGAATTGCCTGGGAGCCTTAAAAAAACCAAAGAGGAATCACTTTTCAACACTATGCCACACTCAAAAGATCCTGTTTGATCGGCTGGAGTGTGGTTAGTGTCTTTGAGAACCTCCTCCAGGCGAGCCTAGTGTACAGCCAGGATGGCGAAGCCGTGCTTCTAAGCCACGGTTCTCCAGGCGTGGCTGCGGGGCCGGTGGCATCCCTTGGGGAATGGACAGAAATGTGAATTCTTGACCTCTGTCTATGCCTACTGAATCAGAACTTCTGGGGTGGGGCCCACCAAACTGTGTTCTAACCAACTCCAGGTGATTTTGAGGCGGGCTAACATTTAGAACCACCACTTATAAACAGTGTGTTCTAAGGTGGGTGCTGCTTTGGAACTCACAGGATGGCTGACATGGGTTGACCAGCAGCCCATGCCACACCTGCCCCCTGGCACTGCATCAGTGGTATCGCTCTGGGAGAAGGGTCTCCAAGCAGGGCCCCCCAGCAAAGGGCACTCCCCTCTCACGAGGGTACAACTGCAGGTGCCCCTTGGGCACCCCCTATGCAGAAACCGCAGCTATAATACCTGCAGGTCCATCTCCGCCAGGCTGATCAGCATCCGTGCTATGAACCTTTGCCAGAAGCCAACGGGCACGAAGCTCATCTTAAATACCCTCTGGATGGTGTTGGCTGTGGGGTGTCGCATGCCGTGGGTGTCCAGGCCAGGTTTAGATGGAAGGAGATGAGGCAGGAGGTAGCTGAAACACATCAAGGGGAATGGTGAACAGCGGGGCCCAAGCTCCCAGCAGACGGCCTGGCGTGGGGAGAGGCTGTGCTGAAGGCCCTCAGGCTGCTGGGCTCCTTCCTCCCAGGGCCCTCGGAATTCTGTTAGTAAGAGAAGGGCGGTTTTTATACTGAGAATAAATGCTTCAAAGGACAATGAAGACAGGTCCCATGAATATGTCTATCAAGGCTTCTAAGACAGAGACTAGAAGGCGGCTAAGGGAAGACATGAACACACCTGTGGTCCTACAAATGTCAGGCGTAGCAAAGGGCTCAAGTCTCCATCAGTGGGGTTGCAGTTGGGGAATCGCTTAACATTAACTTTGGTTGATGGAGGAAAAACAAATACAGCTTCAGGGTTTCAAGGACGGTGCAGATATTAGGGTCAGAGAAACATTTTTGGCCTTCAAAGTTGTTTATTGTTCTTGGCCAGCAGAGACGAGGCAATTGCCTTTAAGAGTCAGAATGAGCCTGTGTTGTGCAAAAGAGGGATTTTTACGAGAAGGCTCTTGGTCATCATAAAAACGCTGCATCATTGTGTCAGCAAGGATTTCAAGTCTGTTGTCATCTCAAAACAGCTGAGACCTGGGAGGTCCCTCCAGAAGCGTGCCTGAAAACCAGCAACAGCTGCGTGCTGTGGGGCTGTGGGGGCAGGGACTGGACAGGCACGGGACAGCCCCCTGGGTGCGTAGATGCTGGATCCTTTCCCAACAAAGGTTTTGCCTTCAGCTCTCCTAATCTTAAAATAAATCTATTTCGGGCCAATAAATGTCCTTAGAACTTTCTGGAAGATATTCCCTGAACTATAAGAAAATTCAACGAATGCTCATGGGCTAAGCGCACAGGCACAAGTCTCGGCTCTAACTTACACGGTCTGACACATGGATACACCACGGGAAGAGAAAGGATCCCCCCTGGCAGGGCTGGGGAGGTAGACAGGGGCTGTGCGGATGGTGCAGCAGACACGATGCTGAAACAGCAGGCCTCTGCTGCCTTTCAGGTCTTGGGTGAAAGCGCATTCCCAACCTCCCGCTAGCTGCCTCTCCATCAGAGCGTCCTGTCTTATCCCTTCACATCTGACAATTCCTCTCTCTGCTCAGTGTCTGTTCCCCATACGGGAGGCCCTGGGCCGTGCCTGCTGTTTCTTTTTGCGTTTCCCGCTGCGTCTCATGCATCCTGGGTCTCTCACGTGACCCTCTTACAGTGGCGGTGCCCTGTGGCTTTCTTGTTCTTCTCTCCCCTTGTTGGAGGGTACTTGGAGAGTAGGAGGGGCCATTCTCTGTCCCAAGGTTCACCAGCATGAAGTGCGGTGGCACCCAGAAGAGGTGCTCTATGATGTTTTTGAGGGCAGAGCTTTAGAAGGTGGCAAGGTGAATGAAGAGATTCCAAGTGGCCACGGAAGCCATTCGCAAGGTAAGCAGTGGTTTCGTGGTAGCGGAGACTGCTGGCTCCAGGTTTCAGAGCAATTATGAGCTGGGAAAGGCCATCCCAGGGAATGACCAGAGAGTCGGCAGGACAGGCCCTAAGAGGTAAATTACTCATGTGTTTGATGAACCTCACACCCTGGCTTTGACATGATCTGTGATGAAAGCGATGGCTGAGAAGTCCCTCATTTCTGATTGGCAAATGATTTTTATTCCTCCACTTTTCAACACCTCGGTGTCTGCACCAGGGTGCTGGCTCATCCACCCCACTGAGCCAGCCTCCGACGGGGGCTGTAGCCTTTCTCAGTCTGCTGAGAGGTAAGGACCTTCCTCCTGAAAAGGCACAAAGGCTCAAAACTGTATGGTACTTTCCGGGGGTTCATGGAGGTTTTCCGAGGGGCTGGAGGGGTTCGCTACAGGTGGGAGACCACGCTCAGAGGAGCAGCACCGATCCAGAGATCCTAGCAGCCTGAGAAAGCTGATGTTGCCAGGAGCTGGGACTTGCCTAGGGCACAAGGGACCCGTTATGCCTGCACTAAGACAAAATGTATTCCATGATTCCTGGATAGGTATAGAACCAGACACTATGGCTATGAGTACTTACCACAAAGAAACAGTCACTGTAACTGGACTGTCAATACAAAATGTCTTGGGGGCTTAAGAGACACTGTTCTGAGCATTTAACACGTATTGATCCGTGTCTGTTCCCACATAGCAGGCCCTGGGTCGTGCCTGCTCCTGTTTCTTTCTGCTGTTCTGAGTATTTCACATGTATTATCTAATTTAATCCTCACAACAACTGTCATACTTATAGTAAGTATATTATCCCCATTATGCAGACGAGAAAGAAGAAGGTAGTTGAGATTCATATTCCAGCAGGCTGACTTCATATTCTAACCTTCTGTACAATAAGCCTCGGTGAGGACTTGGTAGTGATCGCAATGAGGATCTTGTTCAACCAAACACACACCACACACATACACACCCCTCCCACACACACCACACACACACACCACACACACACACAACCACACGCACCACACACACACCAACCACACACCACACACGCACCAACCACACATACCACACACACACACCACACACACACACACCACACACACATACTCATATTATAAACACGTGTATATATTTTATACATATATAAACTGACTTCATATAGATAACTGACTTGCCTTTACTGGGTACTCATATCTCCTCACTCCTCCAAACTTCGATGAAACAATTTGAAAGTTGTCAGATCCTGTGTACTGTAAACACACAGTCTGCCTCACCCCAAACTTTGTCATGGACCACAGTTAAGGACACCCCTGGGCCATGTTATGAGGAGCTGTGGAATTTCGAATTCCTCTTTGGGGCTTTACCTTTTAAAGAACCCAGAGGGCTGGAGCAGCAAGGACTTGAGGCCCCTCCCATACCTAGTGGGAGGTGGGTGGGGCCTCAGGCAAAGCGGGGACCAGGGGCTGGTTCCCAGGTGGGGGTCTCTGGCCTCACTGTGTAGGATCCAGGCCTGCTTCCCAGGAGTCCCGTGGGTGCCCCTGTGGGGATCTGGAGCTGGGGACGCAGAGTGGCAGTGTATTCTCTGGGTGCTGCGTGGCCGCGTTCTATGGATTTGTATCCTGGATACAGCTGCATTGCCAACATCAGCATCAAATCCAGGAAGTGGCTGAAATGAAAACTAGGACTCGGGGGCCTGAGGACCAAGCTGGCTTAGGGCAGAGCATCAGCGAGGTCTCACCTCTCATGTGCTCCCCAAGCCTGGCCTTCTTAGGTGTCCCTACCCGCTGAGGGGAGGCATTCAGTTCAGTTACTTGGGAAGATGCATCCTGGTACCGAGTAGCACAGAGGAGAGTGGGAGAAAAGAAGACACCAACACTACGCTTGGTTTTCATGAAAGCCTGGGACCTCACTGCCTCTCCCCTGCCTTCCATGGGCCAAATGCTAGGGCCAGAGCACATGCGGTGGGGAGGCAGAGAAGCGTGCGGACCAACGCTCAGGGCCGACGGCAGAACTGAGAGTCTGGGCAGGTGGGTAAGAGGTAACGAGAAGGGGAGTGTAAGAGCAGTAAAAGCCACAGGAGGATGGCGGCAGAGCCCTCGAAGGAGCAGGAGGCTTCTCAGAGGCCCCTGGACTGTAGCAGAGCAGGTGGTTGGGGATCCTTGATCACATGAGAGGAGGTGGCATGGGGTCAGAAGGTCTTCGGCAAGGGGTCAGGTGCGGAAGACCGAGGAGGACCCCTGTCTGACCAGAAGACGGTAGTGTGGCATCTTTAAAAGGCTGACAGAAAAAGTACCCAGAATTCTACATCCAAGAAAATTATCCGCCAAAAAATTAGAGTGTTAATAAAGATATTTTCATATACACGAAAGTCTTGTCTGAAAAAGAGAATTTGTTACCATCAGACTTAGACTTTAAGAAATGCTACACATAATTCTTCAGGCTAAAGAGAGATGATTCTAGATGGAAATTTGGCTCTAGGGAAAGAAAGGAAGAGCAACAGAAATGGTCGACATATTTTTTCCCTTAATTTCCAAAAAGACTGTTGATTGTTTAATTATTTAAAGCAAAAGTAATAACACTATGTTATGGGGTTCATTACATACATGGTAGTCCTCCCTTATCAGCAATTCTTTTTTCACAGTTTCAGTTACTGGTCTAAAAATATAAAGATATTGAGAGAGAGACAGAGAGAGAGAGACGGGGTGGGGGGAGAGAGAGAGAGATACCACATTTATGTAACTTCTATTACAGTATATTGTCATAATTATACTGTTGTGATTATTGTTGTTAATCTTTACTGTGTGTTGTTAATCTCTTACTGGGTTACAATTAAACTTTATCCTAGGTGTATATATATGGGAAAAAGCACAGTATATGTAGGGCTCAAAATTATCACAGTTTGAGGCATCCACTGGGGTCTTGAAATCTACCAGCTGTGGATAACGGGGACTCTATATAGAAGAAACATGGATGACAGCAAGAGTGCAGAGGATGGTGGGAGCAGTAATATCACTGTATCGTGCTAAGGGTTTTGCATTTAATTCAAAGTGGCATAATATTAATTACAAGTGGATTGTGATAAGGTAAGAACACATATTCTAATCCCAAGAGTAACCACTAAAACACAATACCAAGAAGAATAATCAAAAGCCCAAGAGAGAGCATGAAGATTCAAAAGAAGGCAGGAAAGCATGAACAAAATAAATAGATGGTATAAATACAGGATAAATAGCAAAACAGTAGGTTTAAACCCAATCATATAATTAATTATGATAAATGTAAATGAATCAAATATTCGTATTAAAAGGCAGAGATGATCAGGTTGGATAATATGCTGTCAGCAACAGATTCTTTTTTTTTTTTTTAAGACAGAGTCTCTGTCTGTCGCCCAGGCTGGAGTGAAGTGGTGCGATCTAGGCTCATTGCAATCTCCACCTCCTGGGTTCAAGTGATTCCCCTGCTTCAGCCTCCCGAGTAGCTAGGAGTACAGGCACGCACCACCACGCTGGGCTAATTTTTTTGTATTTTAGTAGAGACAGAGTTTCATCATGTTGGCCAGAATGGTCTCGAACTCCTGACATCATGATCCACCCTACTTGGCCTCCCAAAGTGCTGGGATTACAGGTGTGAGCCACTGAGCCCAGCTGAGATTCATTTTTAATACAGATAATAAGCTGCTACTAAAAGGATAGGGAAAAAAAAAAACCCAGGTAGAATGAAAAGAGCTGGTGTGGCTATTTTAATATCAGATAAAATCGACTTCAAGAAAGGAGTATTACCAATGATAAAGAGAAACATTTTATAAAATAACAAAAGGGTCACTTCATTACACAGGCATGACACAAATGTGTATATGTAACCAATAATGGCTTCAAAATGTATAAAACAAAACCTGTCAGAACTGGGGAGAGTACTCACCGTTAGATATTTTTACCATCTCTCTCTTACTAGTTCATAGAATGAGTAAGAAAAAAAATCAGTGAGAATATGGAAGATTTAAACATGTTGTTTACCACTTTGAGCTAATTAAAGTTTATAAAATACTGTAGCCATACCACAGTAAACACATTTTTTTGTGTGTGCTTCAGACTTTCACCAAGGATGATCACACATTGGCCCACAAAACAAGTCTTAATGAATTTCAAAATACAGAAATCTTAGAATATATTCTCTGACCAAAATAATTAAACATTAATAACAATATGGCAAGTAGGAAATTCCAAAGTACTTGAAAATAAAAAAACCACACTTCTAAATAACCAATCAATTAAAGAAGAAATCACAAGATATATTAGAAAATCTTTCAAACGAAATGATAAAAACACAACATAGCAAAATTGGTTGTATTTGTCATATAAAGCAGTGCTTAGAAAGCTATGGCTTTAAATACTAATGTAGAAAATGATCCAGCAATCACACTATTGGCTGTCTACCCAGAAGAAAAAAAGTCATCATACAAAAAAGATACTTGCACACACGCTTGTAACAGCACAATTCATTATCGCAAAAATATGGATCCAGCCCAAATGCACATCAATCAGCAATTGGATAAAAAATGTGGTGTGTGTGTATATATGTATATATACACACATATATATATGTATATATATGTGTATATACATATACATATATATGTGTGTATATATATGTGTATATCTATGTGTGTGTGTATATATATGTGTATATCTATGTGTGTGTGTATATATACATAAATATGTATATATGTGTGTGTATATATATGTGGGGTGTGTGTGTATATATATACATATATGTGTGTATATATATGTGGTGTGTGTGTATATATATACACATATATATATACATATATATACACACACCCCCCACATATATACACACACACATATATACATATATATGTATACACACACACACACACACACATATATATATACACACACACATATATACATATATATGTATATACACACACACACACACACACACACACACATATATATATATACACACACACACATATATATATAGGCTATAAAGTAACTAGTTCAGCCACTGTGGAAAATTGTATGGCGATTTCTCAAAAAACTAGAAATAGAACTATCAAACTGAAAATAGAACTATCATACAATCCAGTAATCCCACTAGTGGGTATTTATACAAAGGAAATCAGGTATTAAAGGGATACCTGCATTCCCATATCTACTACAGCACTATTCACAATAGCAAAGATAAGAAATCAACCTAAGTGTCCATCAATGGACAAACGGATAAAGAAAGGTACATACACACAATGAATACAATTAGGCCAAACAAAAGAATGAAATAATGTCATTTGCAGCAGCATGGATGAAACTGGAAGTCATTACACTAAATGAAATAAGCCAGGCAAAGAAAGACAAATACCACCTGCTCCTACTCATATGTGGGAGCTAAAAAACTTCTGTCTCATGGAGATAGAAAATAGAGTGACAGATACCAGAAGCTGGGGGGTGTGTGAGAGTGGGAGGGAGAGATGAAGAGAGGTTGGTGAATGAGTACAAACAGAGTTAGAAGAAATAAGTTTTAATGATCAATAGCAGACGAGGGTGACTATAGCTAGCAAGAACATATTGTATATTTCACAGTAGTTAGAAGTGAGGACTTGAAATGATACCACACATAGAAAGGATAATACTCAAGGTGATGGATACCTCAAATACCCTGACTTGATCATTCCACATTCTATGCATGTAAAAAATACTCACACATACCCCATAAATATGTAAAATATTACGTATCAATAAAAGAAACGTGAGCTGAGAAATGCAGCTCCAGAGGCTAGAAAAGATAAGAAAATGCATTTCCTTCTAGAGCCTCCAGAGGCAGCCTGATCCTGCTGACACCTTGATTTTGGACCAGGGAAACGGATTTTGGACTTCTGGCTTCCAGAACTATAAGGGAATAAATGTGTGTTGCTTTAAGATGCCACATTCATGGTACCTTACAGCAGCCACAGGAAACTGATACAAAAGGTTCACACAAGCTGATTTCAAGTCTTACTCTAAAGCTACAATAATTGTAGAGTTTGGCACTGGTGTATGGATAGGTACATAGATTAGTGGAACAAAATAGAGTCCTGAAATATACCCACCCAACTGATTTTTGATAAGGAAATCAAGGGAATTCAATGGGGAAAGGAAAATCTTTTCAACAAATGGTTCTGGAACAACCAGATAAATATATGGGAAAAAAATGGAGCTTGACCCCCTACTTTACCCCATATACAAAAATTAGTTTTACATAGATTATAGGCCTGGAAGTAAAAGCTAAACTACAAATCTTCTAGAAGAAAAATATACAAAGATCGTCAAGATCGTGGTATAATCAAAGATCTCTTAAAGATGACACAAAAAGCAGTAATCACAAAATAAAAAATTTAGACTTCATTAATATAAAAAAAAAAGCAAGTCACAGACTGGGAGAAAATGTTTGCAAGTCATATATTGGAGAAAGAACTTGAATCCAGAAGATATAAAGAAGTACATATCAGTACCAAGAAGGAAAACATTGTAATCATAAAATAGACATAAAACTTGAATAGACACTTTACAAAAGAGGATAGACCAAGGGCCCATTAAGCTCATGAAAGGTATTCGACCTCATTAGTCATGAAGAAAATGTACAGTAAAGCCACGGTCAAGGACATGTTCACATCCACTAGAATAGCTAAAGTCAGAAAGACCTACAGACAACAAATATGGGGGAGGAAATGGAATGTACAGTCTCTTGGAAGAACACACAATCTCCTGGGGGACAGCCTGGTGATTTCTTATAAAATTAAACTTATAGGCCGGGCGCGGTGGCTCAAGCCTGTAATCCCAGCACTTTGGGAGGCCGAGGCGGGTGGATCACAAGGTCAAGAGATCGAGACCATCCTGGTCAACATGGTGAAACCCCGTCTCTACTAAAACTACAAAAAATTAGCTGGGCATGGTGGCGCGTGCCTGTAATCCCAGCTACTCAGGAGGCTGAGGCAGGAGAATTGCCTGAACCCGGGAGGCGGAGGTTGCGGTGAGCCGAGATTGCGCCATTGCACTCCAGCCTGGGTAACAAGAGCGAAACTCCGTCTCAAAAAAAAAATAAAATAAAATAAAATTAAATTAAATTAAATTAAACTTATACTCTATGACCCAGCAATTCCACTCCTAGTTTTTACCCAAGAGAAAAGAAAACACATGTCTACAAAAAGACTTAAGACTATTTACAGCAGTGTTCCTCCTAATAGCCAGAGCTGGAAACCAGCCTAATGTCTATCAGTAGGTGAGTGGATAAACAAATTGCAGTAAAGCCATACAGTGGAATACTACCCAGCAACAAAAAGAGCCAACTTCTGATACACACAACCACACAGATGGATCTCAGATGCATGATGTTTAGTGGGAGAAGCCAATTAGAGACCACACCGTGTGACCCTGTGTAGTTGAGCAGTTCAAGAGCAGGGAACACCAGGTTCTGGTGCTAGAGAGTGCTGGTGGTGATATGGATGGGAAATGACCAGAAGGGAGTGTGCGAGGACTTCCGGGATGACAGGAACATTCTGTAACTTGATGCAGGTGCTGCTTGCACAGTTGTACGCATTTGTCAAAAGTCACTGTTTTGAACACTAGCGATCTGTGCATTTCACTGTAAGTAAACTTCACCTATGACAGAATATTACTCAGCTGTCAACAGGAATGAATTAACAGCATTTGCAGTGACCTGGATGAGATCGGAGACTGTTATTCTAAGTGAAGTAACTCGGGAATGGAAAACCGAACATCGTATGTTCTCACTGATTTGTGGGAGCTGAGCTATGAGGGTGCAAAGGAATAAGAATGACACAATGGACTTTGGGGACTTGGGGGAAAGATTCTGAAGGGGGTGAGGGATAAAAGACACAAATAGGGTGCAGTGTATCCTGTTTGGGTGATGGGTGCACCAAAATCTCATTGATCCCCACTAAAGAACTTACTCATGTAACCAAATACCACCTGTACCCCAATAACTTATGGAAAAATATTTAAAACTGTAAAAAAAAACAAAAAACAACCCAGAAGCAGATGTGGGTGGCACAAGGAGGAAAGGGCCAGTCAACAGAATTGTTTCACTGGGAGACAGCAGGGCTATGTCATGGCAGGTGGGGGTGACGACTGGATGTCAGGGGTACAGAGAGGAATTTTGAGCCTAGAGTGCCACGACCCGAGCACAGTTCCATGGGGGAGGTGATCGGTGTGACCAGACAGCAGAGGAGAGAAAGCAGGAGTCTCAGACATGCTGAGTTGGCCACCATGCCAGACTTCTAGGCGGGAGCAATTTGGAAGCCCAGGCCTGAGCCTCTGGAGGGTGGGCCCTGCTGAAAATCTGGGGATTGTTCCCTTGAGGCATGGAGGACCAAGGAAGCTGAATTGATGGCTTGAGGGAAGTGCAGGGGAGGGGCCTGCTGAGGACACTGGAGGCTGGAAGAGAGGGTGGCAGGGTCCCATCATGGAGAAGGCCCTCCAGAGGTGAGGGTCAGTACTTGGGGCAGGGTCAGCAGAGGACAGGAGGGGTACCTGGGGGCACCTAGCAGGCTGCCTGGCAACCAGCAAAAAGTGATGAGGGGTAGCAGGTGCTGGGGGGCAAGGAAAGGAGGAAGGAAAAGGAGGAGGGAGGCTCGTTTGTTTTGTTTGGGGTTTAGGACTGGGGAGACCTGGGTGTGTTACAGATCCGGGAGAAGTCCACAGAAAGGGGCAAGGATTAGCTATTATACAGAAAGCCTCCATTTGACCCTTGGACCATCCACTCTGGAGCAGCTGATCATGTTGCTCTCATGATTTAATCATGTTGGACTGCATTTTGAAGCTGGGCTGTGTAATTAGCATGCACGTTCTAGTTCACTCACTCTTAATGCCATCCTTACATATTTTCCTGCACTTTTCCAATAAGTGTATTTCTTTTAACTCCCTGAAGAGAAGCCCGTGGCACAGGAGAGAGTGGCCAGCTGTGCTCACCGTCCCGCTGACCCCGGCCAGGCAGGCAGATCATCAGGTGCTGGCCTGTCCCTGGGTTTGCGGGTGCAGCGGTGGCAGCACAGATCCCTGGAAATCTTGTTCAGGCCGCCAGTGGCTCCAGACCTCAACTCCCTTTTTGGGGAGCAGCCTGCACAGCCTGGCCTGGTAAATCTGTGTCCTCACCTGTCATTGGCGACGGGCAGGGCGATCTCAAACTTGGCCAGGAACTGGAAGTACTGCTCCTCTGTCTGCTGTGTGAAGCCAGTCCCCACCAGCAGCATCCTGAGGTCTTCCGCTCTGATCACCCCGTTCTTGGCCACTGACCGGGAGCCCTTAATGTTAAAGATCCTCTGCAGACATTCAGACAGCCAGATAGGGTCAAGGAAGTAGAGGTTCCTCAGGCCGTGGCTGGTGTCCGGGAAGTGTAGCAGAGTTCCGGTTTCTATGAGGAAGCTGATAGCTGCCCCAGGCAAGAAGAGGAAGCAGTAGTCAGACAAAGGGGCAAAAGGGACTCTGGGGTGGTCTTCTTGGAAAAAGGGCCAGGTCACAAATTCTTCCTAGGAAGAAACCAACATGCCCGACATGCTGGACCCTTCAGGCAGGTTGGCAGCCTGGTCACGGGTTCCCTGGTGGCCCATGGTAACTCTTGCCAAAGTCCTGGGCTGAGGGCCACTTGGGTAACCGCAGTTGATCCTCATTATTTGTGGATTTTGCCTTTGCAAATTTGCCTTCTTGCTAAAATTTATCTGTGACCCCAAAATCAATGTTATTACAGACATGTGCTGAGCAGTGAAAAATTTGCAGTGACCAATGTGCACATGCACAGCAGAGGCTGAACAGGGCAACAGTCTCAGCTCTCATGCTGAAAACAAGTGGCCGCTTAGTGGCCTATGTCAGTGCCATGATTTTTACATTTTCGTGGTTTTTGTTCATGTGTTTATTGTTTAAAGTGGAGCCAAGCGAAGTGCTGCAGCGATGTGTAGTTCCCTAAGTGTGAGAAGGCTGCGATGTGCCTTATGGAAAAAACCCGTGTGTTAGATAAGTAAGCTTTGTTCAGGAATGAGTGATAGTGCTGTCGACCGTGAATTCAATGCCAACAAATCAACAACATATATTAATTATGGTGTCTTTAAGCAGCAACACACATAAAACAAGGTTCTGTATGGATGGGCTGATGAGAATGCTGTGACCGGAAGCTCGCAGGAACCGAAACCAGCATCTCTCCTAGGAGCACTGGTTCAGTGTTTGCCATTTCAGTGATCATGGTGACTTCACAGAACATAGCTCCCGTGGATAATGAGAATCGAGAATCCACTGTTAACTGTTTGACCTCTGTCTCCCTGACTAGACCGTCAGCCCTGGAGGTCAGGGGCCAGTCCATTAGCTTGTATGTCTGCCCCTGTGGCCAACACAGTGCTGGTGTAGAGTAGCTGTTTGTATTCTCTCCCTTCAAGGAAAGAAGGGTGGGGGGGAAGGAGGAAGGGGAGGAGGATGGGAGGCAGAAATGTAGGCTGAGTGTTGGGATCTCACTCATTGCTGAGGGCCAAGCTACAGTTAGCAAGTGCAGACGGTTCCGTGTCTCATGGGCACCCTGCCACCCACCCCAGCCCCACCCACCCGACTGCAAGTCCTCGTAGTCCTTGATGTCGTTGTCGGGCGTCTGCTCCACCAGCTGCTCCAGCTGCCTGTCCGTCAGGTACTGCACATCGTCGTCCAGGCTGCGGCGCTGCTGCTCCGCCAGCACGGCCTCCTGCAGGCTCAGGTAGCTCCTGGGGATCTGCGGGACAGATAGGCAAGGCAGGGTCCCTCAGGTCCTAAGGCGTGCCCACCAGCTTGGGCAGATCCTGCCCGGTCCCTGCCACCTGAAGGGGTGGGACATTTTTACCCACTATCTTCCATCCTGACCCTCCCTCACCAGGAGCCACTGAGACTTGCAACACAGACATGACTTTCACAGGAGAGAGGGGACAGTGCAGATCCCCAGCAATGGGAAGCATGCCCTCTGGTTTAACATGGATGAGCAAGGTACCCACCAGCCTTCCTGCCAGTCGCTGGCAGCCGATAGTGCTGCCCACGTCCTTCATGCTGCACGTGACGTGGAAGATGAGCTGCCGCAGCCCTTCCTGACCTTCCAGGCTCTTGCAGGAAATCTCACTGTGTGCAAAAAAGACTCAAGTTTACTCACCATGCCCCACTCCGAGGAAGCGCGGCAGCTTCTCTGTGTTCCCAGGATGTTTGTCCTGAATGCTGGCAAGACTGGAGAGCTCATGAAAGACAACACAAGAAGTTGATTGAGGCCTTGTTTGGTACAAACCACTGTGCTGGTGCCCCACACTGTGTCACTTTAGTCCGTCTTCCCGGACTACACAAGGCACTTCGCAGCACAGAGAAGTGAGGTACAGAGGTACACTGAGACCCCAAGGGCACAGGCTGGGCAGGCATGGACTCACACAGGCTGGACTTGGGTTCTGATCCAGAGCTAGTACCCCTCTTATCACAGACCCCATGGGGCTTTCTCAAGGGCACAGCAGGAATTCTTGAAAGCCTCATCCTGTATTATTCCGAAGCAGGCCACTGTGTCCCCAGGCTGACCCGTGCACCAATACCCATGGCGCTCCACCCGGGGCGAGGGAATCTGAGAGCCACCACTGCAGCTGCTGCAATGTGCAGTATATTTCACTCCCATGAGAGCACCCGTAATTTGCTGAACCTTAGCTTCTTCATCTACAAAGTGACACAACAATCTCCATAACCCACAGGGATATCGTGAAAGTCCAGTGACAGGTGGTGAATCCAGGGTAGTTGGACTTACCTGCCTGGGCCCATCCTGATGCCTACCCAAAAGCCCCTCCTAACTCTTGGCCCTCTGTGACTCAAAGGCTGCCATCAGGACCACTGAGACCTGATGCAAGGCTGGGCCCTCCCTCCCAGCCTTGCATCAGATCCAAGTGGTGGAGAAGGACACACCATCCCCGGGGTCTGTCCTTGATCAGTGATCAACAAATGAGATGGACAGCCACTGGATGGGTGGTGGCCACATTCAGTCTCCTAGTTCCATGGGCACCATGCATTTTCAGCACTGGCCCTGGGGATGGGGAGGAGGCAGAAAGGAAGCACAGAGGGGGCATCTCCAGGCCTCACCCAGCCAGCCGTCCCGTGGATTTTCACCCTCTCCAAGGCTGGGTCAGCTCTGCAGGCTGCCACCCTTGGCCAGGGAAGGGGCTCAGCCCTACCCAGCCTCAGGAGCTCTCTGTACACAGATCCCAGGATAGATCAGCAACCGGCAGCCACAGGAAGTCAGGAGCAGCTAGAGGCTGGGCACTCACTGTAAGTGTTTGAAGGTGATGTCCGGGAAGCCTGTGGCCCTGGAGCCGGAGGGGGAGCGGCAGAGCGCCAGCACATAGGCACGCAGTGTTGCAATCCTTTCCACACGAAACTTGGCTTCAATTAAGTCCAGGTGTGTCCCGACCACCAGCACCACGGCATTTGGGGCCTTGGCCTGTAACAGAGAACGCCAAGGCTGAGTACCGTCTCTGTTCAGTGAACAACGGACAGGGCAGAGCTCACTGCAGGTGTGCTGACCCTGGATGCTGCGGGCCCTGCTCAGCCACTGATCTGCAACCTTGAGATGGTTTGATGTTTGTCCCCTCCAAATCCCATGTTGAAATGTGATCCACAGTGTTGGAGCAGAGGCCTGATGGGAGGCTGGGTCATGGGCGCAGATGCCTCATGAATGGCTTTGTGCCCTCCTGCAGTCATGAGCGAGTTCACCTGACTGTGAAAAGGAGCCTGGCTCCTCCTCCTCTTTCTCCTGCTCCCTCTCTCACCATGTGACATGCCAGCTCTCTTTCTCTTCTGCCATGACTAGAAGCTTCCTGAGGCCTCCCCAAAAGCCAAGCAGGCGCTGAAGCCATGCTTGTACAGTCTGCAGAACCATGAGCCAAATAAATAAACCTCTTTTCTTCATATATTACTCAGTCTCAGGCAATCTTTCATAGTAATGCAAAACAGACTGCTAAGGATTGTCAGCCCAGGCAGCGCCCCTGCTCTTCATTCTCTGTGAACCCCGAGGGACTGTTGCATTGAGGGGTGTCTATGCTGCTCTGTGACCTCCTCCACAAGGCGAGCTGAGTGGGACTTGTGGGGAGGGATTTCTGACCCTTCAGACATGACAGCAGCCATCTGAGGCAGGGAGACAAGGACACCTTTACCCTAGGAAGGGGACCCTGCTGCCCTTTTGGATCCAAGGGTGGGGGTTCCTAAATTTAAGGGACGCAGGGAAATCACAAGAGCACCACTTGCCCTCAGCAGAGGAAGGTTTCAAGTGCCTCACTGTGCAAAGCAAGCAGGCAAGCAGGACCACGATTCTGGGCCCTCCGTGGAACAGAATCCCTTTTTTCTCAGTACAGGGGATGCTTGAGAGAAGCTCTGGGAACCGAAACGGCATGGCTGGCGCCAGGTGTCCTCACCTCGATGTTGAGCAGCCAGAACTGGAGGCTAGCCACGGCCTCCTCCCCCAGCGCCAGGTTCCAGACCACCACGTACAGGGCCTTGTCCGTGAAGAAGCACTGGTTGACAGTGGCCATGCTGGCCTGTCCCCCGATGTCCCAGACGTTGAACTCCACAGACTCAACCTACTTGAGCAACAAGGCAGTGACAGGGAGGCATTTTAGAGATAAAGCCTTCAGTAAATCAAACAGACACCACTGATAACTTTGGAGGCTGTACTTGAGGGGCTGAAAGAACCGTGGGAAAATTCTGGACACCCTGTTGTTTCTCTTAGGAAGCAGGATCCGGGCGAGGGACAGGGGTCCCGTGGCATGGGGGTGGGCTTCTGGGGCTTCTGTCTACTCCTAGCAGAGCAGGGACCAGGCCCGGGACAGATATCAGAGGGCACAGGCCTCCGTCTGGGCGGTAGGTGACACCCTGTGGGAGGAAGCTGCACTCTGATGTCAAGGCTTGCGCTGGGGTTCAGCCGCCCTCTGTGCCAGAGAAAGAGGAGGAGATGGGGTCAGAGGGCAGCACCCACCAAGGATGCTGGGAAACTCCCTTCCACTGTGTGGGAATGAAACAAAAGAGCTGTCAGGGTGCCGGGAACGGCTGTGTAAACGGTGGTTTCTCTATCATTGCATGAGGTAAGAGTCTGGTCCTGGAAGCTAGGGCTGCAGTTTTCCACAGAACGGAGTCATCTCTGTGAGGCAGTGTCGGCCTCCAAGACACAGCATGCTGACCTGGTTTTGTATAAAGATGAAAACAGCTGTTCTCAACTGGCTAAGGCCAGCCACGCAGAGAGCTGCGGACTCGGCCTGCACAGGACTGTCCTTCCACTAAAGGGTGGGGCTTTAGTCAACGCAGAAAGGAAGTGGGGGCTGAAGGCCAGGAAAAATAGAAGCACGAATTCACCCTTCAGGCCTCAGCTAGAGGAAGCTAAGGGAAGAAATGAGATTGCATCATTGTTAAGAAAAAAGCAGAGCAGGAGACAATGCAGAGGATTCTGGGTCCTGGAGAGAACCTTTAGACTCAGCTGGATTTGCTCCTGGAATGTTCTAGAATGGGCCTGGCATTGATCGTTGTGTTTGACTGTTCTAGCCCCAGTAGGCAGTGCTTCATCCTTTAGAGGACCAGCTTTCGAGCCTGCGCTAGAATAGATGCACAGCTTTAATGCCTAATTTCTCAAACAAGGCTTGGAAAGCGGCTGTGTGTGAAAGGTGCTACAATGTCTGGCTGGCACTGTGTGTGGGACTTTGGGGAAAATCAGGGAACATCTGGACCTCAAGGCTCCTCACTTTTCCATAATGAAGCAGTCTCCTTGCCCCTTGGATCCCAAGGAACCACAGGGTGGCAGAAACGCAAATACAGCTGATGAGGAAGGCCTTATCTATGTGTGTTCGCTCCCCAAGCTCAGAGAAAGAGCTAACTGCCCTGCTCTATTCCAGGGATAGAGATCCCACCTATAGTTCATGGGCTCCATTCTGTGTTTCATGAACAGGAAAATGTTCATTTCCATTTCATTTCAGCCTGGCACTGAATGGAAAGCAGGATGACTACTAGGTTCAGTGATGATTTTTTTTTTTTTTTTTTTTTTTTTTGAGACGGAGTCTTGCTCTGACACCAGGCTGGAGTGCAGTGGCGCGATCTTGGCAACCGGCACCTCCTGGGTTCAAACAGTCATGTATTTATTTTAAGTAGGGCTTAGAAACACGACTTTTCAGAACCTGGGGTGAAAGCAGGTATCAGGGAGGACAGGGCATTAAGTCCCGGAGTGCTTTTGGCTTCCTCATTAGGAGGCAGATGCTGACATGTTTCACTGCCTGCAACAGTGGTTACTCTCAGCCCTGGGGGTGCCTTACCCCGGACCACTTGAACTTGAATGCCTGGGGTCAAAGAGCAGTGAGGTGAGGCCTGGGCAGTGCTATCTTTAAAAGCTCCTCAAGGAAATCTAACAGACAGCCAGGGTTAAGAACCACTGGCCCAGAGCTTTGAGTTAACGATCACAAAAACATACAGGGCGGGAGGATCGTTTAAGCTGCGGAGGTTGAGGATACACCCAGTCTGAGTGACACAGTGAGACACTGTCTCAAAGAAAAGAAAAGAAAACTACAAGGTCACATCAAGAGATGATTCGCTGCTCTTGGCAGAAGCCGGTATAGAACAGTACACAGTGGCTCCTGCAAAGGTCCTGGGCTTTGCATACCAGGCTGAGAAAATCTGGGCTCTCTGGGGAGAAGAGAGAGGAGTCCAAGGGATGTCCCTCCCGCCCACATTGACTCTGTGCACAGGGACTCTTGACCTTGGCTCTCGAGCCAGCTGGCCTCTGGAGCTCCCACTTGGTGGTCCTGATGGTGGCCTCGCCGTGCACCACCTGGGGGGCCCTCCCCGTCTGTAAGATCTCCAGGAGGGTGGACTTGCCCTGGCGCGGGGGACCCACGATGATCATCTTCATTAGCTTGCACCTCTCTGCTTTCCGCAACTGAGCTCGTAAGTAAGACAGCATTGCTTTGGGGCCTGTGCAAAATCATTAAGGGGAAGGGCAGGTACATTGGAACATGCTCACATCTCTTACAACACAAAATCCTGTAGTGAAGGAACTCTTTGTGTTCTGATGGGGACAGTTAAGGAACATTGGAGCAGGTGGAGGGAAGGCGTGACACTAATCACCCCAAAAGTGAAGTCTCAAAGGCAAGAACCTATAGACAAAGTCCTTGCTGCCTAGGAGGTCACAGTTTTATCACCTGGCCATTTTCAATATAGTGACCCTCAGTAATGACTGCTTTAGGGACAACTTTACAGCATGTTGCCAAACCTGGAACCTGGAGCTGTGCTCCATGGGTCACCAACTGTTTCTACCCCCAGAACTTAACTAGTGGACTTGAGTTGTCTTTCCAAGGTGATGGCAGGGAACAGAGCTGTGGATGCCCTACCTTCTTTTCGGATTTCTGCAGGGACATTGCTGATGGTCAGGTCTTCAGTGTCCAGCTGCCAGAGGTTGCCCAGCTGCCCCAGCTCAGGAGGGAGCTCCCGGAGGCCAGGGTTGCTGCAGACACATGCCCATCATGAGAGAATACAGATGTGTCCCGACCATGCACGTACACACACACACACACACACACACACACACACACACACACACGACTCCTGTCAGCCTCTGCACCCTGCAGAGGCCACTGACAGCCTGCACCCCAGAACCCACACCTCGGGACCTGATTTCAACACTAATTCCAAAGCCTTGCTCCCTGAAGGGTCAGTGGTAGAAAGGGCAGCTCTGTCTTCTGCAAATCCCCATGGCTGAGAATCGAGTCCCCTCCTCCAACTTTCCTGTCTCTGCTACTAAGTACATCACCATGAAGATGATCACTACCTCTTCTTGAAGACGCAATGTCACTTGAATATTGATATAACATTTTACATTTTCATCAAGGTTTGCACACGGCCTAGAGCCCCTGGCAGCATCTGGCATGCAGTGAAAGCTGGGTAATGAAAGGATGGCTGGCTGAGCGTTCTCATCACAGCCCGAGTCATGCAGCAAAAGTGCGTCTCATCCCACCAACACCCCCTCCTCCTCTCTCCCTCCTTGATCAAGCCCTGTTCTGAAAATCCCACTACTGCTTCTTGAAGAGTCAATGGCTTCTTTCTGCCTGGCTTTCTGTGTCCCAGGTGGTTTAGGGATGGACGTTCTGCCTCGCTGGGTCAGCAGCCAGCATGGCCCCTCCAGATAAGTACTTACTTTCCCAAGTAGAGCTCTGATAAGCTCTTCAGCAGGCAAACCGAGGGAGGGACTGTGTCAAGGTGGTTGTCGTTCAGGCAAAGGACTTCCAAAGAGTCACTTAGGAAGGCCGGAAATTCCAGCACACATGCTGCAAAGACACGGCAAAGCAGACTACATTTAAAAAGAATCCTGGACCATCACAGCGTGGTGGCCAGGTGGGCATATAAACTCATGCAACCTCCAGAGGGCATTTTGGCAAACCTAGCAGAACCAAATGCTCACCTCATTGACCTAGCAATTCTGATTCTACAGACATCCTTGCATGCATGTGTGGCAAAGATGTGAGAAGGAGGGCACTCAGTGGCAGAGATAGAGGACAACCTATGACAACCTATGTGTCCAACCACAGGGGGTTGGTTCAATGAGCAATAGAATAATTGCAACTATTACAAAGCACGGGGCAGGTCTACACACACGGGGGATGAAGTGATACTCAAGAGCTGCCCATCAATTGAAAAGGCAAAGTGTGGCCAGGCTGGTGGCTCACACCTGTAATCCCAACACGCTGGGAGGCCGAGGCGGGTGGATCACGAAGTCAGGAGTTCAAGACCAGCCTGGCCAAGATGGTGAAACCCTGTCTCCGCTGAAGATACAAAAAGTAGCCGGTGTGGTAGCGGGCACCTATAATCCCAGCTACTCGTGAGGCTGAGTCAGGAAAATTGCTTGAATCTGGGAGGTGGAGGCTGTAGTGAGTCAAGATTGCACCACTGCACTCCAGCCTGAATGATAGAGCAAGACTCTGTCTCAAAAAAAAAAAGTTCAGAACCAGATATCTAGAAGACTTAGTGTGCCAGAAAATGTCTGCACAGTCATGCACACACACGCACACTGTGTATGTTATATGCACATGCCACACCTGCACATGTGTATGCATATAGGTTACATACAGTTGTTAGACATGAACACAATGGTTACCAGAGATGTCTCTGGGGAAGGGAATTACTAGAAGACTGAATATTTATCCCGTGTCCTTTGTTAGTGTTTAAAACTGTGTTTTAAAATATACATGCAACGCTTTTTCCATGAAAAAGGCTTGTTAATGAAAATATACTAAGGTTGGCTGTTTTCATGCTTCATGTGTTGACATTCTTTGAAAAACCAGCCAACTGTTTGGTATTTAAGTGACTTTATTAATTAGGCTTACTATACGATTTCCATGAAAATCATGTCAAATGGGCTGTTTCCCCAGGCACCAGAGCATTTGAGTTGAGAAAGAGTTGGAAACGCACACTGATGGGAATCAGAGGTTTAGATTTCAGCAGAACCTGTGAAGTGCCTCTGTCCTCTCTACTAAGGGCCAGGCAGCGGCAGGACAGCACGCCTGGGAGCTCAGAGAATTCAAGATAAAACGACTGCCTCCAAGCCCTCTCACAGGTTCCCTGCCAGACATGGAAAACAGAGAAGCAGGGTTCTTTTGTTGGGCTGAAACCAGGCTCGGTTGCTCTGGATCACAGCTACCCCGCCTTGGCGCTGGCTGTCTTCCACACAAGCAGCTGCGGTAACAATGGTAACGGGTAACCTGGCCTCCAAGAATGTTCAGGGAGAGGCGATAACGGAACACCAAAACCAACGCCTGGAAAGTCTGCCCGGCTGGCTGCTCCGTGAATGGGGCTCACTGCGGGGGCCCCTGCGGAAATCAAGGTGCACCAGCCTTCCAAAGATGGCTTTGTACAAGGCCTTGTTCAGTAAGGAAATGTTCAAAAAGGTGCCTTTTTTTCTTCAATGAAGAGGGATGATCAATGTTAGGCCTGCCTTAATTCACATTTTCATAAAAGAACATCAATAATGAAAGAGGCTTACTTGCTTTGCAGAGAACACATTCTAAACACCTGGCCTCTGTGCTTTCCAATTTTAAAGTTTCGCCACAGTGTTTATGAAGCCTCTTTAAGTAACAGACGGGTGGAATAAGGAGCTCTGATTGCTAACGGAGGCAACACCTATAAGCTGCCTCCCAGTGTCAAGCAGGATGGGCACTGGGCTGGGGCGAACACAGCTCCAGGTATTTATGAACTGTAATTATTTATTCATAAGTTATTTATGACTATGCCGGTCTGATTTTTACCGTAAAAAAGGCAATCCAAATTATTTTTGGATGAGGCCACCGCACAAATATGACTCCTTGAATGTACATAAATCTACTTGGAATTTTACTATCCTTCTGCAAACAAGCTGTCTTTTATAGATAATTCCTTACCCAAGGGTCCACGGCCCTGAGAGAATAACCCTACTGAGGAAAAGGGTTTGCAAAGAGCCTCCTTTACACTCAGGTGTGGGCCTTGACTTTCTAGATGAAGTTTAAAGAATCAAGAGGCCTTTGTCATCCACCAAAGCCAAGATCCACCTCTGCCAGAGAAGCTCCGTGGAGGCGCGCCCCCCTCACATGGCTCCCCAGACAAGACTCCTGCGGGCCGCCAACTGTCATTTTCTAGAACATTGGTTCCTACGGTGCTTTTCTGTGCACACCTGTGACTTTCTTTTCTGGTGTCTCATTGAGTGCCTGGGCCACTTCCTTGCACACTCCTCCGTGGTCCCAGGAAGGATTCGGCACTTCTAAATTGGAGACACATTTCTGATCCACACGGCAAGTGGATTGCGTGACTGCGGTCAACACTAGCTCCTGTTCTCATACCCATCATCCTGTCTGGCCCGAAGGAGAGGACAGCGTTTGCTTCCCCTTCCTTCCAAGTGAAATCCCTACGTCTGGACTCAATTTCCAAAGCCCTAGGGCCCTTCATTTAAAAAAGGATCAGTTATGAAAGTCATAATTGCATTTCCCTATTTGTGTGGTTAAGGACCTTTTCATTTGTTTCCTGGTCCTCTGGACTTCCTTTTCTGTAAATTTTTTATATCCCTTGCCCATTTTTTTCTTTTTGTCTATTGTGCTTTTTTTTTTTTTTTTAAACCAATTTGTAAGCATTCTTTGTATATTAGGGACTTAAGCCAATTTATGTTGCAACCATTTGTGTTGCAAACATTTCTTCTTAGTCTGTTTGCGTTATGACCGTGTTTATGATGCTGTCTACTGAACACAAACTTTGAATGTTTATGAAGCCAATGATTTCAGTCTTTACAAAAATTATTCCTGGATTTCTCCCAACTAGCTTTTAAAGATCTCACTCATAGCCAATTATACCTATATTCCTTAAATGTTATTGTTTCCGTTTTTTATACTTAAACCTGCTATCCACATAGACATTTTTGTAACCCAGTGTCGTGTTTTGTGCCCCTTTCAGGCGGGAATGCCAGCACCATTTACTAAAGCAAACGTCCTTTTACACTAAGCTGAAATTCTGTCTTTGTCATATATTATACAATAGCAGTTCCCAACCTTTTTGGCAGCAGGGACTGGTTTTGTGGAAGACAATTTTTCCATGGACTGCAGGGTTGATGAGGATGGTTTAGGGATGAAACTGTTACACCTCAGATCATCAGGCATTAGATCCTCATAAGGAGTGTGCAACCTAGATCCCTTGCATACACAGTTCACAACAGGGTTCGAGCTCCTGTGAGAATCTAATGCCGCTGATCTGCAGGAGGTGGGGCTGATGCTACTTGCCCAACGCTGGCCTCTGGCTGTGTGGGCTGGTTCCTAACAGGCCACAGACCAATACTGGTTCGCTGCCTGGGTGGGGGTTGGGGACTCCTGATATATTACATTTCTATATTTACTTAGGTCTATTTTTGAACTCTCTTATCTGTTCCACTGATATTCCTTTTTCAGTCACATATAAACACACTCGTTCGTGACAGATCTATATGTGTATCCTACTAAACACACATGCACATCAGTTCATCCAAGAACACAGCAGTGGCAGACTCCCTCGTTCACCTCCTGCAAATAAGTCCTCACCTCTGTTGCACTGCTTATCCCTACCTCACACTATTTGTACTTGCCAATATCCATCTATCAGACTGAAGAAGAAAGCTGTATTATGTTTAAGACGGCCTAGATGTTGGTACTGATTTTCTGGGCCAGTATCCTGAGGGATATTTCTATGAGTGGGGCTGGCTTTGGAAGTCTTAGCTTCGAGGTTAAGAAGCAGAGCTGGTTGTTTAATGAAAGAGACAGCTCCATACCTTCCCGTGTCTCACGGAAGACAACAGAACAAAAAGAGCTTGTTTCCCTAGACATACTCTGTGCTGAGCTGGCCTTGTATGACCAGGACAAAAACTAGGATAAGCTCTGTCTCTGAGGAGTTTTGGGGAAGACCACAAGCTCCTGTGCAGCTGCCTCAGCCTCACCTCAGCCTGTGGAGCCAAAAGTGGCCATGATCCGTGTGGGCTTTGTGAGGTGCCATTGTGTGGCAGTAGAGACTTGACAGCATTGGGGCTGCTGGCTCCAGGGCTGGAGTCCCACAGTCCTGGGATGAAACCTGGCTCTGCTACTGAGAAGCAGACACACGACCTGGGACAAATCAGTCAGTCCTATGCCGTGGATCGAACTGTGTCCCCCACTCCCCACTGAATTCATATGTTGAAACTCTAACACCCAATGTGATGCTATTTAGAGATGCGACATTTGAGCTGTAAACAGGTTTAGATGAGGTCATGAGGGTGGGGGCCTTATGATAGGATTAACGTTCTTATAAGAAGAAGGGCCGGGTGTGGTGGCTCACGCCTGTGATCCCACACTTTGGAAGGCTGAGGCAGGTGGATTAGTTAAGGTCAGGAGTTCAAGACCAGCCTGGCTAACACGGTGATACCCCATCTCTAGCAAAACTACAAACATTAGTCGGGCATGGTGGCAGGCACCTGTAGTCTCAGCTACTCAGGAGGCTGAGGCAGGAGAATCACTTGAACCTGGGAGGCGGAGGTTGCAGCAAGCTGAGATGGAGCCACTGCACTCCAGCCTGGGTGACAGAGCGAGACTCTGTCACAAAAAAGAAGAAGAAGAAGAGTAAGAGAGACCAGAGTCCTTCTCCCTCTCTCCACCATCTCAGGACAGAGAGAAAGAAGCCAGGAAGAAGGTCCCCGACCCTGAGACCTGACAGTGTGGCACTCTCCTCTTAGAGATCCAGCTTCAGAACTGTGAGAAGATAAGTCCCTGCTGTTGAAGCACTCGGCCGATGGTATTTTGGAATGGCTAAGGCACCCTGGGAGCGAGCCTCAGTCTCCTCACGAGCAAAATGGGGAACTGTGGCCCAAACCTCACATTGGGAGGATGAGCGACTTTCACATACATAACCTGTCTAGGGCAGTGCTTGGCGTGTAGACCACATGCACACATTAGCTGCTGGTATATCAGTGGCCTCCATGCAGGAGAGCAGGGCTTGAGGTTACTTGTGTGTCACACGTGGGACATAAGGAATGGGCGCAGCTCACGTGCAGGGTTTTCACTTGACCATGGGCATCTTTGGCACTGCAACAGGGCGTGGAAGGGGAAGGCCCAAGATAAGGGCAATCCTCACTTCGGTGGCGTAGGAACCAGGCTACCCCGCGGTCTCATCTGGGATCACCAGCATCTCCCAACCAACACACACCTGCCTCAGTCCCGGAGCGCTGGCGACCTCTGGTGGTGAAAAAGGCAATACGCTTTGTTTTCAGTCCATCTTCATTTCTGTGGGGAGGAAAAAGATAAAATTGGAGGATGTCACAAGAGAAACATTACGATTTTGGCTGTGATGTTATCACGCCAAGTCACGGAGATGGCGGAAATTCAGGTGCAACTCTTCAGGGCCTGGCAGGAGCGCAGGCTGCAGTGGCGGCTGCCTTTCGCACTGCCCCCCGCAGAGGTCCTCTTTGGGGTACAAGTTCCACCATAATAATACAGAAGTGGCCTTCTGCAAATGAACTGTGGTCGCTGGTCCCCAAAGGCTGGCTGGGCTCATCCTGGCTTTCCACCTGTCGGAAGGCTTTGGGGCTGGGCGGTTTTATTCAATTCCGTATCCATTTCAGTTAGTGATCAGCAGAGACTTTTGAAGAGTTACAGTTTGGGCTGAAGTAAGAGACAAGATTCTCCAGAAGGTTAAAAATTCAGCGTGATGGGCTGAATTCTGTCCCCCCAAATTCTTATGTCAAAGCCCTAACCTCCGATTTCTCAGAATGTGACTGTATGTGGAGACAGGGCTGTTCAAGGGGTAACTGAGTTAGAATGAGGTCATTAGGATGGACTCTAATCCAATCTGACTGGTGTCCTTGTAAGACGAGGAGATTAGGACACAGACACGCACAGAGGGCCGGCCGGCTAGGACACAGGGGGAAGACAGCGTCTGCAAGCTAAGGAGAGGGGCCTCAGGAGAAATCAAGCAGCCCTGTGGGTGCTGCCACCCCGGATTTCAGCCCCCAGGACTGTGAGGCAGTGATTTCTGCTGTTGAGCCCCGGGCCGGTGGTTCAGCAGCCCTGGCATGCCACCATCCCAAGGACCGGCTCAGCCGCTGCCCCACACATGCTTTGGAAGTGGCCGGGGAGGAGAGGCCCCTGCTTACTTGCCAAGTTGGTTTCTGGAGAGATCCAGGGTTTTGAGCTGCCTGCAGGTCCACTTCTCTGGAGGTGGAAGTGCCGCCAGCTGGTTTCCCTGTAACCTCAAGAACATCAGGGCCTGAGAGAGACAGGGAGGGAGAGAGAAGCAAAGATGGCGTCAGACACAGCAGGCAGGAGAGACTGAAGAGCCAGTTTCCCGACCAAGCGCAGTCAAACAGTTCCAACCAATTCACCTTCACACAGCTCCCAATAGTGTGGGGCTCAGCAGTCTCTTCAAACTCAAGAAATGACCTCACACAGAGCGACGGGGCTATCTACAGGAGCGCTGCCCTCAAAGTCAGTGAAAGGCAATTGTTCTAGAGGGAAAGCAGCCCAGGTAGTTGTTAGCATGAAGGATTCCATTCTTAAGAGTGCTGACTGGCCGGGCGCGGTGGCTCAGGCCTGTAATCCCAGCACTTTGGGAGGCCGAGGCGGGCAGATCATCTGAGGTCAGGAGGTTGAGGCCAACCTGGCTAACATGGTGAAACCCCATCTCTACTAAAAGAATACAAAAATTAGCCAGGAGTGATGTGGACACCTGTCATGCCAGCTACTCAGGAGGCTGAGGCAGGAGAATTGCTTGAACCAGAGAGGCGGAGTTTGCAGTGAGCCAAGATCTCGCCATTGCATTCCAGCCTGTGCAACAGAACGAGACTGTCTTTAAAAAAAAAAAAAAAAAAAAATGCTGATTATTGGAGGCCTCTCTGGGGAAAGTGCCAGACTCTGAGGGTTCGCGGGACACGGGGTCATCACCGGTGGGGGTGGCGTGGGGTGTGTTCGGCACAGTGCTGGTGTCCACTGCCTCTTGGTGGGTGGCCTCCTGGGCCGGCCCAGGTCTGGGGACGGGGGTGGCAGTGCCACCAAGGGTAATTGCCCTAACTGCGTGTCCTCCTCTAGCTGTTACAGAGTCCCGAGCTGGGTCCCCCAGGACTACCAGCGTGTCTGGAGTGCCCCTCGTGGGTGCCCCTCCCTCAGCCCCACTGCAAACAGACCCTGCAGGGAACACAGTCACTAACGGGGTGAGGTGCTACCTTGGACCTGTAACATGTTTCATTCGTTTTTGGTTATTATCTCTTTCTATTTACTTTTTTAGAGATAGGGTCTCTCTCTGTCGCTTAGGCTGGAGCACAGTGGCCTGATCACAGCTTGCCACAGCCTCAAACTCCTGACCTCGAGTTGGCCTCCCATTTTGGCCTCCCAAAGTGCTGGGAGTACAGGTCTGAGTCACCATGTCTGAGCCTTCATGCCTGGCCCATGTTTTCCTTTACAGGAGTGCCACAGACATGCTATCACCCTGTTTGAGGACATCGCCACAGCCACCAACTATCCCGCCCACAACCAGGGTGGCCTCAGGAGGGCCACAGTCTGTTTGTGGCCCCACATTAAATTCTCCATTCCTGGTGCTTCTGTCTCTTGCCCTGTTGAAAATGCTCACGCCACCACCTGCCATCAAAGCCACTGCAGCCAGGCCCCATCTGCTGAAATTCTATGGAGTTCCTGCCATGTGCCAGGCTGCAGGGCCCCCCAAGCCCCCACATACCCACCCGACCCTTCCCAGTGTGGAGGAGGAGACCCTGAGCAGACACCCATTCTGCAGGCTCCGCCTCTCCTAATTGGCTGCTTCTGAGCTTTGGGGGAAGCCAAAAAACTAAGCCTGCGAGTTGTTGGTGTGAAATATGAGAAGACAGGCTCAGAGCAGGGCCCTGATGGCTGTGGGCAAGGCCTGAAGGCCAGGAGGGCCCTGTGAGGGGTATGATGTGGGACCCCTGAGGGTGGCCCCATGTGGCTCTTTTCCTCTGAGCAGTGTAGGTCCTGTCCCTGGGTCCCTGGCTTTGCCCTGTGCTTGTCAGGAGCCTAGGACATGACAGCCCCTCCTCTGTGAGGATACACACACTGAAGGGGCTTTCGCTACCTTGCGGGGGCCGCTGCACACAAGAGGTCGCACCAGGCCTTGGAGGAGAGCTCATGGGGACCCGGGCAGTGGCCTGGCAGGACCGGGGGCTGACGCCGGTGCGGGGTGGCCTGGGCACTGTGCCTGGGGGTCCACCACGGGGCCTCTGGAGGGACTGCCCTGATGCCTTTAGCAGGCACTGATGGGGCCCCTTCTGGGGTTGGCCCAGAGCTCTAAGCAATGAGTGTGATCCACAGCCTTCCTGCCTAAGGACCCGCCCCTAAAACAACCTAAAGTGAGAAGGCACCTCTGTGCTGGGGTGGGCACACAGGGCTCCAGGGAGAGGCCTTCCTGGAGCTCACAGTGTCCACTCAGCTTCATAGACGGGCAGGCCGTGGGCCTAAAGAAAGTCCCGAGGGATACAAACCATCGCCCACCACCCAACATAGCTGCGTCTGCTTTCCACGGGCCGCCCTCACCACCATTCTCGGCCATGCGTATTTTTGACAGCTGAACTTTTTCTTCACCTTTTCCTCTTATATCTGTCTCAGAAGCTCAGGAAAAGCACATGGATTTCGCTGCAACGTGGAGCAATTTTCTCTCAAAAGCTGAAAATGAGGAAGGAAGGAAGGGCTATTAGGCTTACATCAAGCTGGAAAAGTCCCAGGGGAACTTCTTTCAGTGCATTTTCTGAAAAATCCACGTCCTTCAGGTGATTTTTCCAAAAGAGAGCCATTTTGTCTGGCAGACATTCCAGGGCATTTCTGGAAGCTTTACAACATTTCTAAGAGATTGACAAGAAAAAATATGTATATTAGTTAGCTCTTTAAATGCAGTGGTACCTATGAGACTGTTTCCAAGTTGCATGTTAAGAATAGACCATTACAACGACGTTGTGTGATGGAGGAGACTGAGCGTTGTTGGGAGGCCACACGCCCTCACGGTCCCCGTCCTCCCGCCCCTGCTCCAAGGGAGGGACAGGAATGGGGTTTTCTGGGGGAGCTCATGGTCTTTTTCCTTCATTCCAGAACTTCCGGCCCATTGTCCTTGGAAATAACAGAACAATTCAGGGCTGTGCTGGAGTGAGAAGCTGGTTTCCCACACACAAATGGTCAAACCAGGAACGCTAATGCCAGTGATGGAAAGTTTCCTGGTTTAAAACCAACAACCAGAACATGCACGCACGCGCACGCACACACACACACACATTCTTTATGCTGTTCCATCTGTTTGAACCAGCAAAATTTCCCAGAAGCAAAAACCCCATTTAATCAGCAGTGCTGTGAGTGCCCACTGACGATTTCTCACTCTCAGGTGATAGTTGCTCTAAAAGAACTGAACTCTCTTTTTTCAGGCACAATGTGTCCTGTGCCAGGGTGCGAGCTGTCCCTAGGTAAAGTTCTGTGGGTGTTGCGGGGTGGCTCTTGAACCCAGAGCCAGGCAGGCTGGCTTTCAGGTGAGTCACCTGCCTGGGGCACTCAGCCTCGCTGTATACTCAGTGACAATGCTGCAATGTGGGAACAGGTCCCACTAACCAGCTTGGCGGCCGAGGGGCTGAGCTGACCTGATGCGCCCGAAGGCTTTCTGAGGCTAGCTGAGATGCAGAGTTGACTGTGGCTTTCATGACTTTTGATACCATACTTACCAAAGGGCAGGCCCAGGGATCTGGAAACACCTTTAGGTTGTTTCTGGAGACATTCAGAGAATGGAGCGACTTGAAAGAGTGAAGAAACGGGGCGGGGAGTTCTGTCAATTTATTGTCAGACAGATCAAGTTCCTGTAGCTTCCGTAAACCGATCCAGTTAGTAGCTTAAAAAAAAAGAGACAAAGTGTGAATTGCTAAAAATATCCCTACCAAGAAGCAAATGACTAATTCATTCAGGTCACTGATGAGAAAACATACCATTTTCCTCTTCGAACAGTTTTTCTAAACAATTTTTTGAAGCTGACAGTTTCTGAAGTTTTGAGAGATGCAAGAATCCAGGCGGGAGGTGGGACAATTTGTTGCTGGAAATGTCAATTTCAAGTAGCCTGGGGTGGAGAATGCGGCAGGCAGGCGGCAGGGGGAGGAGGGAAAACACAGAATGGACATATTTTACAACAGGGAGGTGTATTTTTTTCTCTCATTCTCCCTGTGCAAAGTTAAAGAGTGTGCACTGAAAATGTTGTGCATATGATTTTTAATTCATTTGAAGAACTCTTACTGCGTCCTGTGTAGATAAAGACAAATCTCTCATTGGTGGGCCCCGGACTGACGAACAGGGATTCAAATCCTTCGTACACATGTAATAGCAAAATGGGTGGCTGCCCTGAAAGCTGCCAAGGCACCACAGAGCAGGGCTTTGAACCTTCTGGAACTGTCCGTCTGGCCCAGGGGAAGGGCCCCACTTGGATGGCACTTGTATTTAAGTTCTGGCGTGCAGCCTTCTTTCCTGTTCTCACTTGGGCATCCCGTGGGTTACTGTCTACCCCAAGCTCTTTCCAACATTCTTGGTTTTGGTTTTTTTGGAGATGGAGTCTTGCTCTTGTCGCCCAGCCTGGAGTGCAGTGGGACGATCTCGGCTCACTGCAACCTCCACCTCCAGAGTTCAAGTGATTCTCCTGCCTCAGCCTCCCAAGTAGCTGGGATTACAGGTGCCCACCAGCATGCCCGGCTAATTTTTGTATTTTTTAGTACAGACGGGGTTTCACCATGTTGCCTAGGCTGGTCTCGAGCTCCCAACTTTGGGTAATCCACCTGCCTCGGCCTCCCAAAGTGCTGGGATTACAGGCATGAGCCACCGTGCCGTGCCTGCTCACTCTTGGCTCTTAATTCACTTAAAGCCTTCATTTAAAAATCAACTCAACCCTTTTATGGAATGAGGACTTGCAGATACGTATCCTAAAGAAATCAAATAAGGTTCTTGCCCTTCCCATGCAAGCTCAGGGGTAAAGCTCAAGCCTTCTCCTAAGGCCTCCAGAAGAAGCAGGCCTGGGCTGCTCACAAGGTCCACCTGCTGCCAGAGTCCTGCAGAGTTAACCCGTTCTCTGAGGCCCTTCCCACTTTCCCTGGAGGTGGAGTAAAAAGTGGTGCCCCAGAGCCCCATTGCATCCACCAGCCTGGGAAGGTTTGGCTGCCCTCATCTGATTCCCGGGCAGGACCGAGGCGAGCATCTCAGGCAAGGATTCTGCACGGCTGCAGGTGAGCTGTGTAAACTTGAGCCAGACAAACGATCTCTCTAGACCTCTCTGTTTTCACCTGAAAAGGAGGCTGGCTTAAGGGCAGGCAAAACTCCTTCTATTTTAGCCAGAACATTTTGTGCCCCCCCACCGCCCCCAACACAAAATACAACGCGGGAGCACCACGGTGACAGCGGGGTCACACACAACTCTGTGCACACCCCAGGGAGCCACCTGGAACAGATGATTTCATCCGATGACTGCACGCCAGGGAGCTCCCCCAGGTGGTTGTCCGAGAGGTTCAGCTTCCGGAGGTTGATGAGGCCCCAGGGGATGACGGATGGGAGGGTCGCCAGGCAGTTGGCAGAAAGGTCGAGCTCCGTGATCTGGCAGGAGATGTCTATGAGCCAGTCTAGATCTACCCAGGGCAATCTGAGATGGGACCATTTCACGCGGAGCGCCTGGTAGTGGAGAGAAGGGAAAAGCACACTTGGAGGGTGGGCTCAGGGCTCACATGGGCTAAGCAAGGGTTAATTCGAGTGCACCTCTGTGTGCCTGCTCCAGCTGGGGTCCCAAGAGGCCTGCACATGTCCCTCTCCCCCTCTCCCCCCCACAGAGCCTGCCATGATGGCAGGCACAGAGGAGCTAGCTACCTGTTCCCATCTGCACTTACAAACTCACAGGCAATCTGAGCTCCTGCAAGTGACCCTCCAGCCTCCAGAGGGAGCTGTGGGTGTGTGCTCAGTGCCACCCACTGAGGTGGCTCACAGGGAGGGAGGAAGCGCAGCAGAAATTGCCTGGGTACACAGGAGGCCACTGAAGCTTAGAGACGCCTTCCCCAGACTGGAGAAGAAAGCCGAACCCCCAAACCCGAGTCTCTGCCCTCCCTTCAAGCCCGCCTTCCCTGTGATTAGAGGAGCTGCAGCCTGCAGCGGTCTGCACCGTGACAGGGTGCTGGTGGACAGGCTGCTTCCAGAGTGAGCTTGATATACAAACAGATGATGGCCACACAATATATAAAAATAGAACTCTGACCCACAACCTACAGTGACCTGCCTGGGAAACCAACCTCTTTATCTATAGTAAATAGCCCAGCTTCTTCTTTTTTTCTTTTTTCTTTTTTTTGTGCAGTGGCACGACCTTGACTCACTTCAACCTCCACTTCCCGGGTTCGAGGGATTCTCCTGCCTCAGCCTCCCAAGTAGCTGGGGCTGTACGCATATGCCACCACGCCAGCTAATTTTTTTATTTTTAGTAGAGACAGTGTTTCACCATGCTGGCCAGGATGGTCTGGAACTCCTGACCTCGGGCAATCCACCTGCCTCGTCCTCCCAAAGTGCTGCAATTATAGGCATGAACCACTTCTTATTTCTAGTAACAACCCGGAAAGCTAAACCATCATTTCCATACAAGTCAGTCTAAAATGGCCAGGACTCGGTTAATAACTGACAGCTTCTCTAAGTTTTGTCCTCACTTTCCATTTATCACCAACCAGAGAAAGCCAACTCTGCACACCTACCAATCCCATAGGATGCCCAGCCTGCAGTGAGCCCCCCACTCCAGCTTCCCCATGCCAACAGCCTCCAGATGGGACACACCCAAAGTCTTTCCTTTGTCCCACTAGAAAGCTCCCACTCCTCTGCCAGCCTGTGGGTCTCTGCCACATGCAAGTGATGGTGGCCGATGCCCTTGCTGTTGCAGTCCTGCGAAATAAATTGCCTTTGCTCTTCTCATTTCTCATTGGTCTTTCCTTATTTCCACAAGAGGGGGTCAGAAGGGCCAGTGGTTTTCTGGCATGGGGTGGTCAAAGGAACCTGGTGAAATATATCAGAGCAAGACTTTTTCTTCTTGATTATCGAAGAATATTGGTTTCTGGGGAGAGGAAATCTACTTTTGGGCCTGTTTCTTCGAAGCAACTGGAAATACGTATTGGAAAATTAGAGGAGCAGAAATAAAAACAAAAACGAATGCTTTGCAAATGGGAAAATGTAACAACCAGGCAGAGGCTGCGGGAAAGCTCCAAATAATGTGGGATGAGATCGGCTCAAAAGCTGGTGGCACTTGACAGGCATCCTTATGTGGCCACTAGATGGCGATGAGCGCCTGCCTTTATGGTCTCCTTTGCCAACTCCAGGAGTTTGGAAAGACTGCGTCTACACCCTCTCAAAGCTCTGATCTTTGAATCAGGGGAATGAGGGATTCTGTCGCTCTGTGTCTGTGTCTCTCTGTCTGTCCGTCTGTCTGTTCACATGGACAAAAGGGGACGGGCAGTACTGGATCTAAGATCAGGAGAGTAACTTCTGAGCTGATTTTTTTAGACAAGTCACTCCATTGCCCCGAGCCGGTTTCACTGTTACTGCTTTACTCCCTACATTTTTTAATTTTGAACATTTTTTTAAGCTTCAGAAAAGCTGCAGTGGGACACAGTGAACACCTACACACTCTCCACCCCGACTCACTGACTGTTCAACATTGGCTTTTGCTCCTCCCTCTCCGCACAAACATGCACACTTTTCATTTTTGATGAATCATTTGCCAGTAAATTATACGTCACAATGCTTCACCCGTAAATAGTTTAGCACATATCCCTGAAGAACAACAAATGTTTATACAGGGTAGTCATGTAATTATCCTTTTCGATAAGTGTAACATCAATACGATATTACTGAATTCACAGCCCATGTTCAAATACTCTCAATTATCCCAGAAATGTGGTTCATAACTATTTTGTGTCCTGATCTGGAACCCCATCACGACTGCATTACGTCGCAATCCCACACTGCATTGCCTTGTCATGTCCCTTGACTTTTCTTTCATCTAGAAGAGTCTTCACACCTTTTTTTTTTTTTTTGGACATTGTCGTTACATTAAGTCCTGGAACTTAATGCAATGACAATGCCTCTTCATCGGGGGCAGACACTGGTGCGTTTCACTGCCTGTCTTATAGAATATCCCACAATCTGAATTTACTCAGTTTTTTTCCTGAAGTTTAGATTCAAGTTAGCTATTTTGGCAACAGCCTTAGAGTCCATGCATGGGGTTCCCACTGAATCCCACCCAGGGTCCCTGACGTCAGGTTATCCTGCTACAGGTGATGTCCTGCTCGGTCTCTTGGTTAAGGTGTTGTGTGTCAGATCCCACCTTTGTAAAGGTTAACATTACACCCTTTGTGATTAGTAAATAATCTGTGGGGTCATATTCTGAGACTATCTGACTATTCTGTGTTTCTACATCGTTTTGCCCAGTGGGTTTAGCATCCGTTGCTGATCCTGGCCTGAATCAAGTAGTGCAATGGTGGTTGCAAAGTCAAAGTTTTGGAAAACGGCCTCTCTTTCTACGTGTTAATTACCTGGCATTCTTCTGTACAGAAAAGCATTGTCTCCTCACCTCTTTAAGTATCACTAGGGACTCATGGATTCTTTCTTATTCCACGTATCATCTTTTTTTGATGCCCAAGTCATCCCCAGTTTGTCCAGGGGGAGCCCTATTCTGGGTGGGAGGGTGCCCCCTCTGTTCCTGTGACATATCACTATCAGTTCTGAGGTACTTCCTTACTTCCTGGCAAAACAAGATCTTCCAGTCTCCTCTTGTACTTTCTAAGCCCAGGCCTTGCTTCCCTTTAGCAAAAAATTGGTATTCAGAAACCAAGATCTGGATGTGGTGTGCTCATCACTGCTGGGGCGTCACTGCTTCTCAGCCCATTAATGGACACAGCTCTATATTTAACACGAGTACAATCTGATGCCTCCAGCTCAATGCAGCAAAGTGGGGTTTTTCCCTAATCTTTCCGTAATCCATAATTCACCATTGTATCGCTCTTCACTCTGTTATTGTTGGTTTTAATCTGTTAATTAAATGGCTTGGATTAGCTGATGCCTAGGGTCAATTCTCGTCCCAATATTTTTTCTGGTGGTCATCCTGCAAAGTGCATGAGGAGTCTCCGGATAAGCATGACAGTCAACCCAGCAACAGGCTCACAGGTAGGACACCATGTGGACTTTGCAATGCCAAGTCAAAAAAGGATCCAAATGCTCCTATCTGCCTCTCCTTCCTGAATTCACAGAGACACACTTAGGTCTCAGGGGCAAGGGCCAGAAAGCTGAACATGGAACCAAGAGGTCCAGACTGCAATCCAACCCCCTCCACTCACTCTACATGGGCATTATGGTCATTCAACATTGAATGGTTTGGACCCAAACTGAAATGGCAGCCAAACGCAAGATGCAGAGGAGGCTGGTTATGGTTTTGGCTTTGACAACAAATCTTAGGTGTCCATTGAAAAGCCTTTAAATAAAACTTTGAGGACCATCATAAAATACACAAAACAGCAGCAAAGAATCAACTTATTACTGTGACATGAGCCAATTATGGCACAAATCCCTTGGGGAAGGGCATAGGTGTGGCTGTTCCTGCAATGGCAGCCTTCCTCCTAACAGCTCCTCCATGTCCCCTGAGCTGGAGCTGGAACTGGAGCCCTGAACTGCAGAAGGAGCAGGGGCTTGGCCTCAGGCTGCTTAACTGACTCCATGTGGATTTTGGGCAAGTCACAGTGGACGCGGGCACTTTCCTGGGCTCTGTCCAGCTCGAGATCCTTTGTATTAACCTCTCCACTGATCTGGGCAGCACTGACGCAGCCACATTTCCTGTGCTGTGGCAGACAGCATGGCCAACCAGAACCCGAACTGCACACCCACAGTGCAGAGCCCTGCCTGGCTGCCTCCGCAGCTCAACCTCAGGCCCACTATGCAGCAGACACTAAATCAGTGTTTGCAGGCTTGAGCAAGACCTGCAAGCCATCTACTCTGCACTTGTAACCAGATCAATCATCCAGAAACATCAAGGTCTCCTCAAGACCTTTCAGCTTTCCCCGGCCCACTCAGCCTTTAGCAGAACATCCAAAGTCCTTCCTCTGCAGCCTCACAGGCCCCTAGTCAGCCCCAACCCACTTTTCCAACTATATGTCTCCCTGCCTCTTTCATAGCTTCTCCCTGCCCACCCAGAGCAGTCTCTGATCTACAGTGATGCCTTTTGCCTTCCTGCTGGTGGTCATTTGTGGGGTTAATTTATTCTAGGTGAAAGAAATTAGGGGGTGGGGCACACTCGCAAAACAGGGTATCCAAGGCCAAGGAAAAGCTGCCAATCAAAGTGTAGAAACTCCTTGTTCATAAATAAACTGCAGGGCTCACAAAGTGGGCCCAACATTGACATTTGTAGGAAGGCTTTGGGGGCCACAAGGGTGTAGCCTTGCTGTTGGTAACTGACTGGCTCATGTGCTCAAGGGGCTGCCGGGGTGCTCTGGGCTGCAGATCTCCCCTGTACCCCTACTGGAATGTGGGTTATCATGGTGACCAAAGGGGCCAAGATGGGAGGACACCATGGGAAGCACAAGGCAGGCTAGGCCTGGAGCTAAGACAATGATACCGTTTGGCTGTGTCCCCACCCAAATCTCATCTTGAATGAGATAGAGAATTACGGGTAGCTCCCATTATTTGTATGTGTCGTGGGTGGCACCAGCTGGGAGATAATTAAATCATAATGTTCTCATGGTAGTAAGTCTCAAGACATCTGATGGTTTTATCAGGGGAAACCGCTTTTGCTTGGCTTTCATTCTCTCTCTTGCCTGCCCCATGTAAGATGTGCCCTTCACTTTCCACCAAGATTGTGAGACCTCCCCAGTCATGTGGAACTGTGAGTCCATTAAACCTCTTTTTCTTTACAAATTACCCAGTCTCGGGTGTGTCTGTATCAGCAGTGTGAAAATGGACTAATACAGAGGGTCTCTGCACACATTCCTGAGAGTGAGCCTCCTTTCTCCTCTTGGAGAAAGCAGATGTTGCCTGTTCCCAGGGCTCTTTCTAGGCTTACACCCATGCGTGTCTGCAGGACTGATATCCCGGTAAACTCAAGCCTGGAGGGAAAGAGTAAAAAGCAGTGGTGGTAGTGTGAGGTCAGTAAAGGAGCTGAGATTCTGCAGACAGGCTGGTCTGTTCCCACCGTGCCCTGCAAGCATGATGAAGCAGAAACACAGCCCTTCTCACCTCTGCACCTTGCTCCATTTGCTCCCTCCTGGATTCACAGTCCCCTTCCTCTCATCCAAATCCCATTTCTCCTGTAAGCCCTGGGTCAGAGATCCCCATCTTCTCCCAAACAAGTGCACATGTTATTATGCTATAACAGGGATGCTGTCTTGAACTTGTGCCCGTACATCCAACAGCGCTTTCTTGAGCATTGCTATGTGTAAACCATTCTGCCAGGCACTGGGGTGGATATGAAGATGCAGAGGCTGCAGACAGAACTGACACTCAAGAAGCTTATAATTCAGAGGGAAGAGGTGTGCCTGTGTGTGTGTGTGTGTGTGTGTGTGTGTGTGTGTGCGCCAATCTGGCTGCCCCAACTCAAGGGCTCCTTGACCTTCATGGATTCAAACAGCATGTGACAATGACCACCCAGCCAAGAAAGAACACTTGTGGGGAAACCTCCTGTGCTTCCTCTGGGGGTACTGCTTTATCAGAAGAAAGTCATCAATAAGAAATGAGTGGCTGTGTGTACCAATGATTTCCCTCAACATGAGGAAGCAGAGAAAGCAGATGCCGCCAGTTCCCAGAGCTCTTTCTAGACATGTACCCACTGCATTTCTGCAGGACTGACATCTAATAAACTCAAGCTGGGAGAGAAGTGGTAAAAAGCAGAAGTCTGCAAATATGTTGACACTGCAAATATGCTGACACCCAGAAATCATTCCCACGCATGGAATACAGACACGCTTGGGAATGATTCCTGGGCTGGATGGAGGTTGAAGAACCTGTACAATTTCTACCTGGTCTGGGGTTAGTCTGAAAACTGATTTATAAAAGTTATTTTCTTTTTCAAGCACAGACATTATAGGGTGTCCAGGTGTCCACAAAGTAGCAGAGAGAAAGGAGAAAGAATGCAGTTTAAAAAGATGATGCTTGGCCGGGCGCGGTGGCTCAAGCCTGTAATCCCAGCACTTTGGGAGGCTGAGGCGGGTGGATCACGAGGTCAAGAGATCGAGACCATCCTGGTTAACATGGTGAAACCCCGTCTCTACTAAAAGTACAAAAAATTAGCTGGGCATGGTGGCGCGTGCCTGTAATCCCGGCTACTCAGGAGGCTGAGGCAG